>NW_024884711.1:36086005-36118096 GCF_019232065.1 Centrocercus urophasianus
GGAAAAAGGAAAAAGGAAAAAGGAAAAAGGAAAAAGGAAAAAGGAAAAAGAAAAAAGGAAAAAGGAAGGCTTTACTGTGGTATTTTCTGGAAGACTTCAGTTAGTATTCCCTTCTCTGGTCACTAGAGAATCTACTCTTCTGAGTTGTCTTTGGAGATTCCACCTTCATAGCAGCACCATTAACTCCCACTTTACTTGTTCTCTGGCAACAAGGAGTCCAGTCAAAAGACACAAAACTACAGGAAGCCAGGAATTAAGTTCCTCCTCTCATTATTAATATTCATTATTAATTGATATTGTGTTAGTACCTAGAGGAAAAATGCGTCTGAAACATGGCAGTGTTGGATTGGATGTCAGTAGAGGGAACGCAGAGGGTTCAGCAAGGTCAGATAAATCCAGCAAGCAAATCTCACTGATTCCAGAATACCTACCAGCACTTGGAAGCACACACTGGGAGGTTAATGTGTGATTACCCCTTTTGGAACCACTATAAAGAATTACCAGCTGAACTGCCTCAAGCCACAAGGAGACAAACTGAACTGGTTTAGACGGTGACTGGAGGAATCTCTAAAGGGCCATTGTTTGCATCTCCATAATACACTTAAACAAAATTGTTTTCGAGAGTGATTTGTAAATCATTTCTCCAGTCTCCTATTTTTCTTGCAGCAAAGCCCAGAAGCTCAGTCTAACTTATTTAGTTGTGTCCTTGAAAATTTAATTATGCTTACAAACATAAAGTATCTCTTTACTTTTCCAGTGAACAGTACTGTATTCTGGATAGGTTTCTACCTTTGAACTTTTTTTCTATAAAAGCAAAATTCAAATTATATATATAAATATAAGTATACAGAGGAATAAAATTCTTCTACATCTTACACTAAGATTGAAGCTACAGACACCATAATTTAGCATCACCTGACTTTTAGAATAATAACAGTAGGTAATTGAACATTCATTTTTGAAGCTGTTTAACACAATAGTAACAATGCAGTTGATAAACAGCATACATGAGCTGAAGTAAAGGAAAAAAAAAACAACTTGTTCCAAGTTAAGTACCTGATAAGCTTTCACTGTCAAGTGTTTGCATGTAACATCAACATTTCTGCAATGCAAATGACAGTGGATGACAGCTGTCACGAGATACAGACAGTATTCTGAATGAGCAGAAGTTCCCAAGGGGTGAGTTTTATTTTGCCAGGGAATAATTTTTTTCCAAAGCAGAGGGAGTTCCCTTTGATGCTCACAAGTAAGGAGTGAAAAAAACAGATATGATTGAAGAAAGAAATGAAAGATTAATTTGGCAGTTTTCAGAGGAGCCTAAGGGAGCTATCTTAGTTCAAAGGCCTCCAGTTCCTGCAGGATTTTTTGAAATTCCCAAGCGGAGCACCACATTGCAACACTGATGTCTGCAGTTACTCAATCAAGAAGTAAAACTTAAGGAAGCTTGTGTAAGAACACTTCATGAAATGGCATTTTAAATAGAATTAGCTGTAGCTGCCTCATGAAATCCATCTTTGTTCCCTACTTTCTACAGGGACTTTCCAGTCACCACACTACCATCCACATGTGCATGCACACATGCAGCATTCATCTCTTCCTTCTTATTTCTGATTTTCTGATCTTAATTGGAATACACATGGCTCTTCTACATTAAGATTTGCTCCATATTGTGGCTGGCTTCAGAAGAGTTAAGAATAGCTTCAGTATCTCTCAGAAGGATGCATTTGAAGAGCTGTCTGAGAATCTTTTTGTTATTACTTTGATCCTGACCTTATCTCCACACAAGGCCTTAAGATTGTCACACCCAAAACACTGCTCCTTTTACATCCATACTGAAATGTGGTACTGCAATAAATCTGATATGTGCCAGGTTCCTTGGGCTTACTTCACAAACACAAAATTATTTCTGTAAATCATCTGCAGGACAGCTACATCCAGAACATGATGGACCTAAAAACAAATGTATTATACAATAAATTTGTGCACTAAATATATGAATAAACCTGTGAGTTTTAGTGGGAATTCATAGGGTGTGCACACTAGGTTGAATGTATGAGGATCATAGGGGCTTCTGGTACATGGTCTGCACATGTGTAGGGAACAAATGTAAAGATTTTTCTAAGTGGAAGTATAGATCTTACATTATTTGTGACTAGGAAATCAGGAAAGTTAGAAAAATGAGTAAAACTCTCAAAAATTTCCCACTAGAAAAGGTGAGCTTGTACTATTAAATATATATGGTAGAACTGAGGTTGGGAGTCAAGTAAGGAATACATCTCATGGGATGCTGATGCTTCAAAAACCTGGGAAAATGGCTGAACCATATTACTGAGTTTTGCATTTTTTCACGTAATTATACATTTTATAACTTTCCATCTTCATTATAGATTTTAGACTCCCTACTTAGGACACCTTCAGGGATGTTTCTTAACATCTTTGAATTGGTGGGGTTTCCTCCCTTCTGATTTTCCACTGTATGGGACAATGAGACAGTTAGAACCTTTCAACTTACTTGATTTCTGTGCTATCATATGTATCTAGTATTCCACAATAATTTTCTCTTTTATAGGCTCAAGGAATAAGACCTACAGTTGTCAGAGGGCCTCTTGTATGAAATACCAGAGCAGTCTGGGACTACTCTTCATGATAAATTGTGGGAGGGAAGGCACACAGCATCTGTCCTGGCCAAGTTTTTCACAGAACTATTAATTTCAAGTACAGATTTGCTTACTTATCATGATAGTTGGCATCATAAGTGCCAGGTTCTTTTTTGCCAGGTTAGTTACTCAAACATTTTTTATATTCACATTGAGTTAAACAAGAATAATTCAAGTTCTCCTTCTTCCCATTATGTAAATCTTCTTTTTTTTTTTTTTTTTTTTTTTGGATCTCATGAGAGCTATCATTTAAAATATCACAAGAAATTGAATAATTTCTAGCATTGTGCAAGCTATCTATTTTGAGTGACAAATTACTTCAAATTTGGCTGTCCCGTGTTTTGTATTTACTTTTATTAATCTCTCTTCTTTCTTCTCTTGCATTTTTTTAAAATTGTTTTGTAAACAAAATCATTACTAGAAATCACAGCATTTGTATAGCCTATTTCAAGTTTCAGTAATTAATTTTATTTCATGTGTATAAATTAAAAATAATTAGAAAGCACAGCTGTTGTTGTCTTTAATGCTTTACAATATCTTCCTACAGAAGACAAGACTTTTGAGGTTTAGGCTACAAAAGCCCATACCTTATTTCATACATTCCATAAATTCTTTAAGTAGGTCAGTAAGTACAGTAGAAGAGGTGATGTCATTGTATTATGCCATGTGGCTGAAGTAGAACATTATCTATTAACCATGCTCACAATCACAGTAAATAAATAGCATCAGATAGGTATAAAGCTTGAGCATGTACTGGCAAATCACTTAGGAGTGTTTGTTTTGGGGACAGATGGAAAGTTAAGTCTCTTGACTCATCAGCTGGAAGCAAAACTTCCACACATTTGCACACACGAGATGAATCAAAACAAAGAGTATGAAAATTATTTTTACGTGATAATTCAACTTAGACTGGTAATAATACAGTTTAGATCTGTAACATGGAGGTGGAGGGGTAGTGGCAGAAGGAAGTGAGTGATATTTTCCTTTTATTTAATTTTTTTAGATACAAAAATGAAGAATCCTGCAAGTTAAAAATTGTTCACAAAACACTATGTGAACAACTATTACAATGCTGATCTTGCAGCATAAAAACTGGAAGAGGACACTGCCATACTTAAAAACAAACAAGAAACAATCGTATCAGGAAATGAAGCAGGCCTAGTCATCCTACTGGATCTGAAATCTTCCCTAGGCTGTCTCTTAAGACTCAAATTTGATATTGTTGCATAACTTATGCTGAATTTCCACATTAAATGTAGTTCCCATTTTGATAATGTCCAACCATATGCCCCAGGAGAGCAATACCAGCCTCACTTTCTCACTGTTGACCTTAATACTGCATTACTCACAGAGACGAGAAAAGAAAAAAGTGACATTTGGTCTTCCCTGCGCCTCCATAGAAATCATTCCTATGCCTCCCTGGGGAATTTCTGAATTGTGATAACAGCCCTAAGTTTACAATTGCAGACACTTATCTAAAGAGAAAAAAAAAAAAAAAAAAAAAAAAAAGAGAGACAATAGAAAATAACACTTTCAAAGACATGTCATTTTTATCCCAGTGTCTAAACATGCATATTATAAAGCTAACAGAGATTTGTTGAAAATATTTTTCCTCTATTATTGCATATTCTCATCATTGCAGCTTTCTGAGAGAGCTCACATAAATTTACAGGTAAAATTTTAATTGTTTCTCATGAAATTCAGGCCTTGTTTTTAACTCATACCAAGTTCTCATCTGTGTTTCTGCATGACTGCTGTTTACTTCCATTTGCAGATACTGAATAGTCAGCATTGTTTCTTATCATAATTAAATGAGTTTTCAGAATGATCGTTATAAACAAATGAATGATAATGTAGCAGAGGATTCCTGTAGTAACAGTTAAGAAAATATGAAATACATCAGAGAGGAGGGAAACTCATGCCTGTCATGAAACAAACAAACCACAAACAGCATCCAGACTTAACTACATAGCCAGATACTAAAAGGTTTGCTTTTGGCTGAACATTAATGCTAGAAATGGACCTCAAAATGGGATTTCTTTATGCCTTACCCATAATGGTTATTTTATAATTTATGTATTTTCAGAAAACATTAGCCTCTCAGTTGGACTCATAAACACTTACAGTGAGTTATTATTTAAGGATGAAGATGATGATATGTTTTGAACAGCAAAAACAAGTCAGATTTTGGAACTATGTAAAGTGTCCAAAGACTTTCACGTTTGGTACATATATCTATAAATCTTTATCTTGGCAATAGAATTTCATGTTTTATTAAAAAAAAAAACAAAAACATTTGAGTTAAATGAATAATTTAAAGCTCATAATATCATGATCATTTTATTTTCTCTATGGAAACAGATTTCTCCTTTCTTCAATGATTTTTAATATTATTTTTAATATTATTTCTTAATTATTTTTATACCTTTTTATCTTTGTGCGTCAATGAAGAATGTCTAGTCCCAATAAAGACTAGGAAAATGTTAAACCTCATATGTTTAAGTTTGTGAAACAAAATAGGAATACATAAATAACATGGGGACTGACACCAATAGATTTCACCATTCAAAACAAAATTTAAATACCATCCTGGAGATTATTTCCTACAGTTCTTGATTTTTGCTGCAGTTTGGTGTTTCCACACTTGCCCTGTACAAGCATAGTCTTAAGGCACTTAAACTGTTATTAAGCTAAAGAACAAAATAATTTGGATAAGTGCAGGATGAATGCAAAACAGTAAGCTTGATGGGCAGATCACTTTTCTTAGAGGATTTTTAATCTCATATCCTATCCATGTTTAATTCTTTCAATGCAGTGGAAAAATATAAAGAACTAATGAATCAGTTTATTCCCAGAAATCAATGGTTACGCTCTGCCATGACACATTTAAGTTTGTATTCCTGCAGACAGATCTGAGCTTCAGTATTTCATTTACTCTGCAACTTCTAACTCTTCCATTGGTCAAGGAATTTGGAGTAGTGTTATTTTCAGTTTTTGAGGTACAATGCAAAAAATCATAGGATAGAAGCTTTCACTTGACTGAATTTTCCTGATTATTGTTTCTGTGTTTGTTTATCATTTTAGGTTATGTTTGGAGCTAAATATTAGTTTTCAAACAAAAAGGAAAGGAAAGAAAAGGAAAAAGAAGAGGAAAAAGGAAAGGGAAAGAGAACGGACAGGAAATGGGAAAGACTAAAGGAAAGCAAAAAGGAAAGAGGCAGCATAGTGTTAGAGTCTCAGTTGTGGGCAATAAAGTGCAATACATTGAAATGTTTCTAAAATTCCTGCTGAGAGATTTACAGAATAACATCTGTCTTTGGGGATTTTCACCAAATGTCAGCTAATTATACCTGACATTTATTCTGAGGTCCCAAAGTGAAGAAGCACACGACTAGCAAGATTTAAGAAACTAATAATAGCCAATTTAAAATATTTACTGACTTGAACCTTGGAAGGAAGAGCCAGAGGGCTCCCCCCATACCTGAGGATATTGCAGCTGTGCTACTGTATACCTGGGAGACATCAAGGATAAAAACAGAGACTAGATGTTGTAAACCCACAGCAAAAAATTTACTTAGCTACACAGATAGCATGTCAGATTTGAGAATATTGTGCTGGCTTATTTTCAGTATCGGAACTACAGTACACCCAGTGTCTAACAAGTTTTTTACCTGCTAACATACTGGGATGTTTCAGTATTTTCTGTAGTTACTGAAGTGAACCTAAGAATATAGTTATAAACAGACTATTAACTTTTTATTATGGAATAAAGAAAGTATGAGTTTTAATAGAAAAGGGAAAAGAATTTTTTTTATCCTAACTTACTTCAGCAAAGTTGATTTATTTAACTTTCATTAATGATACAGAATATTTATACTTCAAATCAAGAAAAAAAGTTGGAAAACTGGAAAAAGATCAAAGTCTGTGGGAAGAAAGGTCTTGTTGCTGACATGCCATTAAAGTTGCATCAAGTTTTGAGCACAAGGACTTTGCAGGAAAGTGGACACTGAGGACAATGGATTTGTTGCCTCAGTTCAGGCAGTAATTGCACGAATATCAGCATAAACCACATGCATAACAGAATGAAGGGGATGAAAAGTTGCTGTTCACAACCACTGAGGCCAGAGCTCTTCCCTCTGATTTGGCTATCAGGAGAGGTGAGGGCAGTGCCTTCAGCAAAAAGTGTTTGCATTTATTACAGATGGGTGTGTTCTGTGCAATATTGCTGCTGCTTGTGGCTGTCTTGCCCCTTACTTCTGATATCTCAGCAGTAATGCTGAGATGGATACTGATATCCCAACTGAAAAGTTAAAAATGTTCTTCTCCCAAAACATTGATGCATCATAGCTTTTGTAAGTCAAAACTCAAAGAACTCAGCTTGTTCTTCTGTTTTGCTTTGTTCTGTTTTGGCAGAATTGAGACATTCATTATCTTATAGCATTTCTTACGTTAACTGTATAAACAACTAATGAAATCAGATATATTTATAGTGGAAATCACATTCTAAAAACTACAAAACAATTTCTTTTTTTTTTCTCTGTGTATGGCGTGTTAAAATCAATGTCAAATTATTCATCACTGTCAGTTTCTCAGTTGATCAATCATCCAATTAAAAAAAAGAAATATGTAAATAAAAACAGTCAAATGCTTTGTCAGGAAATTTCTAAAAGAGATTTCTTTGTAACAGAAATTTGAGAATTCTTCCTGGTGGTTAGCATTATTTCTGTGTTCATTCTAATTTCACTGAATTTAATAAAGCTATACATCTTAATTTGAATCTGAATACTGCACAAGTACTACTCTAGTTGAAACTATCTCATATAATAAAAAATATATTCACATGTTGATTCAGCAGAAAATACTCATTTCCAGTGAGTTAGTGATCATCTCCTTACTTAGTAAAATCTTCAGTTCTGATAATCATAAATAAAAAACCTAACCATGTGATCTACATCCATATTCTCCCCAACTCTTTCACCACAAATACTTATGAACTGATCTGTCCCCACAGTGCACAGACATCAAGCTTATCCCTGGCGCTCAGGGGCAAAGCATTCAAATCCAGAATGCAATCAACCTCAAAGAGCAATTACTATTTCTTTCCTTTTTGCTTGACTGATATTTCAGAAATGTTCCTCCATGATTCAAATTGCATATAAGGTTGCATTAAGAAAAATGAGTTGTGGAATTAGTTTATTCCTCTCAATAATCTTCATGCTCTGGAGACAAAAAAAAAAAAATAAAAACTGTAGGAAATGTTTGTTACGCAATTGATAGGGTTTATGATTTTACGTATGTTTCTCAGCAATGCTTCTCTGTAGAAAACCACAGGACCGCTTCAGGGTAACTTACTCATAATATTCACAGAATCACAAAATCTTCACAGAATCACCAAGGTTGGAAAAGGCCTACAAGATCATCCAGTCCAACCACCCATGTATCACCAATAGTACTCACTAAACCATGTCCCTCAACATAAAACCCAAACGTTCCCTGAACACAAAGTCCACAAAATCCAAACACTCCTTGATATTTTATTCATGTCAATGTGAAAACTTCAGTTCTGTTTCACCTACCTTTTGTTTGTGTGCATTTGTTGGGGGGGGGGGGGTAGGGTAATATAATTTTACTTGGGAAAAATAGTCAAAATTTATCAAGATTCCACCCACTATTTGATTATTTTCTGACATCTTTGGATAAAACTAAAGTAAATGAATAAATAATTGATTTTACATATAGAAATGTTATGTTTATTCCACAGCAAGCCACCTTTATAAAACCATAAAAGCCAGCTTTAAGCAAGCCAAGAGTCTCATTAACTTCTATGTTCCTCAGCAGGGAAGAGGGCCAGCATCAATGGACTCTGGCAGTTAAATATAATCTAGTACCTAATTCATCAAAAAATGTTTGTGCTTGTTAGTGCTCTAGAACAATCTTCCTAGAACATAAAATTCTGAACCATGAAAACGAGCTTTTATTGTTTTCTGGATACAGTGTCATGCATATTTTAGAGACTTTGCTTTCTCCAAATGCACAACTCTTTCTGCACTAAACTGCATTTTTCAGCTGTTAGATTGGAAATTACTGTCATGTTTGTAGTAGGACTGAAAGTAAAAAAAGTGCAGACATTACCAAGAAATGCAAAACTGAAAATCTCTCCAGCTCCACTGCCTTCACAGATTCTAGAAGAAACATAACTCATTCAGTCAAAGTGGAAAGCTAAAAGACAGAAAAGATAAAGATGTCCTTTTAAAGAGCTTTGGATGTCACTTAGTGTGAATGAGCATCAAAAGCCTGACTGACTTGCTGATTAGGGATCTGGCTCCCATGAAAAGATATCTGATTGCCAGGGGGCAAACTGAGAGGCAAGACCACATGAAACTTCCTTTGGGTTCAGAAGCCCAAAGCATTGCTGTATCAGATACTGGAATGCAGTCCTGCTTCTGACAGGAGTGCTCTGGAACTGGAACTGGGAGAGCTGCATCACCACAAATCTCTGTGCCAGCTGATTAACTTTGATTAAATTGCATTGGTTATTGCATTAAATATTATATGACAAGTTTTGTACTAAAAATAGAATGAGCTAGTGATTAAAGAATACAATGTGAATACTTGCATATTTTATAGTGTGTAGAAGGACAACTGTAGTAATGAGCAATAAAAAATATATGATATGCCATTGGTAAGATAACATCACTGTGCAGTTCTCAATGCTTAAGCACGCAGGATCTCCTCAGACTCTATCTCCACCTACAATCTTGGGAATGGTATGTGCTCTGTTGTGGAAGTTGCAGATCATGTCAGCACTAGCTTAGGAGTTTTGTCAACTCTCTTGAAATCACTTTGATATGCCTCATCTGCCATTTCTCCTCCAACAGTCCTTTTTGTCTTCTCTAATGGATTGTTACACCTAGGATGGTAAGGAGTCCTATGTTCACTTATTTCTATTTCCTACAAATACATGACCCCACCTCCTCACTGAACTCTCCAAACATTATGTATCATCAAAGTATTAAAAATCTCATTTTCTTTATATAAAATAGAGTGAGTTTTGTTAGAATGATAGAATCAAATATCAGAGCGACCAAAAGAATGGGACTTGTATGTTAAAATCTGTTCAAAGGAAAGACTTGTACTTTTTTTTTTCTAACTGAATATGCTCAATACTAATATATGAATTAATAAAGGAATTTTTCTCTCACTTCAGTGTGCAACTCTTCATGTAAAGAGAGAACATTGACATGATGATGACATCTAGGCAAGGCAAAGGAAAAGGAAAAGGAAATCTGACAAAGAAGGGAGCAAAGGTATTTGGCAATGCCTAGAAGATAATTCACAATTCACTTTACTGATGGAAGAGAACATCAGATCAAGAAAGATACTTTTATGTCTAACTCTTAGAAAGTAAATGGGAGCTAGTTTCCTAAATATTTTCACATTCCTGCCCTCAGCTTTTCACTTGATTGCAGTGGAAAGTAGAAACTTAAGCACGTAAATTTTGGATTCATGTACCTAAAAGGATGCAGGTTGTTAGCCATGCTATGCTCCTGGCATGGTATATTTTGTAATTATTTCAGCTGGATTACTAAAATTTTCCTGCCCAGATATTTGGTCCTGCAGAAAAAAATAATAGATTGATTTTCTTCAAGGAAGGGATTACTTTCAATCTCTATTACTCCTTTCCTCAATTGCAGTACTCTTTTCATTTGTACCTTAACATATACAAAAGTTAAATATTCTGTCAATTAACAAATTACTTATGAAAGAATGCAATTATTTTCTTGGCTGCATGTTTTGAATTCTTTTTCTTCCTGGCATTAGTATGGACCAACAAGGAATTTGGAGCTTTAACAAGTATCTTTTAGTTTACTGGATAATTCAGCATTTCAGTTCATTGGTAAAGCTCTCTTTTAAGTTTCCTGGGCCAACCATTAATCTCAAATGTACAGCACTGCAAAGAAGGTAGTTAAGCAGCTTACACAAAAGGTAGCTGACTGCATGCATGGTCTGGTGCTTCTTCTATGACCACCTGACAAACTTGCCTTCGTATTGAACATCCAGGCTTGTGGCTTATTTCTTCACAACACAGAAACTATTCTTCACCCTGTGAATATCAATTTTGTCTAAAACAGCTTATTAAAATGTGAAAAATATTAGTCTTCAAAGTGCTTTTTTTTTTTAAACCATATTCTCTATCAGAAATTACCTTCTCTATGTGCCTGGCAATAAAATAAAAATATTTTTCAATACTTTATTTGTTCAGTTCATGCATTTT
The DNA here is from genome assembly GCF_019232065.1 of Centrocercus urophasianus. Lineage (NCBI taxonomy): Eukaryota > Metazoa > Chordata > Aves > Galliformes > Phasianidae > Centrocercus > Centrocercus urophasianus. The sequence continues at coordinate 36,096,938 of NW_024884711.1, forward strand.
AAGCATTTAGATTATTCAAGAGCACTGTCCTATATGAGGAAGTGTGGTGTCACCTGTATTTTGTGTGTTTCTATGTAATGTTTTCATGATAACGCAAAAGGCATATTTCCTCCTTTCTGTCACAAGTAAGCTTCCAAACGCTTGGTCACAAACCATGGCAGACAAAGTTTCATCAAAAGTAATGACAAGTAAAGGATTTGAAATTTAAGCAAAGTAAATACACAATCAGTGACATTTATGGCAAGGGGAAAAGCTTCAATGGTGATAAAAAAAAGTCATATAAATTATCAATTTCATTAGCAACAAAATCATGCAAACTTCTTTTCATTTCTCCTTGGTTCTCTTCACAATACTCACAAGTCTTTCCCACATATTTTTTCTACCTTCACTCCTCATGCATCTTCCACGTGTTTGTCTGGGCAAGAGGAAGCATACGCTGTGACAGATTTATAGCTGCACCTGTGCTGACTGTCCAAGCATACGTGCGTGTTGATTGGCCAGCTGGATGCTTCATTCTGAAGTGAATATAGGACTGGATTGCAATGGCTTTTCTTTCCAGGGAATGCTAATGAAGGCCTTTGCTATAACCAGGAGCTTTTTTTCATAAAATAAGAGAAAACTTTTAATCTTGAGAATATACTTCTGTCAGATTGCATTATAGATTTATATAATCAGAAAAAAACTCCAAGGATGACAACAACAGACAGACGGATGGATAGACAGCACGATTACGCAACCTTCATTTATGTAGAAAGCATGATTAAAATAATTATCTTTTCCTTGAATTCTTGTACCAAAGTATAATAATCCTACATAATCCCTTCATATCTTACTTCATGCTGATAGATACAAAATATCTTTCTTATTCAGCAAGTTTTTTTTTACTGCCATCCTCTTCGGATATGCCCAGATTTCTCATTGAGGTTAATGAAAATTTCAAGCATGGAAAGTGTAGCCAATTGAAGAGAGGTGTTCAAAAACATATCTGGATCTCAATTAGCCAAAGATTTCTGTACAGTTGCTTAGTGGTTTGATGACACTTTTCCTAAGAAAAACAGAGTGGCATTCAACATACAGAAGAAAAATTCTGGAGACAAATTTTGGCCAGAAATACTTGAGAGAAGATAGTCATAGTGAAGCATTGAAGTTATTGGTCAAACAAAACAGTGTTGAGCTTGGAGGACTTAAATATATTGACGAGAAGCTTTAATAAGCATTAGTACCAGCAGCACTGTGCATAAAAGTGTTCTGTTTAAAATGTGAAATTTTTGAAATTGTTAATTCCTCTTATTTTATTTTTATTTTATTTGTGTCGGATGAGATTAAGGTTGGGCATTAGGAAAAACTTTTTCCCTGACGGGTGGTCAGGCACTGGACTGGGCTGCCCACGGAGGTGGTGGAGTCATCATCCCTGGCGATGTTCAAGAAACATTTAGATGTTGTACTGGGGGACATGGTTTAGTGGGAAATACTGGTGATTTTTGGACGGTTGGACTGGATGATCCTGGAGTTCTTTTCCATCTTCAGTGATTCTATGATTCTGTGATTGTTATACATATAGCATAATTCAGAAAATAAGACATGATGGGGAAAAAAAAACACCTTTATTCCAAATGAAACTAGAACATGTGGCCTGTTCTGGCAGCTGACTTACCCACCTTTAGATCTCTGCCTTGTAGTCATGTACAACTAAGTTGGTCATTATCAAAATCTCCTCACAGCTAATGAGATGAAGCAGGCACATGTAGGATTTCCTGAGCTGTTTTAGACATTTTCTGTAAGATAAAGTGAAGAGAGTCCTAGAAATTCTTTTTTTATCTTCACTGATTAGAGAAGGCATTTAAAAATATTTCAGTAATAAATACATTTAGATATTATAATTTTGTCAAACGTCAGCATCTTCTTTGACATGGTTTAGTGAGCAATATTTGCGATAGGTAGATGGTTGGATCACATGATCTTAGATGCCTGTTCCAACCTTATGATTCTATGATTCTATTTTGATGAAGCAATATTAACAAACTTATTAAAAATTCAGAAATATTTTTCATTACTTCTATTTTCTAACATCTTCTTAAGTGTGAAGTGGATGCAATCAGCATTGGATACACCTTAGTTCTTTCTGTGGAATAAGGAGTTTACTTTCTGGTGTTTTTTCTTCAGAGTGCTTAGTGTATTTTAGAAAAAACCCAAAGCTCTACCTCACCTTAGCCAAATCATCTGTTCACCTCCCCTTCCTCAGTTCTCATCTGTTACTGAGTGAACCTCTCTGTTGTTTCATGCCAAAATAAATAATATTTTGATTTTAGGATTCTTCAATGCAGTAACCTTTTGCATAGCATCTGTTTTGATCAGTTTGATAGCTTTTCTGCCTTGAGCACACTGGAAGTGTCTGGTGAATTAATTGACCAGTGGTAGTTCTGTGCTCCTTCATCAGCGTGAATCTTATTGGTGATTTCATAGAGTTTACAAATTTAGAGGAGCTTAACTCTCCAGAGAACTACTGCTACAACTCTAATAAAAAGGTGTTGATAGACCTTTGGCAGTGCTATTGGAAGACTTGTTCAAGGTTATTTTAATTTTTTTTCCACTGTATTTTGAGTACATTATTTGTGTTGCTGGATTTTAACAATTAGCAATCCTTTTGTGCTCTAAAGAAAAGTGCATAATCCTCTCCTACTTTTATCCCCATTTTATACTTTCAGGTAATTATTTTTTCTTAGGGCATGATACTTGTGTATTTTCACAAGATTCTCTGTAACTGCTCTTCTGTTGAGAAGGTAATATACTTCCTTTCCTCATAAACCGAGTCTTATCTTGATTTTATTATAGTAAATTAATTATAGATAAATTATGAGTCATCATGACATAGTGAGTATAGAATATTGTATTTATTCAAATTAATCTTCCAGGATGATAAGATTCTCTTACACTGCAATTTTTCTATGTCCCTTGACATTTTAACACTCCTTGTTCTCACATTATTACCTGAAGGTTAAAATGTATTTCTTCTTACATGTTATAAGTGCACATAGAAAATATAAGTCATATTAATGCAGGTACAGATTGGTAAGTGTGTATGCACAACAAATTACTTATTTACATGATTAATTGAAAAGATATTCCAACAGTTGAACATCTGTGGAGGGGTTTTTTTTTCTTTATCTAGAGCCATCTGACAAAGCAACAGCATTGTGTTTGTAACTGTCCTTTTATTACTATTAATCAGACTGTGAGACTTCTCCTAAAAAGACTTCGATTAATCAAAGACATTGCCTCTGTCTTCATCTGGAATTTGTAGAATGTGACAGGTCTTACAGGTGTCACCTTATTCACATATGAAATGAGATTAAACATACAGCTATTAAACTGAAAACTCATAGCTTATTTCACAAGATCAACGTGTTGGGGTTTTTTTAATGCTACAGTAAAATAGCTTTTGGAGAAAAATAAATGGCATTGTACACTTTAAGGGATTTTGTCCATAATTAGAAGCTTTGGTGGGGAGTGTAAGAGAGTGATACAGACTTTGCAAGCAATATTATTCTTGGAAACATACGATATTACAGAAGCCAGATGCCTTTGTTTGAAAAGTGGCATGTCCAGCAGATGAAAACTGGGCATTAACAAGTGTAGTATCTGAAAGGAAAGAGCTGTCAAAAATAATAATACATGCTCAAAGTTAGTTCATGATTTAAAAAATATTTGCATGGTGCCACATATGGTGACATTAGAAGTGCATAGAATTTGAATGCAGTGAAGATGTTCTCATCCCCATGAAGTACGGTTTATTTCCCGTCACACTGGTAGGCTCCCAGAATGCCAAGTTATTTGCACTGCATGAACAGATTGCATAATTATCTGTTGACTTCTTGAAAGAGGAGTTGGCAGTGAAGCATGATGAGGCTTTCCAGAGTTGGCAAAGGCATAGGTGTGAACACAGACTCATGAGGACCATCCCAGGGCAATTTTTAATAATGAACAGAAATCCACGGGACAGTTTTTTTAAACATAGAGATGAGAAAAGTCAGATGTAAGATATACACTTCATAAATTTGGCATGTGCTGTTCAATTGAGTGAACGTGTATGTGTGAGTATTGAATAAGGATGGCAAGGTAACATACTAGCAATGTTCTTGCTATATATGAAAAAAATAGACTTTTTACAAATCTGACAGTCTTGACATAAAAAAAAAAAAAAAAAAAAAAAAAAAAAAAAAAAAAAAAAAAAAAAGCAAATCAAGTATTTTTAATTCTAGCTTGGCACATAAAAAAGTGATTTCTTTTTAAGCCAACTTAAGCAAACTGAAATCCTTTCTAGGGCAATCTTTATCTATTCCACTTAGTGGTATTAGCAGTATTTCTGTTTTGAGCTCACATCTTATTTCTTCTCTGGTGACATTTCTAAAGATCTGCCTATGCACACTTCACTGAATTCTCCACAACAAAACACGGGTGGAGATATAGCTTGAGCCTGAATTGCCATAGCCATGCAGTAGACCTTAACTGTCCATTTTCACTGCTATGAGGAAGAAGAGTTGATTACTGAAAGAAAATGATAACTGAATGAGCCAAATTATACAGGTTGAATTTGATCAACCTTGATGATTTTCTCCTCAGATAGCCAGAACTTGAAACAACAGAAAAACAGAAATAAATTTGGCCAGCAGGAGAAGACTGTTGCTTACATTTTCTCAGTTAATGTTCAGCCTGGTTTGATGAGGATGCCCAAGAAAAATGATTTGTGATACATGGATGGCATACAAAGGACAATATTAATTATCTCTGCTCTGGGACAATATTAATTATCTCTGCTCTATGTCCTGGGTTGCCCACCTATACTTACATATCTCTTGTTCTAATATGGAAAAATTCTATTCTGCATTCTGGTAACCAAAAATCTAAACTGTGTGATAGAAAAAAAAAAAAATAATCAAACAGCTGAGACACTTTGTAGAATAAGGCGTGATGCAAGGCACCATGTCACTCCATGAAGATAGAAGCAAGTAAAGAAAGTAAGTAAGTGAAAGTCATACTGAACTGTAATGAAAGTCTCCAATTTATTCTTTTTATTATTTTTACATGTTTTATTAAGAATAATATTGAAAAAGTAATTTTCTAACTCTAGAGAAGTTTTGAATTATCAGAATTTATACTAAGACATGTTGACTGTGTCAGCGTACAATTCATATGAGATAAAGAAATCAAAACCTAAATTGCTATGTTTCAAGTTACATAATTCTCACTTGCATTTATTTCAAGTGTGGAATATCTTTTTGTTCATTTACTGGAAGACGGAGAAGTGACACTATACAGTGTTTTGATATATTAAAAAAATCTGTGCTTAGAGGCTAACTTTTCTAACTGGAAATGTACATATATGGGAAAACAACATTTGAAATATGACTCAAAAAATACCTTTAAATAACATATAACCATACATATTACTCTTCTGCTACATTTCCTGAAGCAGGGAAATGTGTGCAGGGCACAAACATTCTGTAGATTACTGATGGTAGATCTACTGATGGTAGATCTTTAAATACTGCCAGAGTCTTTCCATAGGTTTGTTCAAAAATCTTTAAGTTCTTTGAATTGGTTTCATTCCATACTGGACATCAGGCATGGCAAGGCGTGTATGAAGATGGGTAATTCATCCAGAAGGAAAATCAGAGGTTAAAATTGCAATTTTGTCCAAAGGAAAACTACTCTGTTTTGAATTTTTATTAGCTGTCTGTGTATTATTAACAACCCTACTTAGATTTGACAGGCAAGTAATAACATGGCTATTCATCTCAAAGACAGTGGACCAGAATACTTTTCTGACTATAAATGCCTTTTAAAACCTAAAAGAACAATTTGATTATAATAAAGAACAAGATTTGGTAACTGTAATCTTTTGGGGGTTTTATTGTTAGATAAACCATTTTTTTTTTCCTAAAACGTTTAAGAAATGCAAGAAATCCCTCTATTTATTAGCAGAAGTAATGCTTGTTGAAAGCTAACAGTGTGGTATTTATTTCAGAATATATTGGGTCAATCTACCTTGTGTGCAATGCCACTGAACGTGGTTCAGTCAGACAGATTTGGATTTGGTTCAGCAAGGATGTTTTACCATTCCTAGAATAAAACATTTATTCACTAGTGGGTTGCTATGAATATCTTTTATATATAAGGGTAGGTTGTCTGCAGTTTGAAGATATTTTTACTGTGAGTTGATCCCTAGTCTTGATTAAAAAATAAAGGTTTAATAAAAGTAAAATTAAAAATACGAAGAAGAAATATATAGAAAGTATCTCAATACATTCAACTACTTCTCATAAGGAGCCTCCCTGCAGCTTTTACTATATGTACAAATGACAACTGAATGTTAGGTATTTGCAGGTTGTGTTTGTCAAAAAATAATGTGGCACGACTTAAACATACAGTTTAAAGGTAAAAAAATAAGGTTTCTGAGTTTCTTTCAGCTCTTCCCTTTCTATAAAATCTCAGAAGCCTTTTTTTTTTTTCTTTTAAGACATTTAACTGGTAGCAATTTCTATTAGTTTGCCTATAATTATCCTCATTATTATTTATTCTGAATATAGACATTCAGTTATGACGTAAGTATCTGTTCAAAAATATCCTATTACCCTGATTATTTCAAAGTGCTGCATTTCAGAAATTGTCCAATACATGAGTTAAGATAATAATAACAACTTAATATGATGAAAACTATCCCTACTGAAAGTGTGATATCTTTTTGTAGAATATTAAATAAAGGTATTTCCTAAGTAATGGAATCTAATAATGTTTTAAATGACAACATAAAGTTGCAATTTAATGAAAATTTTCTACTCTGTGCTTCTTAGCAGAAGAATATTCCTCTTTTACATCTGTCATTCTAATATGCTGTTCATAAAATACAGATAGGAAAACAAAATGCTTAGAATTTCTTCTTTGCTTTCCCCAGAGAATACTGAATTCTGGTTAGCTGTCTTTAATTTGTAACTTACTCCTTCAGCTGAGAAACTGCAGTATGAAGGCTTATCTTGTTTTTGTAGAGTTCTGCCAGCTTGAGTACATTGTTCACCCTAGTCTATGAAGGAAGTGAAATGGAAGTTGCTCTTTAATTATAATAGGAATTGTATGAAGTCTTACTGAATGGCTTCTAGTTCTTTGGTCATCCATTTTAAAAATCATTAGTAACATAATACATTTGTTGCCATAACATATTGCTTCAATTTCCACATTCTTCAAGTGTTTATAAGTTCATCAGTTGTGAGAGGAGAACAAATAGAGACACTGTTCCAAGAATGCTAAATGGCAAGAGAAGAACAAGTCATTTCAGGCACCTGATTGTCAGGTGGGTACCAGACAGAATAGAGCCATGGTCCAGCAAATGGTCATTAAAGACTCTCCTTTGTTCCTGTTCACCTCAAGCAGTGAAGCCATCTGGAAATGTGACACAGCTGAAACTCTGAGCTTTAGACTTTCTGAAATGACTTCTCTAATTCCTACACTCACACACTTTGTATGGCATATCTGAGCCATTCTTCATTCAGAAAAATATTTGTGTCCCAGAAGCTCTGTGAAAGACTTCATTTAATTTTCAGAAAGGCATTGACCTTGTTTTCTTCCAAGCATTTCTTTAAACTGTCTCATGCTACATTTTTTCATATTACGTAACAAATTTTAACTACACAAACAATACTTTAAGCTATTGCTTCTTTTTTTCCTTGGGTTGTTTAGCAATTAAGAACTTTGTAATGTGGTAACACTTTTTCTGGAAGATTTGAGTTCTGAGAGGTCGAATATGAACAGAAGTCAACAGTAATGCTGATAGATTTTCTTTACTTGAAAATGTCAACAAGGAGGCCAGAGACTAATGGAATGAATTATGTATTCATTTTTAGGTCTTGCTTCTAAATTAAGGTTGGAACATTCTGATAAGTTTTGTCTGGGTAGTATTCTTTGCTATTGTCTATATTACACTGAAATAACTTGAATGGCAGGTGTGGTTTATTAAACATGGGGCTTTCCAGAGAGGTGGTGATAAATTCTGTTGGGACTTTTCAGAGGTGTGATAATAAACTTTATTATTTCGAAGCACATCTCAAACCAGAAACATAGCTATGAAGAACAAGACCTGGAAGAAATAGTATCTGCTAATTTTTCCTCTGCTAGGTGCAATTACTCCTATCCCAGCCCTGAGCAATTGCTGGCACATGAACTTCCCAGTCAGCAAAGGCACAAATCCACAAGTAGCTTCTCATGAACACCAACTTTGGGAAAAAAAAAAAAAAAAAAAAAAAAAAAAAAGGAAGGAGAAGATGAGGAAGAAAGTACAACTCACTTTGGAAGAACAACATACTTCTTTATTCTTTGCTTACCCCATCATCCTACACATATTGAATTTTTGACAGACATGTGACTGTCTTCACACATCTATCAGTCTTACAGATAATTGCAGAATTTCAAATCAAAAGCTACCAATCTGCCATGTTTCACAAGTACTTAACTCGCACAGAAACTAAATTTGTATGACACAATCTTTCTTGAATTCCTAAAATCAGATAATCTATAAGTAATATAGACAGAAGGCACAAAACATAGTTTATGCCCTTTTATCCACATGCTATCAAGTCAATGCACGTCTGTTATCTAAATTGTTGGCAGCAAAGTTAGAATGAGCATTCTCACAGTGATTAGATGTCACTACTGGCTCTGACTCCAGTAACATATGCTACTTGAATATATCTGCCCTATAAACTGGAGGAGTTACTATATCTGTTATAGTTTCTTAGAACATCAAACCAATGCAGCTCTCTATTCATGAGGTCAGAATCATATATAAAATATATAATACACACAAAATATAAAAAATATATGGAGTATAAAAAGGCTGTGAAAAGAATGTGAAGATTTCCAATATCTGCCTAGCAGCTCATCTAATTTTGTATTCCATCTCAAAAACTAACTGGCCTCAGGTTGCTTAGAACAAGGTATAGTAAACCCCATGGGGTCTGTGGATAACCATATATTCAGAAGTTATTAGATACAGATTTACATGGTAAAAGTTAATGACTCAGATTATTTAGCAAAGAGTTGTTAAATTTTTTCATTTATCAGTATTAAATGCGAGAATTCTTTATATCTTTTCAAATTTTCCAAAGATATTGCATAATAAACCATCTTATAATGGTTATATTTACAGAATAATTGGATATCTTTTTCAGAATTGCTTCTACTGAACAGTGTGCAATACGCTCCTTCAGTTTCTTTTTCTAATTGGTTATTCCCCCTATTTGAATTAAAGAACATATTATGATGGAACATGTATTTTACTGTACATAATTCATTCTTTTTTTTTTTTCCCCAACAAGTTTCTCACCCATTAGTTATTCTTGTTGCAATTTAAACAATCCCCACATTTTCAAATCCTTGAATATATTTTTCTTTCCTCTATAGCTTTAATTTGTTTCTTGGTTTTGCTTCAATCCTGTTTCTGTTATATATGGTGAGATTAGGTAGCTAGAGCTATGCCCATATAGAAAATCTACAATTATGTTGTTCCGTACATTCTTAACATTTTTGTATCTGTTTCTATCATCTCCTTTGTAAATTCTTGGTTTCTGATGACAGATGTTCACATAACATTCTAATTGTCATTCCCAGGATTTTCTCTCAAGTGTTTATAGTTAGTTTCAAGATTAAATATAGATATAAAGCTTATTTCATCTACCGGAAGCATACAGTATTTTATCTACCACTATAACAAAATCCAACACAGCAGTCATTAGACTCTGAGAAAGATGTACATTGGTTCACCCATTTGCATTTTAAAAAGATTTTATTTTCTGTCAATTTCATTTACCACAGTATGTACAAAATAAATTCTGATTCAAGTATTATACTTATTTTTTGAAAACTTGTAGGCTAGGTTTTAGACAGGAATCATAATTTAGATCCTCATTTCAAACTAAAATATAGATTATGAGCTCTTTAATTAACCTTGCTGCTAAGAAGTGTAAGGTTTTCTTTCTCCGGAAGGTATGGTGTGTATTATGACATCTCTAGGCATTTCTGAACCATAGCTATCATAGCCAACTCTCACTAGTTCACAAGATCTTCATGGATACTGAACAAGCAACAGTTAGTCTTTATCACTGGCCTAGACCAAGAACAAAAGGTAATTCAGATACTGTAGAGGCTGAATAGCCCTCTACTGACATCTGTTTTCACCAGCTTTATGAGAGTATGAGATCTGCACGTTCTTAATTCATTTATTGCAATTTAATATATAGAGTTTGGTAGCATTAACCTATATCATTGTCTTGCTTTGCGCAGGATCATTATTGCAGCACATTTTGCTGAAGTCCAAAAGGAAGGAGTGGAAGTCAGAAGCCAAAGTGATTCTTCTAGTGTCTGCAGATGTTTCTCCAAAAATAAGAGGAAGACAAGTTAGCATAATTGCAAATTTCTGTAAGACTTCTGTAAGTTGTGGCCAGTCCATTTCTCCTATCCTCCTCCTTTTTGTAGCCCAGCCCATACATAAAAAGCAGTGAAGACCATAGAAAGAAAACCTTTGAAAGAAATAGTTGGAACATTTCCATAACTTGAAGACATAAACCTAGAAATATAGAAGGGGACTTGAAATCAACTCCAGTTTGAGCAGAATATGATTTTCTTGGCTGTTTCTTGGTATACAACCTTGAATATAATTGTTCTGTTCTTTAATGCACATTTCTGAGCCACTTCACTCACTCCATAGACATATCCAGGTAAAATCTAGTTTCAATTTAGAAGTCATTTAACCCCTTTAATACAGATTCAACACAAGATGAAAGCCTGTCATCATTTCATTAGAATTTAGCTATGCAGCATATGAATAAAGCTATCCTACCACCAAATGTTTCAAAGTATGAACAAGATAAAATTAGTCTTCTTTGAAAGGATTACAAAGATGACAAAGATAGTAGGTTGGATAGATGAATAGATGGAAAACATTAAAAAGTTAGTTGGATGGTTAATTCACCTTTGTAGAGAAATATCTCAAGTCCCATACTTATTATTTGAACATCATAATTATTTAATGAAAGAAAGTTTTCCTCATATTGTACCTTTGGAGTTGGCTCACTGGAAAAAGACATCTTCTGATCAAACCTAACCTTCTGGTTAAACAAGCATGGAATATTCCCATGATTCTTACAATGAAATAGCAGCAAGATGCTGACCTGAACATAATGTTAAAATGAGATTTGGGACCTTCTGCTTGACCAGGAACTTCCCTTGCAACATTGAACAAACTCATTCCCACTTTATAAAACTAAATAAAAAAAGATCTCTCTGCTTGCTTAGTTGTTGTCTTAGTAGCTGCTAGTAAATTTGGAATTTATCGGTTTTGTAGGAACATCTTTCTCTTACATTACAAGTCTAAGAGTTTCAGATCCCTAGATGTGCATTAAGTACCATAATTAAAGAAAAAATAAAAAATAAATAATAATAATAAAAAAAGCAGTGTTCATACCTGAGCCAAGAGCAAACACCTCCAGCAGAAAATAGATTTGGAACAAGTGAACTTCTTCATGAGCACTACCAGTATTTTATTACATTTTTATTAATATCTTCAATCTCTGTTGATAGGATAATTAATCATAATTATAAAGATAACCTAGGTTAGTGGGGCTTGCTCTGCAGTGGAGTTGTGAAATTAATTTTTAGATGGCCTTTGTACATACAGCAGGATTTCCAATGCTTATGAGAGAAAATGCCTACACTGAACAAAAACACTGATAATGACATAACTCATCTTTTTTTTTTCTGACTGAAAAAAAAGACCGAATAAACTACGGGTCAGATCCCAAATTGCTTAATTTCGAGAATGACAACAGTAACTATCATGAACAGTCATATAAACCTGCATACTTCATTAATGAATGTGTATTCTTTAGATATTTTAGCAAATATTTTTGACACTGGTCAGTAGGTAAAGGGAAGTTTTATCAGAATACATTTTAGAAATTCAAAATATCTGTAAATATGTAGGATTTATCTGCTAGTTGCTTTATATCTAAGACAGAATATAATAAAGCATCCCACTGCCACAGCATTCTCAGAGCTTTGGCTGCAGGACTGTAGAATTTACAGATGCTCATCCCCAATGTCTCTATACTTAGTGCAGAGTAATAGGCTTTTTTAAGGTGTAAATCATCTGTCATGTTTAAAACAATCACTTTAGAATTTCATGAGTCTCACCTTAGATTCCACTGCCAGCACTAATGAAAGCTCCTTAGCTCCGAAGGAAGTCTGTGGTGACTGACTCAGACAAATTCAGAAAAACAGCCTAATATATTGGAATCATAATCTCTTCCATTATTATTTTTGGAAATGCTTGATTCCTACATGTGGAAAATGATATTTTTTTCAGAGTCAAAATTACAAATATTAATTTGCTTTCCAGGAGTCTGGCAACCTTGACTACTCAGTGAAAGACAAATTATTGAGCACCATAATAACTTTTAAAATCAGATGACTACGGTGTTTAGTTTTGGTGATAATGCTTTTCATTTGTCTGTGTCGACTGTTCCATTTCTTAACTATATAATATTTATTAACAATAATTATAATATTAGTCTTATAGTGACCTGGTTTTCATTTATTCACTCAGATTTACAAAGTGCTTGATAATCTCAAAAGGATACAGATGCCAAACATTATTAGCCATGTTGTTTTTCTTTATATATGAGTGAGATTCACGTGTTCCTGTTGTTTATTCATAGACATTTTCATTTCAGTTTGAATTTTTAATCTTATTCATCTCCTCTTTCTGACTAAATAGGATCCTTACCAGCTCATCACTGTGCCTTGAATCCCCTGAATTTTTCACGTTAGTACATTTGTGATTCAGAACACATCCTACAGCACCATTTTCCACTTTGTATTGGATGTGCCTTCCATATGCTATTAAAGATTCAGCATCACAAGCTATCATTATATTAATTTAAGACACGTTTTTAACAGCAGATGAACAATCACAATGATTAAAAATGCTTCTCCTCTCAAGGGCTCATACAGTATTTTGCATTCTCTGGCATGTTGATTAGTTATGTTGATTGAAAATGAGTGAAAAACAGAGACAACTTATTAGCTGGTTTAGTCAGCTCCTACTTACATTAATGAAAATGTCTGGATACAAGCCCATTAAGAGTACTTGGGAGATCAGAGGTTGAAAAGTGATTCCCTTGCTTCTCCCTCTTGACAGTTTGGAAAGGAGCATATCCATAAATAGCTGCTGAAGCATGCAGAACCTCCACAAGGAAACATTATGGCACAGGAGCCCAGTTCAAACCAGAGCTCTCTTGGGAGCAAGGGAATCACACTCAGCCAGTGTTTGCACGGCACCTCCCTGAAGGCTGGCGGCACAGGTGCTTTGGCAGAGCTAGCTATAGTTACTTTATTGCCACTACTAACAAATGACATTTGTCTTTTGTTGCCAGAGAGGCACTGGTGGAAACAAGGAAGAGCACATGGCTGTTTTTCTGAATCTTTGTTTTTCCTTCAGTAATTATTTGCATAAATGGCTGCTTCAGAGTGGCTTTAAGGCCATAAAACAGAATTTCAGATGACACGCACCAGGGTGCTTCATTCTAAGTAAAGAATTCACTTTCTCTGCTTTGTACATCTAGTAAAATGCACTGCTGGCCAGTGGGGAGCAGGAGGAAGCCAGAGAGAAGGGTAAAAGAAATGTTACTATGATTGCTATTTCATGTTTGGAATCTCAATGGTAAAATCATTAATGTGATTTGCCCAAGGTGATGCAGAAAGTGCCAGGAACTGAATCCGGATCTCCTGAGTCAAAGCCTAATGCCTAATCAGCTGATCATGTTTCCAAGCATTTGGTTGTACTGAATTTGTTGACCTGATTTACTAGCAAAGTCTTAAAAAAAAATTCAATGAACTAAAAAAATATACATAGCAGGGTGGTTTTTTTATTATTTTTTGTTTCATTTTGTTTTTAATTGTAAACGTATCCTATATTCCTTGCAAGACTGATAAATAAATAAATAAACAAATAAGCAAAAGAAGCAGGATTCAGTAAGCAACAGAAACCTGGCTTAGTGGTAGTGCAGGACCCATTTCAGCATCACTTCAGGAGTCAGGTGACAACACTTCGCCGTAAAGAACTGTGCTTTGGAATGAAAGACGGGGATCTGGTCACTGAGAAAACATCTGCTACTTATAACCTGCTGTGGGAAAGGTCTAAGAAAAAGTCTGAAGTACTTTGCTTGTTATTCTTAGACTGCTGTAGAAACATTTTCTTTTTCCAAACACTTGTTACTTGAGCAAAGAAATCAGATTTCATCCTCACTTTTCTTGAACTCTGTTGAGTGGATTTCAACCAGAATATGTTCTAAAATCTGCCTGGGTTAGGTAACACAGATGTCAGTTCCAGTACTTAGTATTCAGAATTGGTGAGAATACAATTTTAAATCTGTTTTCGAGAATTTTACTTATAGTTTTGATGATACTATTCCTAGTCGGTGATATATATATATATATATGTGTGTGTGATTAATCAAGTCATTCACATTTTGAATCATTTATGAAACCACATAGGTAGACAAAAATATGTTCTTATTTTGCTGATGTGAGCTTTGGATAATTGGTGCAATAATGTTACCCATTTCTGATGCTTCAGAGTTAATGTTAAAATATTGAATTACTGAAAGAATTAGTGCATATATCAGAGAACTATTGAATTAGCACTGGAAAATTCAAATTATTTTTGCAGTTTTAACAGATTCCAGTATCAAAATGGGTATTTTATGTTATTTGATGCCTAAACTGGGGACACATATTTAATTAGTAGGCAGCTTTCCTTTCCAAGCCAGGTTGTGTTTTTGAAAAAGTGAGGACTAACAATTACAGCAAAGAGACACTGCTGGAGAAAGGCTTTACCAGCGTCTTTTGCAATTCTCTATATACAGCTAGGGTTTTTGTCCCTTGTGGGTGACAGCTGTAATCCTGTCTCCAGAGGAAAGGCTCTGCCTGGAGAGCAATCTCACCTGCATGTTTCACCGGTATATGCAGAGTTGCATGGCAGACGCAATTGTTGAGTGCAACAATTTCTTCAGCAGATAGAAAACATTCTGTTGTGCAATCCATAGGCATCTTTTGGGATACATTTATCCACTATACTTCAGTTTCCAGGTAGATTCATAGACAATGTTAGCACAGAGAAAAACATATTAAAAAAAAATAAAAATAAAAGAAGAAAAAAAGAAAAAAAGAAAAAAAGAAAAAAGAAAAAGCTTCTACTTTCTACTGGTATCCTATTGAGATATCATTAGTGTACTAAAATTAGCATATATCAGCAAGTCTGCAACACGTGTGTTCCATTCTCTCCTACTTTAATCTACAAATTGTATTTACAGCTACTAAAACAGCTATTATGGGAAGTGCTTCATTTTCCAATAGTAGTGACAATTTGTTTGGGCAAACTCCAGAAATGCCACTGAAGTCTGCAGTGAAAAAGAGAAAAAACATCCAACAGTAACCCAGAAAACAGTAATAGAGAGAGCAATCACATTCTCAGCTGTTTCTAAGGTGCCTGTTACATATTGCTCCTGTAGAAGAAGATAGATAATAGACAACTAGAGAAATTAAATTTTCTTTTTTTTTCCTTTTTAATAAGAAAGTTTTCTCCAGCAGGCAACTATCAGACCAGCTGATTAGCAATACTTATTCTTACTTTTTCAAGTAAGCTTGAACATATTGATCTTTTGTATGTGTAATTCCCTAACATCCTGATAGAAATACTTCATCTAGTTTTGGTGTTAAAAGGAAAGCTTACAGGATTTGTAGACTTTTATTTAAAATAAAATTTAAAAAAAGCCATGAGACAATGTTGTGATTTAAATGGATAAAAAAAAAATTCTAAACTGACCTGGAAAGAGCTTTGGATGGTTTTAACCAGGCATAATAATGTAAAGGAGAGGGGAAGTATAAGGTGTTTTAATTCAGCTAAAGAAATGGCTTTCTTATCAGATTTTGAATGATTAAAAGTCCATTGGAATAAAACATTATGAAAGGGAATAAAGCTTACATAAGGTAAGCTGAAAGTACTTTGAGTAAAAAGAAATTCAGATCTATCTATGATAGAAGAGGATGGAATAATAATTCCATGTTGTCAGCCTCCCCAAACAAGGATTTTAAAAGAGAAAGAAGATGTGAAAAAATCAGGAAAATAAATGTATTTTATTTTATTTTACTGAGTGGTAACATGAAAGAAAATAAGCAAAACAAAACAAAACAAAACAAAAAAGAAAGAAGTGGGCCAAAAAGAACGTTCATATAATCCTGAGTTAGCAGACAGGAGATCAAATTTGCACCTGAGGAATATGCTTTTCTGATAACAGTAAAAATGTGCATTGTGAAATAGCATGAATATTAAGTATGGCAAGATAAAAACACATCTCATTTCTGAGCACAAAAATAACATTATTTAATTTCCTCTGAAATGTGTCATAAATGTGCCTTTTATTCAGTATTTTGAAAGAAAAATGAATAATATTATACTTCTCTGTAGTATAGTTCTGCAATTCAATGGGGGATGAAATGTCATGATTTAATAAATAGGATAAAGATTAGTAAAATAACGTAATCATTGCTCTTTCTTATATTCAGTCATCACTAAGGATGGAAAAGAGCAGGAGACAGAATAATTTTAGGCTTTATGCCAATATGGGTCAGTACCCCAAAGATTTCCTGTTTTTTGTAAGTGCTAACATACTTCAGTAAAGAGAAGATCACTGAAAATGAGAGTGATTATAAATGCAGCCTACACTTCCTTGAGCAAACAGCAGCAGCAGTGTGTTTCTTCTTTCAGGGGGCAGCTGGGCATGGTCAGGTCTGCTCTGGTCCCAAGAAAGAACACAGGATGAAGGAGAGCACTAGTTTGGTCTTCGTTGCTCTGTCTATACTTGGACATTTTTAGGGCATCTTTGATGTTACCCAACAAATACCTTCAAAAAAACTCATAATGTATGTGTTCCTGTGTGTTACAAAGCTGAAAGGAGGCCTCATGCTGGCCTACAGCTTCCTCACCAGTGGAATGGAGGGGCAGGCACTGATCTTTGCAGTCTAGTGACTGTGATGGGGCCCAAGGGAAAGACATGGAGCTGCATCAGGGGAGGGTAAGGTTGTGTGTTAAGAAAAGGTTCTATCCCAAGGGAGTGGTGAAGCTCTAGAAGAGACTACTCCCCAGGGATCCTGCCATAGTTCAAGAAGTATTTTGACAATACTCTCAGAAATACAGTTTGATTTGTGGTGGTGATGTGAGGATGAGGAGTTGGACTTGATGATCCTGGCAGAGGTCTTCCAAATTTGGCTTTCCATGATTTTGTGATTCTATAATTCTATAGGGTCTGATTGAACTGTCGTTACTGTCCCAATTCCTTCAGAGCACTATCATGTAACCATGGCTGAATAGAAAAAAAATATGTGAACTTGGATTAGTTTTAAACACAAAGACTCAGATATTTCCCAGTTTTCTGGATTTCTTCATTAGAGTCCATCACTGGAGGTACAACACTCCCAGCAAGTCCCACCTCCTAGAAGGCCCGTGAGACAGTAAGTATAAGATATGTTAAGCAGATCTGTGTAAGGCTCTGTCTCACTGTATATTTTTTCAGAGGAACATGTTGTCTAACGCCTACACTGCTATTTCAGGCATTAGGCATGTTGAATTAATTACAAGCATTTGATGGTACCCATTTGAGTTGGTGATTTCAGCAGCCACATATGATACTTTCTGCTTTTACACAGTAGAGAGCCACAGCTTCATCCTGAACCTGATTTCTCAGCAGATTTGACCTCCCTAGTGCTACACCTGTCTTCTACAACACATCCAAATGGAGAATCAGATTTGTAATGTCATAATCAGATATGCCACGGTTCTCTAAAGTGAACTGTCGTTTACAGATGGCATTTTTCCTTTTTACAATATATGTCTGTAACTTTGTTAGGGTTTTTTTGTTTGTTTGTTTGTTTTTTAAACTTCTTGTTTTGAGGTTTCAGTCAGTTATTCACTCTGCAGCCTCAGGTTGCCATGAAGTCTAAAAATCTCTGCACAGTCCAGATGCACGTTTTTAGATCTATGATGCTATTTATTTAGCCTCTGGCTAAAAGAGTAAAGGCTTTTTCTGGGTTCACTTCAGTCCTGATAAAGCAATTGTACAACACGTTAACATTTTGTGACTGTGCCAGTGATGACAGGGACTTATGAGGCCGGAGTGTCGAGTCATAAAAGACATCTAAGAGAACATCTGACAGCAAGTCCAGGTCTTAGGAGAAACACTAGACTGGACACCAAAAACACTTCAAGGTTGAACATTCTGGTTTAAAGTCTGGCTAAAAATTCCCTAAAGTTAGGGCAAAGGTGATTTCTTTCTGAATCAATATCAACAGTTCATGTAAGCAGAGTTCTGGCTGTATGATTTCAGTACAAGGTCAGAAAACTGAACTGTTCAGTACTCATATGTGTTGTTATTCCTTACTTTTCATCACTCTCAGAAACAGGTGTGTGTAAAGTAAGCTTGTTTAATCTGCCATGCTTATTAAATCAAGGTTGCTGGATGGAACAATGGTAATGTTTACTAAAACAGCAAAGATTTGTGTTGCACTGCTGAGTAGAATCTGTGTCATGTGAGGTATGTGACCCAGGACAATGAATGCTGTCATAGGAAAGCCTGAAGCAACAAGATATGAGGCAGTTTAGAGGGAAAAAATAACAGGCAAAAATAGAAGTAAAATGAACATGATCCTGCTGACTCCATTGCCTGCAGCAGAGAGATGTAAACTCAGGGCAACCCTGGCTTTTGGTACACAAAGAAAGACAGTTCCCGTTAGTACAGGTGGGAGGACACAACAGATCTAACCAGAGGTCAGGTTTTCCTGTCCTTTGGTCAAACTGAACACACTTTTCAGGCTTCTCTGTTCCTTTCCTCCCCATCAACACGTTCCCTCTGACTTTCCAACCTAACTCTGTTGTTTCCTCAACATTATCCTCCTTCCTTAACAAGAAGCTGAGCAAGGCTCCAGCTCCTCGTCTCCAAGGTGTCAAAATTCATCTTAGTCCTCATTGCTGAAGAAACTTTAGGCCACTCTGAAGTTCATTCATGTGATATTTAAAAGTCCCAACAATCATCTGATTCTATCAGAGCACATGCAGATGAGTTGCCTCCCTGAGGCAACACAAGTCAATGTTTGCTGAGTCTCAAAAGCTGTTTACCATGAAAACAGAAGTGCTCCATGGAAATGTGGTACTGCACCTTGCATCACATGAGCATTATGTCAGAATTTCTGTTTTTTTCCTGTTTTATCTGCTGTGCTTATAAAGCATTCAGTGAATAAAGGATCTTGGAATAATGGCAATGTTTACAGTAATAGCAAAGACCTGTGTTGTATTGCCTGGGCAGAATTTGTGGTCCCGTGAAATATGTGTCTAAGGAAGGTGAATGTTGTCATAAAAAGACAACAGTATGAATCAATGATTGATTTTCCTTTTTTTATACTGACATTTAGAAGTGCTGAAAGACATTTCCATAAACTAAAAGATAAATCTTTGTTCTAGTCAGATAGAACCAGTCTGAATTGGTGAAGTTATTCAAGAAATCTGCTTCATATGAATTTTGGGTTCAAAATCAAACTAGAAAAAATTTGCACTTTTGTTGGGCCTCTCTTGGTGAGGTTACCACCAAGAAAGAAAAAGTAAGATTCCATCTCCTCTCTTTATTCCTGACTAATTCATAGACATTTAAAGCTCTACCTTTGAGGAGTTTTACTGCTCCTTCTTCAGTAGTTCATGGAAGATGGGAGTTGCATCTTGCCCTCAGTCCACCCTGCTGCTATGGGTAGCCATTTGAAACACTAAGAAGGGAAAGAACGACAATTTTTCTTTGTGTTATCAGGAGATGGGAAGTTTCTCACATTCCCTCCACAGGTCCTCCCAGTGCTTGTGTACTGGGAGACAGATTAGACACTTAGTATGTGTAACTTGTAGTGAATAACAGCTATATAAGCACATCTTTCTCCAGGATTGACCAAAGAATGATATTTCTGTAACTGTTTGGCAGGTTTCAAACACCTGGATTTTCACAAAAACTGCTAAGGATGCATATCTTCTTTCTTCTTAGATGGGTCATTCAGGACAACTAGCCATGGATCTAGCTGGGGGCTGGTGACAGAGGAATCCTTCATATCAATATTAGGAATAACTGAAAATTTTCCATCAGCCTAGTAGGAGTACTTCTAACCCTGAGATCTTTTTGAGGGCTCTAGAGCCCAGTGTAACTGTAACATAGACCTATTTGTGTCAGAACGGGCAGACATATAGTTCCAGTTTGCAGTAGGGCTATTAGAGAAAATAACTCACCAGTCTGAAGTGAGCTCCTGTACTTCCCTACATGATGGGGAACCCTTCTAGCAATAAAGTCATGTGGATTTCCCTTCTGTAACTTGCTTTCCTTATAAATTTCCAGCCTAAAACAATAGAGGAGTTTCCAACAATAAGGGAATTTTCAGCACTTCAAGATTAGTCATTTCCTATTACTCAAAGAAAGAAAATGAAAAGTTCCAATTCAGTCTCTGGCTGGTGGTCTAGCCACCACTTATGTATCTGTTTATGTAAAAAATTAAACTTCAGAACAGCAGGGGTATTGCCTCTCTATGAAATTTTCGTGGTATTTTATAACAACTGTTCAAAATGTTATTGTAAATGGCTTTCAGTGTAACATAATTTGCAGTGGACATTAATGTTTCCATGGTAACAGGATGCTGCTGTGTTTTTGTTTTGTTTAGCTGGATATTAAAGGAAAACCATTTGCACAGTTGCAACATTAAGTATTATATTGTAGCTATCATTGCAACACATCTATCTGAAGAAATAAGAATACTGCTGCTCCAAAGGCTATCTTGACAATAGCTATGGGTATATAAGCACATATTTGGCAACTAAATACTAATGCCAAGGATTATACTAGGTTGTATTTCAGGGCTAAGGACTTCTTATCACAATTTCAAAATGCCTTTTCTTTTCTTTTCTTTTCTTTTCTTTTCTTTTCTTTTCTTTTCTTTTCTTTTCTTTTCTTTTCTTTTCTTTTCTTTTCTTTTCTTTTC
>NW_024884711.1:36118751-36153087 GCF_019232065.1 Centrocercus urophasianus
CCTTCCCTTCCCTTCCCTTCCCTTCCCTTCCCTTTCTCTTCCTTTTCTCTTTCTCTTCCTTTTCTCTTTCCTTTCTCTTTCCTTTTTCCTTTTTCCTTTCCTCTTTCCTTTCCTTTCCTTTCCTCTTTCCTATCTCTTTCTTTTCTTCTTTCTCTCATTCTTTCTTTCATTCTATCTGTCTGTCTGTCTTTGAATGTTCATAGAATTTTACAGTATTATTTTATGATATATCAGGAGAGGTATTGTGCTGTCCTATCATAGAGCTCATTTGGTCAAACCCTCTGTTCAAAGCAGAGTTTACATCATTAGATCAGGTTGCTTTGGACTTTCCCAGATGAGTTTTTCATATCTCCAACAGTGAATATCACACAGCAACTATGACATAGCATGGAGAATAATTGTTTCCCGTGCCTGTGTGCCTGTCCTTGCCTGTGTCCTGCAATGGTACCCAATGTAGCTATATATATCCTGGTGTCCCTCAGAGGTCTGTATTGAAACTAGTACTGTTTAATAACTTCATTATGACATAGGCAGTAGGAGAGAACACATTCTCAGCAAGTTTACAGATGACATTGGGCAGAGTTATGTAGTCAAAACACTGGAGAAGTGTCATCCAAAGGAATCTGGACAGGCTCGAGAAGTGAGTTCATGTGTACTTCATGAAATGTAAGGAGGCCAATTGCAATATGCTGCATCTGGGTTGGATCAATCCTAAATATCCATACAGACTGGGGAATTAATGGATTGTGAGTATCCGCAAGAATAAGAATTTGGGAATACTCTGAGTGAACAAAAACTAAGTCATGAGCAAGCAGCATATATTTGCAACTCTGAAAGTCAGCCTTATCCTGAACTGCACTAAGGAAATGAACAAACAAACATGGCCAGCAGGCCACACAGGTTGCTGTCCCCTGCTACTTTGCCCTCCTAATGCCCCAGCTCAGCTGAAGCATTGTGCTCAACTCTGGGGCACCCAGCACAAAAAAGATGTGGAGCTATTGAAGTGGGTCCAGAGAAGGATCATGAGGATGATCAGGGGGCTGGAGCACCTTTGCTGTGAAGACAGAGAGACAAAGTTTTGTAGCCTGGGGAAGGTTTCAGAGAGACATCATTGAAACCTTCTAATACTTAAAGAGGACTTAAGAGAAAGACAAGGAGGCTTGTAGTTAGGGCTTACAGGGACAAGACAAAGAGTAAGGGTTTTAAACTAAGAGTGTTATAGATTACATTAGAAACAAATTCTTTACTCAGGGCAGTAAGGCACAGGCACAGGCTGTCCAGAGATGCTGTGGATGTCCCATCCCTGGGGATGTTCAAGATCAGTTTGGATGAGGCCTGATCTTGTGGGTGGTGTCACTGCCCATGGCAAGGAGTTGGAACTGAGTGATTTGTAAGGTCTCTTCCAACCCTGGTTATTCTATGATTCTGCAATTTCTGAAAGCAAAAACAGATATTAGTGGGAAATATTATGCTTTAAAATATCATCTGCCATTTTGAACACCCTAGCACTGTTTTTCTGTCCTCTGTTCATTAATTCCTTCTGATAACATTCTGTTCCATTGTAAGCAATGGGGATTTTGCATCTAATTCCCATAACTCCTTCTTAATCACCTTCTCTGTCTGTAATATCTGAAAGAATATGAAAGTTCCTTTTTTTTTTTTTTTTTTTTTTTTTTTTTTTATTTTTTTGGGGGGGGGGAGGGGCAAAATTTTCTGGAGAGCTCCTTATTAAAATTAAACCCAAACTCAATGTACCCAAATTACACCTTCATTTTGTTCAGTTCAATTTTAAACTGGCATGCTTTTCCTTTGTTTTGTTTTAATGAAGACAACCCCAGCGCTTTCGCATCAAATTATTTATCTACAGCTTCTTCAGGAAATATCTGGTTAAGTGTTCTAATTATTAATTAATAATACTGAAAGAAAAATATTTCTTATTTTGAAAACCTTAACCAATTTTTGTCCACTTATCTTAGAAACTGTTTTCCTAAACTGAGTTCTGTAAATTTCAAGTACTAGAAAACTGTTAAAAAAAAAAAAAAAAAAAAAAAAATCCTAAAAAACTTCTGAGATTTCAGAAACATAAGCAGTCCTTATGATCATAGAAGTCATGAGGTGAATCAGGATTAGCGTGCTACTGCTTGCCTGGTCACTCTTTCCTACACAGGATGTCAAAACAGTTTTAGAACAGCTGATTCAGGGCAGCTTTCCCATATCATGTGATTACCATAAAGCACATATCACAGTAACAAGCATTATTTCATAGTTCTGAGTGGTCCTTGTTCTTTAATCAGATGATACCAATGAACAAAAATAGTTCACGTGTTTTCCTTCTTGTGATTACTGCATGCTGTTCAAGGAGCTGTAAAGGTCTGCAGATATGGAAAGTAAATAAATACAACAAATGAAGTGAATTACCTAAGCGGAGAAGTTGTCCAATGTCAATACTTGAACCAGTTTGCTTCTAACTTCTGATGTAAGCATAATGAAAACCATTACAACAAGGATTAGTTTAACAAACATTTTTAATGTTGCTACTTCTTTGGTGTTTTCTATCATAGAGCAGTTAGGAAATTCAGAGGGACATCAACAGGCTTGAAAGGTGAGCCTGGGTGAACCTGATGAGGTTCAATACAGCAAAGTGCAAGGTTTTGCACTTAGGTCGGAGGAATCTCAGGCATCCATACAGACTGTAAGGAGCAGTCCTTGAGAGCAGCCCTTCGCAGAAGGACCTGGGGGTCTTGATGGATGAAAAGCTTAACATGAGCCAGTAGCGTGCTCTTGCAGCTCAGAAAGCAAATGGCATCCTGGGCACCATCAGAAGAGGGGTGGCCAGTAGGGACAGGGAGGTGATTGTCCACCTCTAGTCTGCTCTTGTGAGCTTCCCATCTGGAGTACTGTGTCCAGGTCTGGAGCCCCCAGTACAAGAAAGACAGAGAGCTGTTGGAGAGAGTCCAGAGGAGAGCCACGAAGAAGATCAGGGGACTGGAGCACCTCCCCTATGAAGACAGGCTGAGGGAGCTGGGTTTGTTCAGCCTGGAGAAAAGAAGGCTGTGGAGTGACCTCAATGCTGCTTTTCAGTACCTAAAGGGAGCCTACAAACCCTTTGAAAGGGTTGATAACTGCAGACAAAGGGAAATGTTATTAAGTTGAGGGAGGGAAGATTTAGCTTGGATGTCAGGGGGAAGTTCTTTACAGAGAGAGTGGTGAGGTGCTGGAACAGGCTGCCCAGAGTGGTTGTGGATGCTCCATCCCTAGAGGTGTTCAAGTGCAGATTGGATGGGGCCCTGGGCAGCCTGGTCTAGTATTAAATGTGGAGGTTGGTGACCCTGCATGTGGCAGGGGGGTTGAAGATTCATGATCCTTGAAGTCCCTTCCAAGCCCGGCCATTCTGTCATTCTGTGTGATTCTGCGTGGTTCTGTGATAGTTGTATATGAGTTGATGAATTAATACATATACACAGGAATCACTACCACAGCAAATCTACAAGATGTTTTAAGATATGAAATGCCAAAAATTAATCTGAAAACAAGACAGCCCAATAAAGGCTTCCCCAAATCTTATTTTTTCAGTCATGAAATAAGATTTCACTAATTATCACAAATGGGTAGATTTCTCAGATTCATGGACAAAATAAAGCCAAATACAATTTCTGGTAGTTCAGGAAAAAAATAAACAAAACTTCTTAACATTAATGCAGTTAATATATGAGCAAAAGACTAGCTTATGCAAAAAGACATATAAACATATATCCAAGACAATGAGCTTCTTTATAGAATGATAATAGCCCTTGCAATATTAGCTTTTGCAGTACTTGTAATAGCAACCAATTCCTCATTTGATATTAGGTTACGTTGGAAATAATAAATACTACTTAATAATTATACTTCACATACAACATAGATTAATATGACTAAAATTCAACTGAAACTTTTACTGTTTCATCCTACCAGGCAAGATTTTTCAATTTTTTTTTTTTCTCCTGGAATAGCCAGTGAAAACACATAAAGCCCCAGTTAATTCAGTTTTCTTGCATATCATTTAAGCACATTTTCTTGCTTAATCATTTAAGCAAACTACTGAAGAGTATGAACGTTGGTTTCATGCTACGTTTTAGATTTCTAAACAAGCCACAAAACCAAATATTTTCCATTGAAGACAGAGGAGATTCTTAGCATTGCATTCATCTAGTCTGATGCATCTGATCAAAGAAGTCTTTCTAAGCACTTTGTATGTCCAACAGAAATTACTATCACTTTCTGAGGTTCATCTGAAGATGAATAAGAAAACATAGTAAAGATTCTTACCTTCTAGAAATATTAACTATGAGATGAATAGGCAGTTGACAAGAGGAGAGATGATTGGACAATCAAAATATTTTTCTATGATGGTGACATATTTGTTCTCATTTCTTATGATTGTATATTTCCAAGAAGATAGAAAAGCTGGAGAAAGACAGAATGAAAAGTTAAAAATAAATGTGGGGATTTTTTTGTGCGTGTGTGTAAATAAAATACTGTATAGCAAGAACAGTTGGGTTTTTACAGTTTCTTGTTTAGAAAACTATAATAACCTACCCTTGAGTAATTGTCCTTCCAAAGTTATGACAATAAAACTTCATACTGTCATTCACTGCCACGTAGTCTACAGATACTTCCATACAATGTAAAACAACGCTAAAATATCTTTCTCTTCCCACACTGAAAACTTGCATGAATCCTCCCCCAGAACATGCTTGTTTAGAACACATTTTTATAGCAAAGTTGTAAACTCAGTAACATGCAGTGATTTATCTTGGGAATACAGATCCAAGAGTAACTGCCTTGAAAGCAGTATGGCAGGAAAAGAAGAGATCTGGACCATCTGTGTGAAAATGTGTAGCTTTGAAAAATGTTTAGAAAAAAAAAACCAACAACAAAAATTGATACAAATCTGGAAGTGAAAAGTTCTGAATTCAACTCAGAATTTTGTCACTCACTACCTCTCTGACTTTTGCCATAATGCTAGTGGTTGATTTTCAGAATTGCATAGTGGTCACATCTTCTTTATAGTCAAATAACTGCAGGAAATTGGGCTAAAACTTGGTTCTCCATCTGGAAATGATGTGCAATCAACAGCTATTTAACAACTGTGGAACAAGAACTAATGGGTTCTTTAGTTATCTTTGCCTCACAGAAGTCATTTAGAGAAATTGTTAAATTAGCATAACCGCTGCAGAGCCACTTCCCTCTCTCAGCTATGCTATTTCTGATCATGATATGAACATAATGATGACAGTAATAACCCCTTGCCTGAAATGCAGGAGCCCTTGTCACATGCAATATTCAGTTAATTATATCTAAAGAAATGTTGCTGTTTTTTTTCTTTATCGATGAATAATGGGGATTGCCCAAAAGGTAACCAGAAAAAGGTAATAGAAGACAGAAACATGGGATCCCACAGGTGATTGGAAAGAGAGGTCTTTGCTTTCCAATGTTCCATTTTTATTTGTTCATTAAGAAATAACCATGAGGTAAAACATTTCATGGCAGCAATTTATGTGCTGGTAATATCAGCTTGCATATTTTATCCATTCAGCGTAGCACAGCTTGTTTTTGCAACACTCCTGAATCTGCCTTCATATGTCTATGTTCAGTCATATTTTCTTCCCATTTAATTTCTTCAACTATTCTCTACAAAGTATCAATCAGGGCAGCAATTTTACAATTGGATTTTTTTTTTGTTATGAACAGAAAGGTGTCTGTCTGCAAAGAGTTGCTTCAGTTCTCTGTGAGTCAGGTCTGTCTGCCTGACTGCTTCAGTGCTAATCAAAAGTTAAAGCGTACTCATGAGGGCATTATCAAAATTTTTCTTGTATACTGACAATCATGGAGCATTAACCACCTCTTGAGGACATCTGTTCCACCCTACGGGTAAAGACATTTTCCTGAATGTCCAGTTGGAACCTCCCCAGGTGCAGCTTTGTGCTTTCTCTCCTCAGGGAAATGCAGATAGTGAGGAGGTTGTTTATTTTCCTTCTTTTCTCCAGATCAGACAACACAGTTGTCCTCAGCTTCTCATCACAGCCCTTTTACAAGCTTTGTTGCACTAGTCTGGATGCTTTCAAGTATCCTTCTTATATTGTGGAAATCAGAACAATGCATAATATTCAAGATGAGAGCACACCAACACTAAATATAGCAGGATAATCATCTAATTTACTGGGAGGATACGCTGTGTTTTATACACTCCACTTCCTGTATTTGTATCCTAGTCTGTGGCTTTGTCCGACATTGCTCTGTCCCAAGTGCAGCATCAAGGGCATTTACTGTTGTTGCATTTCATGTCATTGCTGATTGTTCAGTGCTCCAGTCTATCTAGATCTCTCTTGCAAGGCCTCATCTATTATAGTTTAAGGAAGATTATTTCTTTTGGAATATTAGAGAACCTTTCTCTTAAGTCAAAATAGTAAAAAGACATCGCCATATCCAATAGTTGCTTGCCTCATGAGGTGACAGAAAAGTACCCTGCATAACATCAGTGCCCCAGACTATGAACAAGACAAAATTGAGGAAAAGCCAGACTTGTTTTTTCCCCATCCTGTTCTCTGATATTATGCAGAACCACTGGCTCGCACAGGATGATAAATCCACTGTTTGGATGATACATGGTAAATGCATCTGAATCCATCCCAGATGCATGCAGTATGTATAGGATGAAGTTGTAATCCTTGATAAAGGAAATTAAATCGCACCCTTACCTATGTTAGATTTTAATATTCTAAGAGGTCCTAAGACTTAACACATATCTCTGAAATGTTATATCTCAGCAGAAAGTCAAAGGGTCTGTATTATTAAAGAAAGGTAGGAGAAAATATAATTTTTTTTAAGAAGGCAATCTAAGGAATATTCATTAGGTCTTTTTTTTTAAGTTTTGGGATCAGTGAAAAATGAGCAGAATTTCATATCCCAGATAAAAAACTCTCACAAACATCTCACCTGTAGGAGCTCCTTGCTCCAAATATCAAAACCTCTCTCATAACAATAACCATGAAACTATACTCAAATTCCACTGAGCTACAAACTGTTACAAACAACCACATCCTCTTTCCACATCTTCTGTTCCACAAAAAAACAAAATCCAAAGTGTTACGTAGATATATGTAGGTTTGCACAGCTCCCAAAACAGAAAAAGTGGAGGAGGCATTGTACACACTTGAGCATGCAGCAAAGGCATCAGAAAGGTGGGAAAAGATGTAAAAGATGAAAAAGAAACAAGAGGATCTCTTTCCCAGATTTTTCTTTCCTCAGCATGTCGTGGGGATGCCTTTGTTGCCCTTTGGATGCTGCCAAGAGAGGAGAGTGGAGCTGGAAGAACTGCTCCTGGGATAGCTGATATCTAACACTAGCACCCAGTAAAAGCAGGAGGTGACATCCTGGACAACGCATCTGTGGAAAGCAGCATCTCCCTGCCCCTCTGAGATCTCTATTCAGAAGAAAGATATTTCTGATGCTTTTAGCATAAGAGAAAACTACCCGGGACTAAGTTCTGTTTAAAAGTGGAAAAGACAAAGAATGCTTACAAACTTATCATGGTAAAGGAAAGCGATTCCTTAAGCAGAGCAGTCAACAGCACAACTCATGATCAAACTTGTGAATATCCTTCTATCCACATACAGAGAATTCTTTTCAGTTAAATATATATAAATACACACACACTACAAATAAAACAGAATCCCTCCATGCTCTGCAGGAAAAATATAACAGCTAATTATGAGAATTACCCATTGCCATCTTCTACTGAGTAAATATATCAAATTATTATCAGAATAATGTTTTATCAGAATAAATTCTAAAATATTATCAGAAATTATCAGAAAAAAACGACAAGTTATGAAAAAAAGATACTTGGATGTATTATAAATAAGACTACACAGTTTCTTTAGTTATGTAGAAATATCACTCTGTGAGAGGGATTGTAAGAGGTCATTTGTAGCTTGAGAATTTATGGAATGATGTTCCAACATGTCCGATCACTTTTCATCTTTAGTATGCAACACTTTTCCTCTCTCTAACCTTTCCCTGATCTTTTGGGAAGCTTTTAAAGGAAACTTTATTCTCAGATATGCTCCATGAGTCTTCCTTCCATTCATCTGCATACATTAGTCTGTATTCATAGATGCTGTCTTGTGCAGTCTCCATACAGAGATCCTATGGAGAGATACATGTTCTCGTGAATATTCAGACTTGACAGTAGAACATTTCTCTTAAATTATTGATGTTTGATTGCTCTAAAAATACAACATAAATGCCTCTAGAGATATTATTTGTGCATGGCGAATGTGAGAATCTTTGCAGCTTTGCTTTGCCATGCTAAAGTTGCTAGAAAAGCTAACATTTGCAAACTTACATATCTGCTACCAAAATATTTCCCTTCTGATCCTTAACAGTATGAACACTATAAAACAGAAAGACAAACAGCTCAGAAAATTCCTACAGAAAAACATCTTACAAACTGGAAGCACAAAAGCTCTTTACATATCACTGAAGAAAGAGGCAAAAATACTCAGTGAGAAAAACTGAAACTATAAGAAATAGTTGCAAAAAAGAAGAGAAAAAGATCAATGGTGAAAAACAAGTGCCTTCAAGGATTGGGAAATGAAAAATGAAAAAACAATAGAGAGTATTTTCTGGCCTAATCTAATCAAAACCTGCAGCTAAATCCACCAATCTTACCTTTCTTCATCAGTTACATTTCTCATTTGTTTACCTCATTAACCATTAAGAGCGATTTAGTAATGTTCATGGGCTCTAACAAATGCAGACTTGATTTAATTAGCAGACAAGCTTTATGATTTAATTGTAATGGACTTCCTATTTGAGATAATATTCTCTCATTTTATTCTGCTGCCAAAATAATCCACATAGTATGCAATTGTTTAAGTTTCATCTAAATGTCTGATTTTCTAGTACCTTGAAAATTACGACAAATCCTCCCACTCAACCTAGTGGTTTTACTTTGCCACCAGAACAAAAAAGCACTCTTCTAGAAGGCCACTATCAGCTATTCTGCACAGAAATTGATTAAACCCTAGAGAAATGGATTAGCTAATTTGAAATGGTGCATATGATATCTAAGATGCACTAATTCATGGTATGAACAAAGAAATTTGCTGAAAGAGATCAGACTGAAAAATATATCACTTCAGGACTGGCTGCTGAGATGTTTTGATCCTCTGTGGCAGATGCGAATTGTACTCTTCCAAGGCAGGTGTTGAGAAAGCTCTCACTGGCGATACGGAATACAGAGAACAGGGACTGAGTTGAACAGATTCATGGTTACCCTTCAAAGTAAAGACAGCATTTTCCCTTAACCTATCTGAGTTTGTGTTTAGAAGTTAAACAGAGGAAACACCTCACTTCTGGTGTGTACCTTCACTGTCCTTTTCATTGTTTAGTTCTTTACTATGAGAGTGGTGAAATACTAGAATAGGCTGTCCAGAGAGGTTGTGGATGCCCCATCCCTGGAATTGTTCAAGGCCAGGTTGGATGGGGCCCTGGGCAGCCTGGTCTAGTATTAAATGTGGAGGTTAACAGTCTTACCTCATCAGGGGGTTGGAACATCGTGATCCTTGAGGTCCCTTCCAATCCAAGCCATTCTATGATTTTGTGATCCTCTCCTGTCCACAGTAGTTCTGTTTCCCTTTCTGATCTTTCTGCAATTCCTTTCCATCCTCCACATCCATAGGATATGCTCTTTACTCAAGTTCTCTCTTTCTTACCCATTATTACCTTTTTAGGACCAATGGAGATCACACTAGTTAAAAAAAGTACTGTATTTTAGTCAGACATTCTCCAACACACGGTTGAATAAGTCAGTTCACAATATAAGAAACCAGAAACAAGTAAATGAGGAGAAGAGGAAGGTATGTGAAGTGATTTATTCAATTAAACTCAATGGCGAATGGGAAATACAGAGAAAAGCAAGAGCTTCCAAACTACCTCTTTCTGTTGTTTCTGTGATTAGGTACTTCTCCCATATGTTCACCCATGTTCCTGCAAAACAAAACAACAACGACAAAAAGAGAGAGCTTAGAGAATCAGTTCAGTTGCTGTGAAAAGATACAAGGTTTTGCAGATTTCTTTCTCAAAGGAAAATAAAAAATATCAGGCCAATGCACACTATTAGCAATGAGCATACTGTAGTCTGAATCGAGATTTGACAAACTTTTCAAAAGTGTTAAATATTCTTATAAATAAAATTGTCTGTCAAAGGAGTAAGTAATTCTCACATTCTCATGGAGAATTTGGTGCAAAGATCAAGAGGGTTGTGCAAAAAACCTGAAAAGAGATTGTGAATAGGATGAAGCCAAGCTCTTTTCCAGGGAGCCCAGTGACTATACAAGAGGAGCACTTGTATACATCAGGAAACATTTACTGTGAAAGCAGCTGAACTCTGGCACAGGTTGTCCAGAGATGATACTCTAAAAAATGTGAAATGACACTCTATGAAATTCTAGAACTCTTAAGCAAGATCCCAACATCTTATCTTCCTTTGAAGATGAAATTAGCATTTTCCTAAGAGAATTTACTCAAAACTGATAAATTGTTCTAAATGTTTAAGTTATAACTAGTCTAGACATTTATTACTGATAAAGAAACCAACTCACTGATTAATAGTAGGCCATATCCAATCCAAAATTTTTAGAAAAGACTTCTGTTGTAGAGCATAGGAACTCATGCCATTGAAGAGTAATATATTGCTTTTCCTTATGAATCAAAATATGACCATTATTTACTAGAGTGTTGCCCCTCAGATGTTAAAAACATGAAAAAAGAGCAGCTGTTTAAAGGTGTGATATTTTTTTTCCACTGATGAATGTTGCCTCTCATCTCTGAAAGGATATCTTCTGAATTTAGAAGCCTTTTTTTTTCCCTATAATTGAAAGTAAAACCACCATACAGTTAACCAAAGTTCCTGGTGAGTTCCCTGTGCAGTCCACTGTCCCACAAGTCCCACAAGTGCAGTGTCTTTGGTTCTC
Source organism: Centrocercus urophasianus (assembly GCF_019232065.1). Lineage (NCBI taxonomy): Eukaryota > Metazoa > Chordata > Aves > Galliformes > Phasianidae > Centrocercus > Centrocercus urophasianus. The sequence continues at coordinate 36,129,773 of NW_024884711.1, forward strand.
ACATTCTTATACATGTTTTTGCCATAAGTAAAACCCTTGGCTTATGTTCTTTGTTGCTCCAGAGGCAAAAATATAGCTAAATCTTGGTCAATAGTGTCTTTTCTTTGCAGATTACAAGAATAGCCAAATTTATAAATTCCTGAAAGAAAATATAATCTTAGCAGACAACACTTCATAAAAGCAATATTTGGTCTTGATCCTGTGATTATTTCTCATGTGAATGGTAACCTTAATGTCAGCTCTTAGACACAGTAGGACTGGTTTACATCAGCAAGGTTTGAAGATGTACAATCATTTGACTATACACACAACATTAGCTCAGGCAGAGATTTTTAAGATAGCCTGAACACTATGCATCTAAAGACAGTCAAAATTAATTACTTTGTTCCTATCTTCTGTGTGTCTTTAAAAATAAAATAAAATAAATTAAAAAAGGGAAAAATTATTATTATCCTATAATTAGATATCTTATTTATACCTAATAACAATTATTATAAACATTAAAGGCTGCTGAAATACTTCATTTCCAGACTTTTATATTCTCATAAGGAAATATCAAGTATGCTGTATTTTTATTTTTTTTATAAGGTGTATTACAAATTATTATAAGATAGTATCATCAAGCCAAATTAAAAGTCATTTTAATATTCTTGAATTTTCATTCACTTGTGTTCTTCAGTATAAAATGTATAGGATTAAACTGGAATGGATTTTTTTTTTCAGACAAACTGTTTTGTATCAGTGCATTGACCATATCAGGATGGAATTCATCTCACGTGATTTCAGAGTTCTAGAAGTTGGAAATCCAAGTCTAAGCTATTATCATTCCCCTAAAGTCAGTAAAGAGACACACAGACCTCTCTAGAGGGCAGTTTATCAAATCTGCCCTAGACACCAATCTTCTAAAGAGATGAATCACTTTCTGGTGATGGCATTTCTCTGCATCGACTGTTAAAAGAGCATGATGTTTGAGAGTAACTCTCTTAGTCACTCTGTAACTTAGTTATCATGTTAATGCCGAATTCAGAGCAGATGGGTCTCTTTTTAGGTGACGTTTTTACTTTTATTACGTTCCAGGCTCGAAGGAGTAATACTGAGCAAATCAGGGTATGTTTCTGCTACTTCATTTTCTATGTATAGGTGAACATCTATTTTGGAAGCTAATACAGCTATTTCTTCAGACTTTTATCTTAATATCAATTTTTCCACAGATAGTAAATGCCAGATATTTGTTGAGGTGTTCCATGCATGTAGTTGGTTGTCTTTGGAAACCTGTTGGATCACAATTTCTCAGTCTTCATGTTAAAACAGCATAATGCCAAGTTACATGCACATGCAAGCAAGGAACACAATAAAGAAGTGTAAAATAATAATAATAAAGACTTCCTTTTTCTTTTTAAGAGAACATAAAGTGCTAAAAGCTGAAGTTTTTCAAAAACAGGTAAACTCTACTAAAATCATACATGAGAAAATGAATAATATTAAATTTTAATAGTTAAGGAAGTGAAACGAAACATTGTTAATAGTGTTTATGGAGAAACTCATTAGCTTTTTATTGCCGTTTTGAAAGGCTTTATGGATTGTTACACTACCGGCCTTTCACGCCAATTACTAAAGGTTTAGAACTCCCCCATTCAGCTTTTCTCACTGATCTTTATCACAGCAATTATACTACACTGAAGAGGAGAATAAGAGTTGTCTGCCTAAAAACAGCCATAGGGCTTTGTGAGCAATGGAGACTGTAATCTAGAGAGATAAGAAGGGAGAAGGAGCAGAAATAAGAAATTTAGTCTTTGCCATCAGTTTTCACACATACTATTTAAGGAGATACGGGACTTCTTTTCCACAGTTCTCTTTTCTCAGTTTCATTTAGTTGCACCATGCATGAGCCAGAATTGAAAATATTAAATGATTTATCAATATCGTATCTATATATATCTATAAATATTGTCAAATATATCTATTCATTTCTATGCCTAGGAGTAACAAACAAAAGCAGAAGGGAGTACAGGTGATAGATATGCAGAATTTAGTCTGTCATCATTTCTGTGTTAAAGAAAACCTATGTGACAATGCTACACAGTGCACAGTGTAGCGTGTAGCACAGTGTAAAGTGCAGTGTTGAGCTTTCTTTTGGTTCCAAAAATCTGTAAGGAGTGAAAGAGGAATACTTTAAAAGTTTGAAAGACATTAGTGTAATACATCAGCCTGATCAAATAAAAGATGAGTTATGGTGCTAAATACAAAATCATGTGCTGTTGTTGGACTTCTGCACTTATCTAAGTCAGTTCTTCAACAATAAGACTATTGGTTCTTGACATCCCAAATGAAAATAGAGATGATTGATTTCTACATGTTTTAAATGCTTTTGTAAATTTTTGTACGTGCTGGCAGTTTGATACTACAACAATTCCTCCTTCTGCATTCTCATTTTGCCACTTGAAGTTTATAATTTTTTAGATTAAAAACAGAGATCATAACAACAATAACAAAAATCCCCTTTCCTTAAAAAATAAATAAATCTATCTTTGTCAGTATTCTTCTCTAGACTGTCCCTGTCTTGTCTATGACTTTTTTTGAGATATGGTGTCAAAAACATCCCGTTTAAAACTTCATCATTTCTGAGAGCAGTAGAATAATTACTTGTCTGATATATGAGACTTCTATTAACGTACACCAAATGAAACTTGCTCTTTGCAATAACATCACTATATTGATTCGTATTTATTTGAAATGCACTATACCACTTACATCCTTTCCTGTAGTGTTGATTTGCCATATGATCCCAAGTCTCTATTGAAGAAATTGAATTGCCCTTAAAAACAACAGGTTTTTGCTCAGAAAGTCCAGTGCTGTTCTTAAAGTTTTCAAAATTCTAAAGTCAGTACTTCTATTGTACCTTTCTAAATACTGTCTTTAGTTACAAAATGAGAAAATATTCAATTACTAAATCAAATTATTAAATTTACATCATACTTCCAAAAGCATAGCAAATTTTTAGTGAGTTTTTAGGAGGGAGAAATCTGTTGATACACTCATTGAATCCAAAGTCACAAATAGAAGTAGCATTTGTTTTTTATTTAATTGCCAATTTATTAATTTTTGAGGAATTTTCTGAAGTCCTGTGGACTGCTTTCATCCACTCTTTAGCTGGAATAGTCCTTCAAACTTACAAGTGTTTTAAAGGATCCATCACAGTCATTACAAAACAGATTACACTGAATGACCCTCAGGACAGATCCCAGCAGAACCTTGCTGGAAGTGATAATCTCATCTGGCAGAAAACTCCAACGGTTTGCAAGCCTCTTACTTTTCTTTTAGCAATACACAGGTTTTGTTTTGTTACGCAATTTTCTAACAGATGCTTACAAATGCAACAAAGCAATACATTCTTTACAGCTAATTCAATAATGCATCATCTTATTTAAAATTTTAGATCAACATGTGCTGAAAGGATTAAACCTGAATTTTGGTACAATTTAGAGGTGCAACTCAATGAAAAGGATTACTCATATTTTAATATTGTCTCAACTACTTTCTGCTCATTTCTATAAACTCATTGCCTGACATTGAAAGCTTCATTTGCACATGATTGTTCTCAGTGAATGCAAAATTTTTGGGCAACACAATTTATCTCTACAGACAGATCTCTGTGATCTTTCCAGCACATTTGGAAGCAGCTGAGAATGTAGTTTCTATTATATTTAATGTTGTGTTTCCAAACACATTTAATCCATTTTAATAGCACTCACTGCAACTTCACTGCTTTCTGTTTTAATTCTGTTAGATGTTATGGGTTAATTGGGTTCATCTGAGCTCAGTGTTTTAATTTAAAGCCTCTGAGAATGTATCAAATGTTATAGGGAGAATCAGAATTACTGGTGAATCAGTAGAATTAGCTCTAAAGGCGGAGAACATCTGACATGTTGTTACAATATAATGCGCTCTCCCATGAGATGATATAGGTCCTGGTCATGCACTATCATTTAATCATAATGACTTTATGAAAATAATGTTACTACTTCTAATGCTTCTGTTAAGTTGTGGTGCTGATAATTGTATTGTACTAACTTAAATTGTTATTGAATATTCATAGGAAACAAATGTATTTTTAGTTTTCATTCTAAATAGTATATTGTATGTATATTTATCTTCAGCAAAATCATTAATGTGAATATTAAGTAAGCTGCCAAATTACAGTTGAATTCATCCAGGTAAATTGACTCACTCCACATCATAAGCCACATGTTTCACAAGCTATCCCTCCTACTGGACTCAACAGCCTGTGTTTTGCTAAATAGGTTTTAAACCACATTTAATTTCAATGAGTTAATCCAAATAAGTAATTCAAGTTTCATATAATAAAAGTTTTGTTGTCATCATGGTTAATCTTTATGTGGTTGACATATTTGTCAATGGCAATTTTATTTTTATTTCCATCTCACGAAGGAAAATATTGAATGCCATATAAAATGAGTTTTGTATGTATGCACTCTAGAAGCATCTCTCTAGATGATTAATTCCCATAGATAACCTTTTTTTTAGTGTGTTAGTTATTTCTTAATCTCTTTAATATACACTATATTAATATTGTATGGCACTAATACCTTCACCAGAATGTCAAGAGAACTAACTATATTGTCAGTTACCATAATGCTTGCAGTATCCAATAAATGCAAAAATTACAAGAATTTTAAGCCTCAGAACAACTGTTAAATAAGAAAATCAGATGTGAATTCATTATGATGTGTAACATCTAGAATACTACAGAGAGAAAAACAAGGTTCAAAGGGACCTGATTCTGTTGTCCACACAAATATTTAGTCTGATTTTCAGTTGCCACTTCAATAGCTGTATTCTTGGCACCCATTGTCACATCTGCTAGCCTTATGTCTTATAAAACCTACCTCAGCTTGAGTGGCATTACATATGTATGACAGGACAATTGGAATGAGACCTAGACAATGTTACTAAAAATGAAAAAAATGCATGTAAATTCTCATTAAAACTCTTACTCTTGTTCATTCTATCCAGAAGTTTGGATTTGAATCTAGTTTTAGATTTAAATCTGATACAGTTTAGATATGTCTATACTGTTTATTAGTATGAGGAATATTTCTTCTGCATTCTATGCAGACAAATGTTACTCAGCTTTGTATGTGTCATCATGTATCTAAACACAAATGAGTATGACAGTATCTGGGGTCTTCAACATTGCATATCAACTATGCACCACTGAACATGAAAAATAAACAATAAAAACAACAATAATAAAATAAATTTTAAAAGATTTTTTGGTCACATAGTTGAAATTCATGGCCTAGTGAGTAAGTTTTACAATGACTGCTTACCCCAAAGAATGCAGATTTTTTTAAATGAGACACAGTGTAGAGATACCCAAACTCTAAAACACAAGCTGGCAAGTCTGCATTCCTTAATAAAGCAAATATGACACTGCTGCATCAGACTAAAAATGATGCATTGATGGTTTAAATGCTTGCACTATGTTCCCAAATATTTTCTGATTCCAGTGTAAATACGCGTTGGACTAGGTCACGTTCAACCATGTATACGACCCAAAAAATTTAGTAAGCCTCAATAATAGAAGGGAAAAACATACCAAATTAGAAAACTCAGTTACAAGGTATTTATGGATCAGATTCAATGGGGTTTGGATCAGGCAGTGTAATTCATGCACTGAATTGTTTCTTAAGCAAATAAGAATAGTTGGACGGACCCTCTGTATGTCACCTTACCCAATCCCCACTACTAAATCTTGACTGATTAAATCACGGAATCTTCTCATCTAAGGCTCAGTGAGGGATTTGTCACTGGCTTTCAGAAGATCAGGATAGCCCTACTCATTTTTAAAAGCTTCCACTCAGTAGAAAGAAAAATAGCCACCTCTTAATTTTTATCTTCCTAAAAATTACTGAGACAAATTCATTAGTGGATTATTGTAATCATGCCAGAGAATTATATCCGTGAAGTCACTAGCATTGTTGCATATTATCACATCTGCTGCCCTTTCAATGATACATTTAAATTAATCTCTGAATAACAGGATCACATCTCCTCAATTAACACATTAAGTGACTAAATAAAAAAGATAAGTTATTTAATTAACAGAAAAAAAAAGGTTCATTCAGTGTTTAAAGAGACAAATAACTGTTCCTGGAAAAATTCCAGGATATCACATGTGAAGAGGAGGAGGATAGTGAAGATGGAGGGATAATTCTTTTTTTCTCAGGGAAAGCGTAGAACTTGGAAATGGTAGTGGGCCAGCTTTTGCCACACTTCCATATGCTGAATTACATTTTTTAAATGGCTTCTCCGAACTCACGTAAGAAGTTGCTTCACAAAGGAAATCCCTGTTAAGACCATATAAATTAATGATTATGCATTATAAAAACGGTGAAAGTATTTTCTTGGCAGATACAGGAAGAACATCTTAATCTGCAAACATGTAAGTCAAACAGTTTGAACCTTTGACCACTGACTTCCTTCATTTCTTTTAAAACAACTTTTCTTCAGCAGTTTAGAAAGCAATGCTTTTAAACAGGCCATCAGTGCCCTTAATCTAATATATATCAACTGTCTATCCAGATGGCAGCTTTCAAATTGATGGTATTTCAAGCTTTTCAATTTAAAACACAATACTGTTTCTTTAATGAGAAAATCACTGCTGGAACTGACATAAACAATTAATATCATATTGTTTTCCTTATATTTTTTCTTGATTTAATACATTCATGTATATGTATTTTTCCATTATTGTCCACTGAAGAAAATAAGATGAAATTTGATTCTGAGAACAGTAATAAGACTAGTACATGTAAAATGAACACTTATGATCCCTCCTGTATTTGTGCAAAATGATATATATGATACATGAGATGCTCATAGATAGGATTAATTAAGGTAAGTGTACATTTTCTATAGTGTTTTCCTGGAAAGTATAAGGATGCTAATAGAAACATTAAAATTTAATAATGAAACTATAAAGAAATTTCCAATGACATTTCATTACATCATCTCTCTACTAGACAGACTACATAGGATGCCGAGTGATCTACTGTGTTACCTATTACTGCCTTTACCTTCGGGGGAAATCTGAAAGATTGTGACTGAAACTTCAATACTAAAAGAGCCAAGGAAAATCCATGTCTGTCACTCATAAATGAGAATTCACTAGAATATCCCAAACTCATGTTTGGAACATTTTCTTACTTCCTGTAAGCCATTTATTTCCTGATTATTTTCATGAATATATATATATAGACATTACTGATAAGACAGTAAAATTACAACAGTAAAAAACATGGTCTGTTAACGAAGAAAACATTAATAAAGATCTAGGATAACTGATTTACACAAGACGTGTGTTTTCATGAGCTTGTTTAAATTGTTAACAGTAGTTCCCTCTGATTCACAATCCACAAAAACTAGAAATGGCTCAAATGTGCACTACAAGAAAATCTTCTCAAAAGAAGGAATTGACATTCATGTTAAGTCTACAGTTGAATTCACCACGTTGTTGACATCAACAGTATGAATCTGTAGAAGAGTTTTGCAACACAAAACTGAATTTTATACATATTTACATGAGCCCCCCCCCCCCGCTTTCAGCGCAAAAACACTTAAGTGAACATTTAAAAAACAACAAAAACAACAAAAAACAATGGTGTGGTAAACTAGCAAAGTAAGGTAACAATTATAGTGGTTTCCAGAAGTCCTGAAATTTCATACAGCATTCTATCTTCTGCCTTCTACTAACTTGTCTGTCTGCTATACTCAGAGGCATCTGAGAATTTGAGTTAACTTTAAATTGCATTGAATAAAGACTTATATGTCAGGTACCTGACCACTTTCATGGCTCTGTGTTTGCATATTGCACATATTTACATACATATTTGCATGCGTACACATATGCAGAAGTGTGTTAAGGTGTGTGTAGGTGTAGATGTGTCCTCATACTTCTATTAATTAATAGCCCAGTGACAGAGCTTGTAGCTGAATAGATAGATGCAAGATCTGGAGGTTAATCTTGGTTCCCCATAATTAAAGAATGTGACTTCTGAAATATTATTAGTAGAGACAAATTATTTGACCTAAAAAATCTTTTGAAAACATTCCAAAGATTTAGACATACAGAAAAATACATACAATCTACAAAGTATGGAGTGAAACTTTTCTAAGGATACAAAAGACAGGAGACAAAATGTGCAACACATTCATTTCAATTTTAATGGACTACTTAGCTTCTCTACTATCTAAATGATACTGATGGAAATATTTGCAATTCTAGTATTGCTAATATTTAATATATCTAGTCTGTTCTGTTAGGCATTAAATAACACTCCCATTCTCATTTTAAAGAACAGTGTCTAATTTTCGTTTACACTAATGCATCCTTTGTTGACTTTTAACAATTATGTGCCACTGATAATTGTTTATTATTGTTTAATTAGGATCTCAATTATTCCTATGTTTTAATGATTACTGTTGAACAACTTAAAAGAAATGTTATTCCCAAAACAACAAAGCACAAATTGGCTTTTATTTATTTTACTTAAAATTATTATGATTGTGTTATAAGATCTCCAAGTTACGCATTTTTTACTAATTAAAATATCTCACATTTTCCTCTCAGTAATATGTACAAAAAAACCCCACAAAAACAACAACAATAAAAACTGTCCATGCTGCTGAATTCTGTATCTTCAAGAAAAGAAATAAATAAATATAAACAAACTTACACAGATAAACTGATCAAAGCTGACTCCACAGTTAATTTCCAGTTTGCAGATATGAAGTATCTTCTTGCTTCATATTTATAATCATTCATGAAGACTAAAAGTGTGGAAAAGAATGTCCATCATCTGTTAATTATGTTTTCAATATTAGAAGTAAAACTCAAAACAAGAAATTATTGATAATTGACAGCTTATAAATACTGATTTTTACATAGAGAAGGGCACAGCTTACACCTTCATTAGCTAGTGCAAGCATTTATTTTTTTGTCATGAAATATTGATGATCACTAAAATAATAATGAGGAAAAATTGCAGGAGCTAAAATTTGCATGAGGTAGAGCAGCACACGGTTTCAAATGCAATATTTCATGTAAAAACTGAATAAGGCAAGCATATTAAAATAAATACTGCATCTAAATCAGATGATAGTTGGCTAAATGTAAATGGGCTATCTCCTGTACTTTTCTGAAAATGCACAACTTTAATACATTTTCTGGAGGGGATTTTATTATTACTCATCATTTGTCTTGTAAATCTAAAAAAAGAAAAGAAATGTTAAAACGCAAATTTGAAAGAAATGATAAAATCAAGATTTAAAAAAACAAAACAAAACAAAACAAAACTGAAATATTCATATTATAAATATTTTCAAAAATCCTGTATTTCTTTGTGCTGGTTTACAATGTCAGAGTCCTATCTGCCCTTTGTTAAAATATGTTTTTAAAGCAGTATGTATTTATGAAGTGATTTGCTGTGTTAACTCAGTCATTTTTGATAGACTAATGCTGAAATGGAAAATTTGCGGCCTAATCTAGTTATCACTGTTTGATTCTATTCCAAAGCATTTGAAGAATCTGCCTAACTCCTTTTCCTTGTTTCTGTGAGTCATGCAAGACAGCTTCTCTCACTCTTAGCAGTCTACCAGAGTTTAATAAAGTAGTTGTAGGGAACAGGTTATATATAATTTTATGCTATAGACTCCACAAAATATATTCTAGCTCTCTAATATCTAAAAATAATATTCTTAAAAGTATTTCTTCAGCATCCTACTGTTCTGGTAACTTTCTTTGGGGTTTGAGATTTTAATTTAGTTGACCCTTGTATGAATTCCAGCTCAGATGTTCAGAACTCTTAAAACTTATATTGTGGTTTAAGTTTTCTTTTAGTGGTTCTCTATCAAATGCTGTATCCAGACACCAGTTTTGCTTGCAAAATTTGAGATGGATGTGTTATTAACACAATTTTATTTTCCTGGATTTTCTTTCACATTTCTGGCAGAAGACTCTCTCTAAATATAACTTTAAAGCTATTTAGACATTCCACAGCTTATTTACTCCTGTTTCCTTTGTGTGTGTGGGAGGGGGAGGGGGGGGAAGACAGAGAGATATCCCTGATGTACTTCTGTAGTAAAAATAATGCATTGAATTTCTGAAAAGACATAAGTAAAATAAAAAAAAAAAACAAAAACAAAAACTAGCAGTGACCTTAAGAAAGTGTCATACTTGGATAACAGATTACTGCCCTTGCAGTCAATCACAAAACTAGCAATCACATTGATGGCAACTGGGCCATACTACTTGTTGACACGAGAATATAGATGGATAGTAAGGAGGCTTCTGAAGATCTCTCTTCCAGAAACACTAAGTCAGAACAAGATTTAGTCCTGCATATGCTACAAACTGTGAAGAAAACTTTCTGAGAAGACAGAACTTTGAGTCAATTCCTTGCTCAGTAAAATAACAAGGAAAGTCAGGAAAAATGAATCACTTTCCTATTTACACAACAAAATTGGAAGCAGAAATGTACTGTGTGCAAATTGTTTAAACATATGGATGTGCTCTGTGACAGAAACAAAAAATGGAATATAAAACTAAATGTCCAAGACAGGATTTACCTTTTGAAGGATATATGTAGGTTCCTAAATCTTCCTTCTGAAGTTTTCTAAGTTACTTATAAAATGTGCCTGAACTTCAAATCAGCAGAAAAAGTTTTATTATTTTTCTTAATGAATAGTTCTGCCATTAGATTTTTCTTTCATTCTCCACTTCTTGAAAAGTTACATATTCCTCTAATACATTCTGTCCAAATATAAATGTTTAGATCACTGAATGTATTGAAATACTACCTGACAATATCCTGCATTTTCGATATGTGTATGTATGTCTCTATGGTACATTTCTCTATGAATCTACTTACGATGTCAATGACAAATGGTAGAGTGGCTCATTAATCACGTCACCTGCCTTGTAATATTAATCCATACATCAATTCTTCATATTGTATCTGTCTAAACAACAATTCTACAGTCACCAAGTGTATTAAAAAAAAAAATTAAATCCATGTTCCTTATCCTTAAATTAAAATAATAAGAAATAGGATTAAAAGAGATGGGAAATGACGTCAGTGTTATCAGATCCAGATCCAGTCCCAGGCACTGTTGTGTCAGGAAAATGTGTCAAATTCCATTTCCCAGAATGTTGAAGTCAGTTTAGTTTCCTGCTAGAAGATTACAAAGACAGAACTGATGATATTGATAAATAGGAGCCTTTTGTTTCTACCCTAGGACTAGATTCAGCTAATTTATTTTTTTCCCAATACTATCTTTAGATATGTCTTCTTTCAGCATAAGTTCAGGGAACCTATGAAGATCAGTGTGTTTTAATTATTATTTTTCCTGAGATTAAAAAAGTCCTTTAATTTTCCTTTGTAAAATAACACTTTCACTTCTTTGTTCAGTCTGGTAGCTCCTTTAGTAAATTTCCTAGTGTGAATGCTATTCTTTTGAATAAAATCAACTACAGCTATGAATTACATTGTATAAAACATTTTAATTGTGTCTTCTTTACACTCTCCTGTATTTATTTTACTGTGTTTTGCCTGATACTTACTAGGGTTAAAATTGTTTGTGTATGATCACTTCTGATTAATGGTTTACAGATGCCTATAAGTCATGCGTCATCATCATCATATGTAATCATCAATGGATAAGTTGACAATTTCTAAAACTTTTGCTATTTATTGCTTGAAAGGCCTATTTTTTTTTAATTTTTATTCTGAAGGGATATGCTTCCATTCTAAAATTTTGATGGAATTATTAAGAATATTTCTATCAGACTTGCAATTTCCTACAGTAATTCTTGCATTCAAAAATGGACATTACTATTTACTCCTTAATTAGCATACATATAATGATCTGAATATATACATATTAACAACTAATTGGACTGTCTTATTGTCCACATACATGTGTTTACCATTTCTGAGTTTTCTTTTTATATTATTGATTTGCCATTTTCCCAAAACACCTTCAAATATGTCTCTTCTATACAATCTCTACATCCTCATGCCAATGTCTAGTGCATCAGTCACACCTCATAAACAGCATGATATAAAACTTCTATCATGGCACAGCATTTATTTCATCTATTCTCTTTGATGAAAAAAAAAGAAAGCATATGTTTGAAGTCCACCAGATATGTCTCAGAAGAACTTTAGGCCAAGAATTATGAAATGTGGATGCAGAAGTCTGCTCTAGATTAAGGAACTCTGACCTGTGTAATCATGACCAGTGCTCTAGCACGTAGTCTGAGGGACAAAGAACTTATCTTAAAATGATGTCTTTTTTGATATAGTTTTTACATTTGGGGATTTTTTAGGTAACAGTAATTTCTACATTGTTTTGTTCATCTCCAGTAGCCTTCAAACCTGATTCATGATCTACATCCTTAAGTTGAAAATAATTCATATGATTCTATGTCCTTTCAAAGTTAATATCTGCCTTTATGTTAAAATTACTGTATCGCAAATTCCACTTTGGCTTTCATTTTAATTTTTGTAGTTAATCATCACTTTTTCTTTTGTGTTGTTTTTCTTTTTTTTTTCCCAAAATCTAACACAAATGTTAAATATTCACTCAAACAACACATCTCTCCTTCTTACCCTATTTCAGGGTTTATTCCCTACGTACAGTCTCTCTCAACTTTTTCTGTATAATTCAAAAAGTCATGAGCATCAATCTCTTGAACACTCAAATAAATAGGTGTGGGAGAAGGAACAAGAGTAAAGAATATTATCCAGTTATTCTCTCAGTATCAAAGTTATCAAAGATAGACATCAAAGTATTTATAAATTCGAGACTCAAGCTACAGAGCTACCAAAGAAAAATAGCAAAACGCACTCAGTAGGAGTCCATCAGAGCATCTGCTTGACTATAGATCTTAAAAGCAAAATGGAAAAACTGATGAAGTCAAAGAACACGTGTTAAGAACTAATCAAGTGGTAGACTACATGATTCAAGCATGATTCAAGAAGCAGTCACTCACCAGATTCAGGTATGACAAACTGCTAATGGAAGATTTTTAACACAGTGAGTCGCCTCATCTACCCAAACTTGGGCAACTAAAAATTAAACATTTGAAACTGAAGAAATTACTCAAGACACAACTCAGATTCAGAAGATAAAACTCGTTTCCACAGTGCAATCTATTTTAAGATAATCATCTCACTGAGAAGACAACATCCACCCCCTTTTTTTCTTGACTGCAAAGTGAGCATCACTGACTAAATTAGATTCAGTTATCTAACTAAACCAAGGTGTCACTACTGTGTGGGAAGTTCTTGTTTCTCACCACTGACAAAGGAATAAAAAGAAGGTAGCTCTATTTCTACATTATAAGCCTGATTTAACTACTTAAGATTAATAAATATACCCTGAGTATTAACATTTTGTGATTTTAAAAGGTCAAAAAAAAAAAAATAGCAGCAGAACTCACAAGTCTGAACTGGAATCCTCAGTTCCATCCACACTGAATGAGGTTTGTTCTAGAACTTCAAAATATCTAGCATTATGGAAATGGAATATTTCATATATTGTTTATCTAATTTATTCTTAATGCAAAAGTATGTCTTTCACACAGAGACTGTAAGATCATCCCTTCTCCCACAAGAGTGACTTTTCAATTCTACATTACTGCAACTACTTCCTTTCCAGCTTCATGAATTAGTCTCCCTTCTTCTTTACTGCAATCTTACTTACATACTAATGTCCTGATATATGCAGGAGAAGCTGCAGATGTCCCATCCCTGGAGGTGTTCAAGGCCAAGTAGCATGGGGTCCTGCTGTCCATGGCAAGTAGGTTGGAACTAGATGACTTTTAAAGTTCCTTCCACCCCATGCCATTCTGTGATTCCTTGATTGAAGATAAGTGTCTGGGATGTAAATTCAGACTGGTCTAGTCTGGCAAAGAACACTTCAATTCCACTTTCAAATGGACTAAAAGAGTGCTCCAGACTCATTTTTAGTGCAAAAATTAGGCTCTGGTCTCGGAATTAATATGGCCGGGCAGCTTCTGCTGAAGTCAGTCCTAAGTGAAGTCTGAAGGACAAGTTGTGGAACTAGAGCAAGAATGGACATTTCTATCTACTGAGCAAAACATACATAGGTGAGAAAGTTCTGATTTTTTTTTTCATAAGTATCCAACTCCTAATATTAGCAGAATTAGTCTCACTGAGATGTGAATTGACTTAGTCCACAGAACGTGGGTTGCCACTTCCCACACTGCCTCCTCAAAACGTGTTTTAGTAGGCAGGTAATAAAATGCGACAAAATAGAAAGCCTTGAACAAAGCAGTTATCATCCATGCCAAGCAAACACTGGTAAAGAGAGTAGCTCTTTCAAAACAGGGTTCAGTGTTTCAGGTTTTTCCAGCTTCACACTGTTTTATGTGACAGAATGTCTTTAATTAGGTTAGAAAAGGCTGAGATAATGTCTGTGTTTGGCAAATGTGCTGCACAATAGCCTAAGGCTTCTCTGTGGTGCTGAGCAGCTTCAGCTCCTGTGAATGTTTAAGATTACAGGCTAAAACCTCCATTCTAGGCAAATGATTACATCATTAGTAAGCAGTTAATTACTTTCTCTTTTATCTTAACTAGATCACGACTTTTTTGAAGGTTTTATACTCTGTTTTCTCCCACTTGTCTGTTTAAATCTTGAATGAGAACCTCCACTGTGCATTTGCAGGCTCTTGAGCAATTTCTCCCAGGGAAGTAAAGACAGACATTGTATTGTATGTGTTCTCCTTGGATTAAAGAAAATATAAATTATTCACCTGGGTTGCAGATAAGGGTGGTCTTCCTTGCTGCAGAAAGAATTTCCAGGTATGTACTCCTACCTTCTCATGAGGATAGTGCAAAATTTTCAGGAAGCAGTTTGTAACAGTAAAAGTAGTAACTGAAATAAGACCGACAAAACTCAAGTTGCACTTTTTTGTTTTTGGGTTGGAGTATGTTGTTCTTTTCTCTCTTATTTTCATTTTCGCTGCTTAGAGAAATGTTTTTTAACTAGTTCTATCTCCATTACAAGTTATGTCATATATGCATCACACTTACATTTTAATGTATGTGAACTTAATTTGACTCTAAATGGAAGTTTTCAGTCATTTGAACTTAAACCTCTGATAAAATGTTTTGCAGCATCAGGCTGTTAGAAGGAACATAAGCTTTAAATGTGTATTTCAATTAAAAAAAAAAAAAAGCTTATATGTGAATATATCGATCACACACAATCATCTTGTTATGATAGATGAATTCTTCATTAAGAGAAGTAGAGGAAACAAACTTTCACAGTGATACTCCATGCTGCCCACCATAATATGGAAAATAAAGACAATCTGATTGGTGGTAACCAACGTGGCTTCACCAAAAGTTAGTTGTGCCTGACAAACTTGGTGGTCTTTCATTATGGAGTTACAGAGTCAGTACATAAAGGAAGAGCTGGATCAATCACTGGATAAGGAACTGGCTGGATGGCTGCGCTCAGAATGTTGTGGTCAATACCTCAATCTCTCTCAGATGAAGACAGGTGATGAGTGGCAATCCTCAGGGATCAGTGTTGGGACTGTTGGTATTTAATATCTTTTTTAGACAACATGGACAGTGGGATTATGTGCACCCTCAGTAAGCTTGCAGGTCCTGCATGTGGGTCAGAGCAACTGCAGGCACAGATAGAGGTTGGGCAGAGAATGACTTGAGAGCAACCCTGAGGAGGAGGATTCGGGAGTGTTGATGTGCACTTGCAGCCCAGAAGGTCAACTGTATCCTGGACTGCATCAAGAGAAGTGTGACCAGCATGTTGAAGGAAGCGACTGTGCCCCTCTACTCTACTCCCATGAGACTCCACCTGGAGCATCCAGCTCCGAAGCCCCCAACACAAGGACATAGAGTTGTTGTGAGCAGGTCCAGGGCAGGGCCACGAAGACGATCAGAGGGCTGGAGCACTTTCTCTAAGAGGACAGGGTGAAAGAGCTGGGGCTCTTCAGCCTGGAGAAGGGAAGGCTCCAATTAGTCCTCGTAGTGGCTTTCCAGTACCTGAAGGGAGGGCCTATAGGAAAGTTTGGGAGGAATTTTTATAAGGGTATGTAGTGAGAGGATGAGGGGAAATAGTCTTAAAATGGAAGAGGGTAAATTTAGACTAAATATTAGGAAGAAATTCTTTACTAGTAGAGTAGTGAGACACTGGAACAGGTTGCCCAGTGAGGTTCTGAATACCCCACCCTGGAAGCACTCAAGACCAGGCTGGATGGGACTTTGAGCAACCTGGTCTAGAGGGAGGTTTCCCTGCCTATAGCAGTTGGGTTGGAACTAGGTGATCTTAAAGGTCCCTTCCAATACAAACTATCCTATGATTCTATGATAACAGAATGGAAAGTTGATTCTGGATGTGTTACTGTGATTGCTAAATTAATTGAATATTTTCCCATTTACTTTAATGAAAAAAGGAACTACTTTTGTTTTAGATAGTATAGATGACGTTTAAGAAAATTGTGTAAACCATTTATCTCAATTAGCTCTACTATTACAACACGGCCCTGTAAGTTTCCAAGTGTAATTTATAAATAAATTTTATAAGGAATTTAATTATTATTATTTTTTTCTTTTTCTTTTTTTTTTTTTCTTTCTTTCAGTAAACAAGCAAACAAACAAAAAAGATCTTAGGCTCTTCTCCATGGGATGGATTACAGCATTCTCTATTCATTTACCTTTTTCCACTCATATAATCCATCAGAATTTCAGGAAATGTTATAGAAAATGTAATTTTGCTTAAATATAGAGAACCCTATGTAACAAAAAAACAAATTTTAATTGTAGGATAGAATAAAAGCAGCAGTAGAAAAGGAATCCTCAGAAATTATTAAGAAAAGTCAAAAGCTTTAAGGATAATTGCAACCTAATTAGAAATAGAGATGCTATCAGAATGATAATAGTTGCCATTTTATTCATGCCAATACACAATTTCTCTCAGTGGCAAAATGTGTTTCTATCCTGAAAGTATGCACTCATAAATTGCTCACAGCAGTTAATGGTTGAAATAGTACGATAACTGTGTTTTGTTTTCTGTAACAAATTGCCTAAGTACTGATCTGATCATTTAAATTAATAATTGGGAGTATTTATGGAAATTACCATTAGATGCCAAAGTGTTCATTATGAGAAATAATTTATATTTGAACTAAAATATTAACTATATAAAAACCACCTTAATATCAGAGTAATGCTAGTTGTGATGGAAGAAAATAGAAAAATTCATAACTGGAAAAAAAAGTGAGAATAATTCTGAAAATTATAAAAAGAGTGATAGCATTTAGTGTAAAACACTGAGCTACAGGGTACTGTAACTGGAATTTTATCATTATTATTATTATTTGTTATAATCTTCGGTTAATACAATTTTACCAAAACAATACTCTTTACAAATAGGATATTTCAAAAGATTTCTCTGGATTATCAGCATGCCATTGCTTAATGCCTTTATTAATATATTTACTCTAGGAAACATTGTATTTCATTTATCATAAAGATTAGGGCATTTAATTATTATTTATAAAATGTTCAGGAATTTAGGAACAAAAATGAAACCACGGAAGAAAGAAGGCTGACCATTCATCTTGTCTTTTAAAGTGCCTCTTGTCCCGTTACAAACACGGTAGATAAATCACTAAATGTAGCCAGATATATATTTCCTTTTCTTCAAATTCTCATAATGTTCCTGCAATCCAATACAACCCTTCATTAGCCAAGAACTTTGGCTTTAAATGTAATCAAAAAGCATGGACTTAATTTGATTTATTTTTTTAATCTGATAATGAGCACTCTTTAGAACTTTCCAGAAAATGTTTTAATATTCTAGCAGTGCAACAAAAAAGGACTGAATATCCTAAATTCTGTTCTTTTTTCTTGCTGTTGCTGTTGTTTTTTCATTTTTTTTCCTGTGTGAACTCACTAATAATGCAATGAACCAATACAGTTGTCAATTCTCATAAATTCTACATTGAAGGCTGACTCCTACAACAATGTTCAGGAGTAACTAGAAGGGATAGGTGCCATAATTTCCGTAGTTTATAGTAAAAAAATGAAATCACACATTATATTTTTATTATTTTTAGTCATGAATTTCTGTCAAAAGATTTATGTCTGCAGTGTCTATCAATCTAGACACAGCACTCAACCAAACTTCCTATTCATGGTCTACAAAGAGCGACATCTAGTAACTGCCCCAGAGGCATTGTTTGATAAAAAGCTTTAAGCTTTGACTGGAGGTAAAAGAAAATCCACTGGCTGAGAATTCCTTTGTGTTTTAAGTTTCAGACCCACTTCATTTGTAGTAGGCTTTTTTTTTTTTTTCTTTTTTTGTTATCGAGGTGTTTTTTTGTTGGCTTTTTTTTTTTTCCCTGTTATTATAAGTATCATGCTACTTTTAGACATGATGTGACTTCACAGCCTTCAGTTTGGTGAATCTGCAAGTTAGAATATTTTCCTTTAGATAGAGATGTTACCTCATGATATACGATGTTGTGATGCAGATAACAAATTTCATACAGATTCAAGCTGAAGTCTTGTTAAAATTGCAATCAAGTGAACTTCTCCAAAGGACCTTTGTTTTACTTGAAATAGTCATTATTAATATATGTTATTGAAAACTTATTTATTTGTCTCTTGGTTGAGAAATAAGCATTTTCTGCCAGAAAACATTTCACTCCTTCACATTCAGGCTCTTCCACAGTCTCTGCTGACTGCTTTAACAGTCACAGTTCAGCCTTCTAGATAAAGTGGACATAGTGCTAGCTAAGCCAAAGCATAGACATCTGCATTGTGACCATATGCATCACAGCCAGACTCCTAAATTCCCTTTTTAGACAGTGGAATGAAGTAGGAATTTTTATTATTAACTTCTATTTCAGAAAAAATGTCCACATAAGCAACTTCCATCTCATTCAAAACCACTTTTTTTTTTTTTTTCCTCTACAGTCAGACCACTGAATCTTTAGAAAACCCACACCTATATCACTTTCCTTCAGTTTCATCATCTTTCTCCTGACCACGAGCAACTGAAGAAATGACATAGTAAGATATCAGAACTTTGCCATTTGTACGAAATGCTTTGGAGTATTTTCTATCTCAGTAATTAAACCGCTTGTTCAAGCTCTCACACCATTATTCAAGCACTGCATTATTATGAGATGGGATGCATTGGCTGATCAGACATGAAAACCATGATTTCTTGTTCCCATGTTGTGGATCCAAAAGTTTGTAATGGGAGGAGCTGGATTTTGGGAGAAAGAATGCATTTTCCAAAAAAGCAGAAAAAACTAAGTCTCAATAACAAACCATGACTACTTTAGCAAATAGAATATGGTTTTCTTCCCACAAAAGTAAGTGGTCCAGTTGCTAAAGAGTGGATACATTCATTATAGTCCACAATATCTGATCATTACAACATTATTTTAAACAAACATTCCTTTGACCACAACATAATATTCCTGCAGACAAGCAATTTTATTCATTCACGAAAGACTCCATAAAAGAGGGCTTAGCCTCTCAGTTTATCTTCTTGGAGAGCTGTTGGCTGTTGTTAATCCTGCTCAGAAGCAGGTATTATCTGCAAATACTGCCAAGTTCTAATGCCCTAGTCAGAGCCATCTACACATCTACACTTTCAGCTGGCAAAACTTACCAAATATTCTCCCCTAATTTCTTCATCAGCATTGAGCATTACGTTCTTGACCCAGAACTTTGTGCACTTTTGCAAGAGCATTTTTAAGTACCACTAACCTACTGATTTGCAGAGGCTTTTTGATCTAAATAAAAAATTTATTTTTGACCTTACAGTAATAACACTGACTTAAATATTTTAAATGCCTCTAAGTAGCTATGGGAATCTATTTGTGAGTTTTTATGACCTTGACTGAAAGCAATATTTCAATTGCAATTTCAGTATGAGCTTGGAAAGAGAATTTCCAAGGAAAGTAAACTCTTAAGCAATCTTAATCAATGCTTCATCTTCATCAGCAGTAATTCTTGTTCAAGCAGTTTATCAGAGAATAGTTCTGTGACAATCTCCTACTTCCTGTTCAGAATATGACTGCCTGAAAAGGATGGTTTGATGCCAAATTGCTATCAAGGATATACAGAGAGTCTTACAACACATCACACTTCAGTATAAAAGAACAAAATGAGATCCTGGAAATGCTGAACCAGTAATGCTTGGCACTTTTCCCCAGAGTATCCAAATTCAAATCCTCTTCCCTATCTTTTATTAACACTAGCAATATGAAAGATTAAAAAAGGCTGCTTGCTAAATATTTGCTTTGGATTCAGTACATAATACTTCATAAGATCTTAAAATTCTATTGGAAACCATCCAGTAGGATGTGGCTATTTCTTTTATCTAGGCATCTTTTATCTAGACATCTTAGAAAGTGGTGTGAGGAATAATCTTAGATAGGTACATCACACATGTAACTGATCATTTGATTAAAGCTGTTGGTGTTGGTGGTGTAGTCTATATATGCATTAAGTGTACATCATTAATTTGTCAGATGTATTAATTAAGACATGAAATATTAAGGCAAATCAATGCTGGCTAACACCTATTTTTCCTACGTGCCAATGAAATTTGAAACAAGCAATAGTTGAAGTATTTACCTCCTAAGACCAGACAGTATATTATTGTTGTTTTGCTCATCATCAGAAATGATCTTATATTCTCAGTCTCCTTTGGCATATTGTCATACTCAGTTACTTTATTCCTTCTTCAGATAATGTCTTGGAGAATGTATCTGCACTTATAAGGATCTACTTCCTGAGAGATGGTAAGTAATCCACTCCATTTTTTCCTCTCACTTACTTATTAGACATTTCACTGTGGATATCCTTTCACCTTTCATTATCGAAAGCATTTGGACTGGATTCTCTTTATTCCCTAAGTTTTTCTTGTTCATGTATTTTATCTTGTCATAGTGAACAAATCCTACATTTTATTAATTTATTTCTTCACATTGTGTCTTAGCAGAAATGAAATCTCCAATAAAGGCAAAAATTTATTTAATACTAAAGTAACCCTAAAGTGGGAGAGGTAAAATCTTCATTCCACATAAAATAAAGTTAAAATATTCAGGTAAGCTTTTCTATTCAGGGACTTTTTACCAATCTGTAAGGCTTTTTTTTTTTTTTTAACCTTAGTAGTATCAGTTGGTATAATAAAGGGTGCCTATCCTTTTAAAGTCTACTCTGCTGCTATTATTAGACCAGTACAACACTTAACTAACACAGAATTATAGAAAAGTAGTGCTCAGAATGGCGCTTCAGAGGCACACAGACAATGATGCCTGCAATGGTGCCTCAACCTTCAATCATCTCTAAAAATTGAAAGTAGCAAAATAGTTCAGATAATTCAGATGTAAATGGAAATTAGTTGGCCTTGGGAAATTCTGCTTAGAGCTGCAAAACTTGATATACAAGCAAAGTATTTTTTCCACAGTGATACATAACAGTTACATTCAAAAATTCCCAGTAGTTTCCACAGTATCACTGATAAAAAAGAAATAAAAAAGATATATATTCTCATTTGACATGGTGAAATTATTCATTCTATATAAGATGAGAACAGACATTTCTAGGCTAATTCAGCTGAGTTATTTTTAAATTCTACCTCAAGTAGGTAAGAACTGACTATATTGACTAATCAACAGTAATAACACCAAGATGCCTATACAATTAAATCGAAGCAGATGTCCGCAATTTAGTCAGATTAATCCCATAGCTAAGTGAAAAATATCATCTAAGATGTATCTTCAGAATTAAATTTTCCTTGTTTATAAATGCCATGTTGAATGACAATTCAAAACAGCTTTTTGAGAAGTATTTTTCATCTCTGCAGGGAGTTAGTGTACAGAACCCCTTGGGAAAATGTCCACAAGGACAAGGGAGTGGAGCAGAGCTGACAGATCTCTGAGGAGGCTTTCCTTAGGACACAAGTGCTCTCCATCTCCAGATGTAAGGAGTCAGGAAAGAAGTCAAGAGACAGGCATGTCTACACTGGGACCTACTGGTCAAACTAGAGAGCAAGAAGAAAATGCATAGGCAGTGGAAGAAGGGGCAAGTACCCTGGGAGGAGCACAGAGTTGCTACTAGCTTGTGTAGGGACTAGGTCAGGAAGTCCAAGGACCAATTGGAACTGGACTTGGCAAGGGGTGCAAAGAATAAGAAAGGCTTCTATGAGTACAACAACCAAATAAGGATAGTCCAGGAGAGCATACCCCTCCATGTGAGTGATATAGGCAAGTAATATATAGCTATAGTAATACAAATAGGACAGAGATACTCAACAACTTTTTACCTGATGTAGGATAATCAGCAAGGCTTCACCAAGGTGAGACCCTTCCTGGCTAACTTTGTGGCCGTCTATTAATATGTAGATGCATAAGTGGGCAAAGGAAGAGCTACTGATGTCACCTACCTAAATTTCAGTAAAGCCTTTGGCACAGTTTCCCACAACATTCTTCTCTCCAAACTGGAAACAGAAGGTTTTTATGGGTGGACTGTTCTATGAATGAGGATCCGAGTGCAAGATCATGCCCAGAGAATGGCAGTCAACAGCTCAATGTCTAGATGGAGATCAGTGACAAGTGGCATCCCTCAGGGGTCAGTACAGGGACAAATGCTCTTTAATATCTTCATCAATAACAAAGACAGTGGGATTGAGTGTACCATCAGCAAGTTTGTGGATGATGCCAAACTGAGTAGACAGGATGCCATCCAGAGACACCTAAATAGGCTCAAGCAGTGGACCCAAGAGGATCTCATGAGGTTCAAAAAATCCAAGTGCAAGATCTTGCTCTTGGTTATGGCAACCCTCACTATCAGTACAAACTGGAGGGCAAAAGGATTGAGCACAGCTCTACTGAAAAGGTCGTGGGGATACCAGTGGATGGCAATCTGGATATGAACCAGCAACCTTGCAACCCTGAAAGCTAATAATGTCTTGGGCTACAACAAAGGAAGCATGACCAGCAAGTCAGGGAGGTCATCCTGCCCCTCTGCTCTGCACTATGAGACCTCACCTAGGGCACTACATTCAGATGTGGACATAGACCCATTGGAGTGCATCCAGAGGGGGGTCTTAAAAGTGATCCAAAGGATGGAACACCTTTTCTATGAGCATAGGCTCTCTTACTCTTTTCTTTCTTTCTTTCTTTCTTTCTTTCTTTCTTTCTTTCTTTCTTT
>NW_024884711.1:36153097-36274834 GCF_019232065.1 Centrocercus urophasianus
TTTCTTTCTTTCTTTCTTTCTTTCTTTCTTTCTTTCTTTCTTTCTTTCTTTTTGTTTTTAAATATGTTGCTTACTTACAACATGACATAAATAAAACTTTCAGAGTTTACATCAGGTGCAGCTGAGTTTCCTCATTTTAAATAGAAGAGAGGAAGTTTATGCCCAATATTCTTTCTGAAAGTTTCAGTAGAATTTTTACTACATAATCACAAATTATAATTGTGTCATTATGCATAATTGCTCTACAACATTACATCACATAATTGGATCAGTTCAAGTTCTAATTGTATAGTTAGAGAGATTTACTCTAAGTGTGTTTGGGATATAATTACACTAATTTCATAATTCTGGGACCCATAGAGTCTAAATTTTATTGGATTAATATCTATTTTTGTGGTTCTTTCTCACAGCAAGAACATCTTAAGATGGTGTTTCGGTTGTATTATAGACCCCATTTGTTTCCACAAGTATGTTATTAATCTCTATTTATATTTGTAATGTATTAATATCTATCTGTATATGCAAAGATTGGAGTTAGAGTATAGCAATGTTAAACCTGCTTATAATGCTACCCTCAGCCAGTGGTCTACAAATGAAAATAAGCAAACATAGTGGTCAGCACATGGCAAGAAGCAGATGGGCAGAGACCAGCAGGACCAGAACCAGCTGGTGTACAAGTGGCAGAGTCTGCTTCACAGTCTTGTGAGGAGCTCGCACAGAGATGCTGATGTGGTATTATTACTGGGACACTATTAATATCCTAGTATTTTAATGAAACATCTGTGGGTGGGCCTGTGGCAAGACAGACACCACTCAGAGTATTGCTGTCTTTAGAAGACTGAATCAATCAGACAGAGGAAATAAATAAATAAATAAACAAAATAATAATAATAATTAAAAAAAAATCCTGACATTGACCTTACAATATTGTCATCAAAAGTATTCAGATTATGTTTTCTATTCTGTATCCCATATTTTGACTTTTAAATGACCGTCTGCTCCTCTTCTAATAGTAATCAACATATGACAATTTCAAGTTGAAAAGTCAGTAAGGCACAGTTTCCCTTATTTCATCTATTTGATCCTTTGAATTAGTGGAGCTACATTCATTTCCTTTTATTATCTTGAGTTTTCTAATTTCTCCCTGTGTCCACAGCAGGCATTAGAAAATAGGTGCACTATATTCAAAATGGTATGAAAACATTCTAGGTACTTTGTATTCAGTAATTTCATATCCAAAATATTGAAAATACTAATAAACAAGACTAATCTAAGAAAAAAAAACACCCACAAACATCAGAAATACATAAAATATCCAGCTGTAATAAATGCATGTATTAAAAATTGCTATCATGATCCTCAGAGCGAAATCCCAGCAAAATCACAAGTCACTGAGATGATTCTGAAGGAGTATGCACTGAAGACCCGATTCAGTTGTTTATATAAACTCACAAAAAATCATAGTCTAGTTAGGATCAGAAGAGACATGGAAGTTGTCTCTCTCACACCTCTTGTTTAGACCATGGACAAACAAATCAGGCTGCTAGGGACATTGTCTAGTTGGATTTGTAACCTCTCTAAAGATGGACACTCCACAGCTTCTCTGGGCAATCTGTTCTGGTGACCATCCTTGTTGTTTATATGTTCTTCATCACATTTAAGTAGAATTTTTGATACTTCAATTTGAGACCATTTGCTTTTTACCTTTCTTTAGGCATCAATGAGAAGAGCCTGGCTCTATCTTTATCCCCTCCCATCATGTATTAATACACAGGTATAAGATCTCCACTGAGTCTTTTCTTCCCATGCAGAACACTCCCAGCTCTGCCAGCTGCTTCTTTTACAACAGATGACTAGTTACTTAACCACCTTCGCAGTCCTGCTCTGGACTTATTACAGTATAAGTGGGTCTCTATTGTATTGAGGAGACAAGAATATGTCTGCAATTACTGAGAAGAAGGTGTCACTTCCCTTCATCTACCCACAGTGCTTGTTGTAATGCAGCCCAAGCGGTCACTGACAATTTTTTTTTACTACAATGGCACATTAATGGCTTATATCCAACTGTGTGTCCACCATAACCTACAGGGTCTTATCTGCAAAGCTTCTTTCCAGTCTATCCTGGTGCATGGGTTTTTTCCTCATCAAATGCACCATTTTCTTTCACTGACATCATGAGGTTCCTGTCTACACTCTACTGACAATAGTGACTCAATTTTCAATGACCACAAGACTATTTCTGACATCTAAGTTCTCTTAGACATATATGTATGGACACCTAAAGAAAGATATTTGTACATAGTCTACCTACAATAGTTATTGTGATTCAAAAACATCTGGCAACCACTAACTCTTCAACTGTGATCTAACTGATAATAGAGGCCATCATTGTTTTTCAGTCTTCCTTTCTTTACCAAAAAGTCATTTATGACTGAATCAATGTTAACAGAAGGAATCCTGGGTTTCAATAAAAATATGTTTGTTTTGACAGATGGACAAAAAATGCGGGAATTATGAGTATCAGTCTGTTGCTTCCTTACTTTACTCAGTATATCAGTCCTGAGAAGAAACACTCTGCCTAAATCATTAAGCATTCACCAAATATATTTTGATTTTAAAACTACTGGTTCAAACTTTGGTGACCATTTGTGTATAATAGATGCCATTTTCTACCATTTACTGTCCAACAATGAAAAAATAATTATGTGAGAAGAATTCACTTTTGCTCCTTCATACAATTCTAGAGTCTATCCCAGTCACACTATTTCTCTCGTGCTTTGTGTTTTTCTCACTATTTACATGATTTTCTCTTTGTAAGAATCTCTCCTTAACCTGCCACCACTATTTCTTTTCTTAGCATCCTCTCTGAGTTCACTTCTTCTTTTGCTGCATTTAGTCTACAACCTAAAGCCCATACTTTCAACTCCATTTCAGCTGAGCACAGCACAGCTCTCTGGGACTACAGACCACAGGAATGTCAACATTTCTTGCATTTTCCTACCAGCAGGAAGATATTTGGCCAACTGATACGGAAGAATTTGCCACAGTTTCTAGGATCTAGTACATACAACCATGTGCTATTACAGCACAAAGCAAGCATAGGAAATAAAAGTGACACAGCAGCATATCACAATACATCTCCATAGGAAGGAGCTTATCCTGCTTCTGTACTATTTGGGTTTTATGTACAACTCATGCTGAGGTTACAAATAAATTATTAAACTAAAGAGGCAGTATCTTTTTATTGATAATCATAATTAATCAAAATTGCTGGTCATTGTTTTATAAAATTGCACACAATTTCATAATACTGTTTGTTTAATTCTTTATTTTTGTTTATTATCATTTATTTTTCTTTTAATTTTCTATTACTTAGACTATAACAGAAATTTATTTGTAGTTTTATGTACATTAATACATGTGCAGTTCACTCCATATTGTCAGACAAAACAGTAAGTATCATAATGCCAATATTTCTGCTGACAGAATGAATAAGAAATTATTATTTTTTCCCTTCCAAATTAAACAGAAAAAACCTGATCTGAGTCTACTTTTGATTTATCTTTTTGGTTATAATTACCATTCCATAGAATGGATTATAAATCTTAAACTAAATAAAATTCTGCAACTATGAACTTTTATGTTTTGTAGTATAATTAAAGGATAATCAGTATAGCTCTAGACTGCCCAAAGTAATAAATAGTGTTTTCAGATAATTAAATGCCAGTGCAAAGCTGAAGTATTTCATGACCTTAAAAGTCATTTAGTGTGAGTATAAGCTAATGTTTTCTTTCTCTGCAACCACATTTTTAAAAGATAATCGGGCATAAGAAACCTCATTGGAACAAATGATCATTCTCTGTTGCCCATAAAAACATTTTTGTTTCTTTTCTTTTTTTTTTGTGCTTTATTTATTTTTCAAGAATTCTATTCAAGGTTTTCTATGGTAAACTGCATGAATCTATTTTTTTTTCCCCAGGAAAAAAGTACTGAAATGATTTATCTTCCATTCACAGGAGAATAATAGATAGGCTAATTAAAAAAAAAAAAAAAAAAAGCAGAACTTTCTGAGTGTGTGTTTTTATGCAATTATATTCTACAGAGAGGGAGGAGAGAGCGATAAAAAATGGAAAGAAGGAAAGCAAGATGGAAGGACGGAAAGGGAAAGTAAAAAAGGAAAAGGAAAAATGAAAAATGAAAGGAAGAAAAAGAAAAAAGGAAAAAAAGGGAATAGAAAATAGATTATTCTTTCAAAGAGTGGCTAGGAATATTGGTATTAAACAGGAAATTATGAAAGCATCTAAAAATAATATGAATATATTTTTTACTGCTGTGAACTTTTTTGTGAAAAAAATACTGTATTTAATCAGTTAAATAAATAATAGTTTCCTTCTGGGAATAAAACCATTGCACTTATCAACTGCTTGTCAAGAGATCACTTAAGAGAAAATAGATGTGGAACTGGAAAAAATAAAAGTCAAATCTGATAAATACCTGCCCTTCAGATGTCACCTGTAGCCACTATTTAAAAAGATATTGGTTTTGTAAAATTGAGGTCCCACTTAGACTTTCTGCTTCTGTTGCATGTCGGGCTGATATTCAAACGATGAAGAGGATTTGTCAGCTTCTAAGGTTTCCCCGGGTGAAAAAAAAAGAAAAAGAAATCCTAAAGGAATTTCTTATTGAAATCTTAGGGTATTCAATACTCGTAAGACCTGAATGCCGCATGTGGAAGGGAAACACCTTTTAGATGGTAGGCACTACGGATGAGAAGATATGTTCTTTATTAGAAAAAAAAGATGATAGGTGTGTTTGTTCCCTCCCTCTGTAACTCTAGATTCTCTGTATCTTTGCTTTTTCAGAATGAAGTCACGTATTAATAGTACTTAGTCGGTAATTGCTATGTTTTGTAAATGGACTTAATGAAGATAATTATCTTGTTAAATAATAATTGTTATAACTTTTTGCTTTTATTGATATTCTATTTATATCCCAAGAAAAACTAAATCTCCATTATATTACAAATTATAAAAATGCATGGAATGAAAAAATCATTCAGGGAGTTAACACTAAACGGGCACAGCAAATGGGTAGGAAAGGAAATGGAAGAGATTATGGTCTAAAAAAAGCTTCACAGCAGAGACAAGAGTAGAATTGTCTTTCTCCAAGCTTTTCTCAACTATGATACCAGTCTGATTTTAATAATCTGTTTCTTAGAATTAGTGGAATCAAAATCTGCCAGCAAAGCTGATCTTATGAAGGAACTTAGTGAAACCTACAGAAAATATAAGGATCCATTCTTCCTTTTACATGTATACATACATCATACAGACCAAAGGTAATAGCAAACAACAAAACCATCCTTTTTTGTCTAGGCAGCCTTCTCTAGACTGCTTATACAGATTGCAATAGAATCTGAAAATAATAGTCACTATCCTGACTGATAGGAAAAACCAAAAATGAAACTGAACAAACAAACGAACAAAGAGATGAGATTTTCTTCTGAAATAGTATTCTGAGGAGAATGTTCTGATAGGTGTAAAGAGAGGAGTAGAATGAAAATTAATTCCTACCCTCAGAAAGGTATAACATGTTAAAACCTAGATTAAAGCTTTCTGAAAGAATGCTGGTTTAACTGTCTGTTTTTTAGTAGGCTTATTTTTCATGATTTTTTTTTTAATTCTATTGGACTGCCAAATATGGTAGCAAGCTATCAACAGTCTGGCTGTCTACAAGATGCAATAGTGATCCTAATTAAGACCCACAACAGAAAGCACAAGCAGTTGAATGCAAATTGCAACATTCAACTGATTATTTTTACAAGAATGAAAATTATCTTCTCCTGATTCAATTTGTCTATAGAGGGTAAATTTGTAATTGATCATTTCTCTGGTGTTTTGAGAATAGTGACTAGAATGAACAGCTTGAATTTATTTATGTTATTTGAGTGAAAATCCTGAAAGCTTGCCTAGCTACAAGACTCTCTATGACTTGTAAGACACACTAATAATATTTCTAAATGTTTCTAATGATCTTTCCTTCTAGGTGACACACAAATCTAACTTATCATTTTTATTTTAGACCCTCCACACATGAAGGGTGGGAATGACTACAAAGTGTACAGGGCTTCTGAGATTTAACGTCTGATTTTAAAAGGGCCCTTTATGCTCTCCACAAACAAGTAAATCTCAGTAGACAGTGCACCCGATGAGCAGATTTTCAGCCTGCTAACATATTATATAAAATCTTGTTTTGATCTTGGTACACTGAAATTTATTTCAGCTGTAACTAATTACACCAAAACTTCTATGACAAAAGGTGGCATATCCTATCAAACAAAACTAAAGGCAAAAATAGCACAGTTCACACCTGAACATGTTGCTTGCCAGAGGCCTTCCACAGAGATCATCTTCAGTTTTGGCTCTTTCTACAGCTTGAGACAGGTGAGAGAATGGACTTTGGATGTATAACACTACCAGCTAACTAACACTAACAGCTGACATATGTTGGAGGATTGCTGAGACTTGTCAACTTCTTTGATGGCATCACCCACATAAAACAGATGGAAATGTGGTTGTGAAATTCCTATACATTGATTTCCTGTCTGTGGTATCAGCTAACTAAATAAATAAGAACTTCTAAACCATATGGTCCTTCAGCTTGCTCTTGATTTTCTACTTTAAGGAAAGGAGAAATGTGAGCTTTACTGTACAACATTGAATTGAAAATTATATGTGAGAAGGTACTACCAAGACTGTTTCCTTATACTGTGTTAACGCCCAAGAAAAATCTACAAGAATTGTACACTGCACACTGGCTTCAGTGAAGACAGCTGGGGACTCATTATTTTTCCTCCATGATGTCTGTGTGTTGTGTTTTCAGAGCACACAGTTTATAGTCTGGTCAAGTATGCACAGGAGGTAATAACTTTCCATAAATTCAGAAATTGATAGGCTAGCAAAATTTAGTTCAACATATTGATTCTGATACAATTTAAAGAATTATAAAAAATATTGACTGCAAATGCACTCTCAAGCAAAGTTGCGGCTACATACCAGCGTTTACTGTGAACTTATATCTGCAGACATTGCAATCTCTTCCACGGTGCTACCTTCAAATTTTCCTTATGACAGGAATTTCTTGAGCAATAAATGAATCCTTTAGCAAAAAGGTGCTTTAAGAAAATAAAAACGTATATTGGTACAACAGCAGGATCGGATTTTCTAAAAGACCACAGTTGTACTATTTTGCCTCTTGAAAGGATTCTTCTCTGCATATGCTGTTGAAAATATCTTATCACAGGCTGCACAAATCAGAATGCCTAGAGAGAAGCAGAAACAGAAACAAAGAAAAGAATCTTTCACTTTTCTTCACATCTTTCAGTTTGTCTTTGTTTTTCTAAAAGAAATAACAACAACAACAAAAAAAAAGACTGTATTTGTTCTAGTAAGAGTTTGTTAAAAAAAAAAAAAAAAAAAAAAAGGAAATTGAGTTATCTCAGAAGTAAATTTTGTCTGTTATTAGGCCTTGAAATTCTTTTATGTAAACAGTACGATTACATCTCTCAGTAGCCAATGAAAGGTAGCCTTACAAATTTATACTGAGGTACCTTCTCTCTGTGAGTGAACAGGCTGAGAAGTTAATTTGTTTCTGTTTAGACTGAGAAGTCAGCAGCTGTGACATGTTCTCCTGGTGTATGTCTGACCCTGTTGCAACTTGCCTGTTATTAAATAAAAAATCTCTTTTGTTAGTTTATCTTGAATGTGAATCCCTGGTCATGGTAAAGGCGAATCTGATATAATGGCTGGTTGGAATTCAGGAAAACATTCTCTCTCTACGTTTTCTTGTCTTCTGAGACAAGCTCTGCTGGTGACCTGCCTTTTCAGTATGTTCACTGTTTTTAACAATGCAGGCAATGTTCATTTCTATTTTCCTACAGTTCAAAGTAAGTTCTCAGACAGGGTGCACTCCATGTTCTTTCACTGAGGTTACAGTTAATTGAATTTGGCTATAATTTTTTTGATCAATATCACAGAAATACTGTGGTACCTCGATCAACAGAGATCAAGGCTACAATGTCAAGTTCTGGGAAATCACTGGAAGACACCAGATAGTCCCTTGTGAAAAACCATAGGCAGAAAAATATATGCTACAAAAATTGTAAGGGGTGTAGGTATGTAATGATGGTTGGCCAACGTCATGTTTGAATCAAAACTGGAAATGTAAGCAGCAGTGAAGGTGAATCAACCAAATGATGTCTTGTCAGAAGAAGAAAAATGCTCAAGAAAAAATGTTCTACAATTTAGGAAATGGCTTCTATTCACTGAATGTGCAGTGGTGCAATGGAGGATTCGATAGTAAAGGAGAACATTAGCAGTCACCACCTGTCAGGTGGTCTAATCATTTAATTGAGCTGGTTATGCTTGTCCAAAGAAGTTTCACTGAGCAGAACTTTTTTAGTCAGATATATTTTCACAAAATGAAGCCAAGAAGAAAAAAATATGTGCACAGACCACATTAATTTTGTCAACAAGATGTGAGAAATGGCTGCTGCTGAGAATGAACCATTCAGTACTGCTACTTAGAAGCTGTGTCTAGACTTAGGACCATGCCCTGATGTACTTAGGACAATACTCTGCCCTTTTTGCTTATTTGAGTGGATCATAGGCCTATCAGGGCTAAGAATATGGCTTCCCCTGTATAGAAGCTAGAAAGCAGGAAGGAGAACTGTATTTCTTTGGGGCATAACTTAATTTGGAATCCAGAGACTACTAAATCATATATGTTCCTGTTGTGGTTTTATGACTTTTGTTATCAGTATTCCACATCATTACACCATGTAGTGCACTGGGAATAAAAGAGTTCATGCTGCAGTCACATGGATTGTCAGTAGTTCCAGGTAACTCTTTCAGAAGAGAACTACAGCTCCCAGAATATTTTGCTTTTCTGTTTCTGGGAAAGATAAAACTGCTTGAGAGTCAAGGGACTGTCTCCTTCTGCTCGTCTTTGCAACATGTACTTTCCTAGATTTCTTGCCTTCAGCAATAGAGTAAGGACTTTGGTTTTTGGACACACTCTCTCATTTATTTGATTTATTAGCTACAATTCCAATTATGTTGTATTATAATGTGTTATCACACATTTCGCTATCATATTTCATAAATTAATCTTCTCCCTCATCTCACTGTGGCTGTTTTGTTTGTAGACCCATTTCCCTACCTTTTCCCTACCCCTCTTCCCTTTTTCCTGGGGCATGAGACCATGGGTCCTTTTGTCCCCTGTCACGGAACCAGGCCTAACTGTGACAGTCTCACAGAGGGAACTTGGAAATTCTCTTAAATCTATAAGAATCGTATTCTAAGGAAACTCAAAGGATAAAAAGGTTCTCTTTTTTTTTCAGTGAGTATCACATCCTCTTACTAGGTGCTAGTGCTTCCAAGAAGGAAGTTTGCATGACTGTCCCTTTATTCCTACTTTCTTTGCATATAGCTCAAATCACTATTTCAGTTTTGAATCAGTCCCAGAAGTATCAAAAGTCTGGAAACTCAGAGTTGCTTTTGGTGAAGCATCATTTGAATAGGCAACACTGTCTTTGACTGTCATAGATCACATTAACATAGGCTTCGCCATTATTATCTATCATTTCAGCTGTGACAGAATAACTCATTTTATTTCTCCATTTGACCATCACTGACTTGTGCCATGGATGCCTATACTAGTTTTCATCTAATAACAGGTCCAAGACTGCTTGATTTCTACTTCATACAAGCTCAGCTGCATTTATCTGAATGAAAAAATATGGAATGAAAAAGAAAAAGCCAAATTTGATACTGGGAAGCAAGAACTGGATTGACAATGCTGGTAGACAAGTAAAGATTACAGTTATTGTTTAATTGTCATGGCAACTAAATATAGCCTTTTTGCTGAAATAGTATCATGCTTACACCTAACTCATTGAAAAAATAATAATCAGTCAATCCTAGAATTGCTTTTGGGGTTGTGCTTGAGTGAAAACTATAGACTTAGGAAAGAAAGGTTAATAAAAAACACAGAACAGAAAACAAGGTTAGAGGTGATGTTTTGCCTGTGAGGCGTTTTTGAGAATGCAGAAGAAAAAGATTAGCTGCAGAGACAAGATGAATATTAGCTTTCCGATTTCTCCTTTCCACCAATAACCTTTTAAGAGCCTTTCCAAAGTGCACAAAAGTCCCTGCAGCCATGATGCCACCTTCAACCTTGTTATCTATCCCAGTTTTAAATATATATTGCTATCAATTCTTTTTGTTGTGATCTTTTGAGGCAGACAAGAATTGTAATTATTTTTCATTCTTATTAGGAATCTGGATCTCTGAGTAGTATGACAACTTTATTTGAGCTTATTTTCTAGCTTCTAAGAATACTGAAAATTTGTGAAATAGCAGCATCGGGAGTGATACTTCTCTTAATATTTTGCTTTATGAGTATATAATCTAAAAATATCCAATAAAGAAACTTTACCAATTCATTTTGCCCTATTCTATTCTATTGTGACAATGTTCTGTTAAAATACAGACTAGTGCAATACACCATGAGAAAAATAAAATACTTGATCATCTCAGAACTTTGTTCTTACTACTGTTTGCTATGCATATCCATATATTACTTTTTAATTTTTTATAAGCTTTTAAATAGCTGAATCTGAAGAGATTCATTTGATGTTACACTTTAGCTTTCAAACATTTTGCATACTGATAAGTGCACAGGAACAAAGAATAACTATAAAGTTCAAAGTCAGTGCACTTAAACAGAAGAAGTAAGAATTTGAAAAGGGGACAGAAGAAGAAACAAGAATTCTCACACTTTTAACTTACACTTTCAGCTATTGGGCAAGAGTTAGCTGTTAATTCCAGTTAATGCCCTTACGAAAAGCTGTATACTTTGAAGATCTGGAAAAAATATTTCATGAAAGTGAGCACGTATTGTTTCAGAAATGTGTTAAGGATGATATTCAGTCTATCTGTGTTTTCAGATTGTTAATTTGACCATGATTTTTTTTTTCCAAATGTGTATAAATTAGAATCTCAAATTTTCTAGGTACGAATAGAGAGACTAGCAATAACAAGTAGCTTAGAAGCTGCTTGTCACCATTTGGGTAGAAAAGTTGTACTGAACCTCATGTTCATAGCCAGCTCTCATTTAATTTATTATTAGATCTTAAATATAATAATATATATTTCCACCTAAACAGGTTTTTTTTCCCCTCAAAATATGCATTTTTACAATTCAGTGTACATCTTGAGTTTAGAGGGACTCTAAATAAAATGAAGAACCTTAGTTTGTTCCTATTTAATATGCTATTTTAAACAGCAGTCTGCAAGATAAGCAGGCCTGAGTATTTGTGTTGAGTGCTTTCATAAAACAATTTATGAAGACTTAGATGTGGTTAGTGGCAGTGCTACATTAAAGAAGGTAGATTTATATTTTATATATTTATTTTCATTTCTGCACACTAACACTCCTGCCCATCAGGTTTTACCTGGAGGCAGAGAGCTTTGAGTTAGTATGAGGACACTGAATTAACACAACAAATTTTTCTTCGAGTGCTATTCACAAGCAATATCCATGGATCAGTTTAATGGACCAGCTTAATTTAAAAACAATTTTACTTTTTAATAATGTTTTCAATTAAATCCAAACAAAACAAAACATAACAAAGCAAACAAACAAACACATGACAAAAATAAAACAACGACTGATATTCTAAGAGCAGTTAATTGGGGAGATATAACGACAGACATACAAAAACATAGAAGGAAGTATTTTCTGCATTGTTGGATGGAATAACACCATAAACATGTATTTTATATTTGATAATATATAACTTTCTCAGATTAAATTAAAATCAAATCAAATAAAAGATCAAATCTCAACTGCACACACAAAAAAAACTGATTTTTTTTTTCACTTGATTTTGTATGTTTATTCTTTTATTGATGCAAAAGCAAAGTATACTATTGTCACATAATAAAGTAACTATAGATTGTGTATTTGAATTCAAGTAATGGACTTCTGACAAGCAGAAATTAAAGTTTCTAATCTAATCTAATCTAATAAAAAAAAAATAATAATCTTATTACTGAATCAGCTGGAGGCATTGGTCAGATTCAAAGTATTTAGTAGAATACCAGTATGTCACAGAACACAATGCTTCTGTGTCTCAAGGGCTATTTTATAGTTAAACAGTTCTTCTGTGGACTGTCCATCTCTGACTGGGATGTAATTTTTGCCAGCAGTAACCCTAAGGAAATAAAGGAAATCAAATGATCCTATAATTTTTCTGCACTACCTATATCCACTCTGGAACCTTTAATATATGACTTCAGCTAAAAGCTTCAAAGGAAGAAATTGATAGCCTGCTTCTTTAAAATCTTCAAAATGTAATGATAAGTAAAAGACTGCTATTAAACAGAGGGAAATTTTCTGTTTTACCTTGTAACACATAAAATAATGAGACTAGCCATTTTGCTTTCCTAAAATCATGTTTACAAAACTGAACAATTATCCCAATCTAGCCATTCATTGTCACTTTAAATATCCATAGATATTTTTTGAAAAAGTGTTTTTTAAAATCCTAGACCTGCTCTCAGTAAAGGAAAATGCAGTATCCCTTTCTGACTGATGTAGAAATATAAAAATGAAAAAAATAATGATTTATCAAAACTGCTCAAGCCAGTAAAATGGAGTAGTTTGACTTTTTCTCAGACTTGCATATGCAGAATCTTTGCAGTATGTTTCCGAGACTTTGGGTTAAGACCACTATCAGCAGATTTAGGGTATGCTCTATTTTCCTTTTTCCAGTGTTTCCTCTGTGTATCCTCACACAATCAGTATAAACTCATGATGGTGAATACAAGTGGATGATGAAAACCTGCAGTATCGTTGTGTCTAATATAACTTGGCAAAAACTGCTCAAGATTTTGAAATTTGAAATCATCAAAATAATCTTAATAAGAAACATTATTCAGAGAAACCATTAGTTGTTTTTCTAAAGATGAGACTATTATTAATATACTGGGAAGTATTAATTTCCAAATGGTTAAGAAAAGGACATTGAGAGTTCTGTACTTTTTTATTACTAATGAAATTGTAAACTAATCCTTGTGGATTTGTCAAAGTAAAGAAATTAGCAAATTTCATAACACTTTCATGCAGTGTGCTAAGCTAAATAACAGGTTTCTGAAATTGTGTTTGGTAGTGCTGGCAGAATAATGCCAAAGGAGAGTTACACTAATTCTATCCATAGTTGCATTCAATCTCAAAATATTTATTTATAACCTTTGAAGTTCCATGCAGAACTCATATTCTTCTTACATATTTCCAGTAGGTTGCTATATGCTTAGAACTCATTGGGTCTTACCAATTATTTTAGCAAAATTTCTATGTGGTCTTGTAAAACCTCACTTAAGAAACTATTAGAGTTTTATGCTCAAATGAGATCTGATAAAGCAGTTAAAAGCATAATTGATTTAATTCATCTCTGTAAGTGGCTTACCATCTCCCCAGATAAACACATATATACGGGGTCAGAATGGGAAATTCATGGAGGCTAAATATACCAGTAGCTGTTAAATGAAATTATGTGGATGCAATTCTACTCTGAAACTCCCCAAATAGTATTAATTGGAACAGCACCCCTGGCAGGGATCTATGAGTTTAGCTAGTCATACATTTTCTGGCATTCTAAGAAAATATTCCTATTAGGCTTTATACTTTTAATACTGAGGAAGTATTCTAAAATTATTTAGAAAACCTATTTTAAACCAAACTAATCAAAACTCCAGCCATAGAGTTATTGCCTATCTTCTTCTCTGAATATTAAAGAAAACAAAAAAAAAAGAGAGTGAGAGAAATACTCAGTGTAAAGCAGAGAGTCTGGTTGAAATAGCTGTAAACAAAAACAACTCTTTTGAAGATATCTCAGAAATTGTAAGTTATTGTACATAGCCAAGCAGGGTCATCTGCAGGGAATTGTTAACAATTTATTATAATTTTTCTATGCTTAGCTATTATGTTTGCTGGAGTACACTGCTGAAGTTTTATGTGGACGTACTTCATTGCCCACAGCATTTTGGAAGCTTGCAGTAAGGACTGGGAAGAAGACAAACAAACGAAGAAAAGACCAACAGCAATAAAACATGAAAAAACTGTCTCTAATTCAGGAAAGATAATGTTAGATCTTTATTATGCCAGTAAAACAAAGGTTGGGCCTTTGCTATGTATTTCCATTTCCTGAAGAGTTATTTGTTATGACTATATATGCTGCTTTGCATCTCCCAAAGATTAACTGAACAGTTTTCAGGTGGGACAGAAAACCCTTTTCTATAGACTGTGCACTGTTTGCTCTGCTACCTTTTTAGAAAGGCTGAAAGGCTTTTACCTGCAATAGTGTAGATCTAGAGACTTTTCTATACCAGGACCTCAAATTCTTTTCAATGTCAGTATATTTACATATAATGGCCTGTGCCTAACTTCATTTCACACATTCCTTTCTGTCCAATACCTCAATTTCTGATTTGCACAAGAATTTTCATATTTCATCCATCATAAGCAGATTGTCCTGCCACTGACAGAAGCTGGCTCCCCATTTGAGTCTCTTTAGCCATATTGAGCTTAGCAGAATTATCTCATATCGAGATGAACTGATTCTTCATTTGCTACATATACTCTCCAGCCACAAGGAGACAACAAAACAAAACAAAACAAAACAAAAAACACCACACATGAAAACTCTTGATTTCATAGAAAATAGGTGATAAAAACAACTGTAGTACTGTGCTGATCATGACTAATACTTTATGAGCATCTGAGATGCCTAAATAGATTCTGCCCTACAATTTTTATGTTTCTTCAAAGGAAGTGGTTATATAGGTGCTATTGCCTAAATGTACTTCTTCATTATCAGAATCATTTCCTGATTTTGGAGAAAGTAAGCTCTTCAGAGATGAGTATATAAGATAAGACAATTACTATGAAAATACAACCTCTAGGATTTAAAAAAAAAAATTAAAAAAAAAAAAAAAAGCAGCTTTGCCTACTCAAAAAGGATGATTCATCTGTTCCTCAGTGGACCTTGTAAGTTTGGAGTTAAATTATGCAGTGCTACACATGTTAAGCAAATGTTTATTTCCTGCATTACTGCTGGATAAAGCTTAATGAAAAGGTTAAGTGACTGGCCAAGCAATCACAAGAAGAAGTGCTGTCCTCTTTGAATCAATAACAATGTGTTCTCAATGGGGATAAGATTTTCCTGCAGCTGGAAGTAACACCTTCCTCAGAGTATCTCACTTTACCATTGCACTCTTCATCACATTGCCCTGCTGATGGAGAGCTTGCACTGGAGACATCTTTTTACTTATGCACAATTCATATGCAGAAGAGGATATAACCTGTTTTCAAATAATTGTTCCCATGGTTAAGCATCTGCAAAGCTGGCATGTTGAGAGCTATTCAGGAAACAAACAGGTGACTAAAGGGCCAATTTCATAGTTGAATTCACCTTATTCAGTACAAGATCACACAAGCCTTGCTTAGGGGCAAGATTTTATCTGGCCTGGGATTTAAGGTTGAAACCGAAACCAAAATAAACAAAAGAAAAGTTTTCAGGAAACTTATCTTACAGGTATTCTAGCAACTGCGTCCAGAAGGAGGCTTCTGACAGACCCTGTTCAGGTGCCAGTTAAACCTCAAGTTGCCTACCCTTAAAAGGTTATTTGCTTCTCTAACCGTCCCAAAAAGCTTAACTTCTTCATTACTACAAAAGTACTTCTTTTGGCAACAGTTCACACTGAAGACCAGGCTGAGTGCCCAGCAGGCATTCCTTCACTGAAGTCCCCATGGGTTTTCTTGACATAGTCGGGATTATCAGGGTACGTCTTAAACACGTAGACTAGGTCAGATCCCTAGAGAACATGCAGTGTTTTCACAGCTCCTGGATTCTTGGAAGACACAACGTAACTAGTGATATCCCTAGTACCGGCTAGGTGTACATGCTGGAGTACTCAATCACTTTATTTAAAGACGTCGTGGATTCTCCAGGACATTGGAGGTGAAAGCTAATTCCATCTTTTGTCAAAGAGATTACAGCCTTATCTTTTTTGCCTTCTTCTTCCAGTAGTAATAGGCTATTCACAAAGAATGAAGAAGAAATATAAAGAGCTTTTTGGGTCAGAAAGAAACTTGTCGTTTGTGACTTGGCTACTAAGCAAGTGGTTATATCAGCTGTGATTTTTGTTTTAAACTCCCTGAATCCTGCATTCCTTTCTACAGAGCAACAAAGCAAGATTCAGCAAGTACATGGAATTCATCTTTCCTCCTCCAGCTGCCAGTGTTACCTGTAGCCCCACAGTTATTGCATTTTTCTGAGTTCTGAGGATAAGCAGTGAGGAACTATAAGATTCCCCAAAATTGAAAAAACCCACTAGAGCTGTGCCATATTCATAGACAAAGTGAATGGAAGTGACTCTGGATGGTATCTACTTCAGGCTGAACACAAATTTTTAGCTATTGCTTGCCATAATTTGGTCTCTCTGGCAGTAGCAAATGTCATATAAAACAGCAGTGTTTATCACAGGAAATCAAAGAAGATGCAAAAACAGAAGGTATGAACATGGAGATTCAGTATCTGCTCAATAAGATTTTCTTTTAGAGACAGAGATAAAAAGCATAATATAATTATGTATTAGTTATCCTTGGTACAGCACAAAACCAGAAATTAACCTCCTTTAGACATGCAGCAAAAATTCTAGTTTTTCATGCCATAGCTTATAAATAAATAATTAATTAAGCAATTTTTCCAGCTTGTCTTTAAAGTAAGGATGAGTAGAGTCTTGTTTATATACAAAGAATTTTACATTATGCAAATACACTGGAAATTCAGATGTCTGTATCTTTATGTATACACATATAAAAATATATACGTATATAGATATGCATATATCTGTCTACACTTGTATACATATATAAATGTGCAAATGTATGTGTATATACAAGGAATCATAGAATCATAGAGTGATTCGGGTTAGACAAGCCCTCTAAGCTCCTTGAGTTCAACTGTCAACCCAGCACCCTTATGCCCACTAAAACTGTGTCCCATAATGCCACATATACACATTTTTTTAACACCTCTAGAGACGGTGA
Source organism: Centrocercus urophasianus (assembly GCF_019232065.1). Taxonomy (NCBI): domain Eukaryota; kingdom Metazoa; phylum Chordata; class Aves; order Galliformes; family Phasianidae; genus Centrocercus; species Centrocercus urophasianus. Next base: position 36,170,273 of record NW_024884711.1, read on the forward strand.
TTCCATGCTTCATTCCTTTGCTCATGCAAAGGTATATTTGCACAATTTTATATATGACAATCATATATCAGTTTTTTGGTATCAGATCAGATCAGACATTGCATTCCAACATAGAATCATTATAACTACTCTTTAAAAATTACATGTGGCTCAATTCCATGCAGCTATTCACTGGACAGAGCTGCGTGAAATCTCGTTATAAAACCTGAAATTAATTAAATCTCACCTAGTTGAGGCTTTGTTAATAGCTTGGCATTCACATTTAGTTCACTGTAATGCCTGTCTGATCTTTTAGAGGATGTAGTAGCTGTATCTGTACAGATTTTTTTTTTTTTTAAGCAGACAGTACTGGAAATAAAGTTTTATGTAAATGATATTGAGAATACAAAAGGATAAAAAACATACTTTATTGTTTAGAACAATAGCGAATTCAGTTTTATGGAACGTTATCTTTTCTGTTTATCTGCCAGTGTATTTGAATCAGCAAATTCTTGTTTACCTAGCATATAAGCAAGTTGTGTCGTGCAAATATGTATGTACAAGTGTTTTTGCTGGGACAGCTTGAGAGCTGATGTTGGCATGGGAATTTATCCAACAGGAAAACAGAAACAATGTCATATATGAACGAGCTGAACAGTAATACCAGGCCCCATATCAGTTTGAGGACAGTGGAGCACATTGCCAATCTTGCCTAGATTGTTCTTTTTCATCCATAGTACAGTCTGAATTTGACACCTTCCAACTTCCATCTGTTTTGGCCAGTGAAAGATGGACTGCATGGACAACATTTTCCTAGCAGTGAGATAATCATAACAACTGAGACAGAGGGTCACCTTCACTCGTGCAGATTTTGAGAAACATGGCACGCAGGCTGTTGTTCATCGCTGGTGAAAATGCATGTCTAATGGTGGGGACTATGTTGAAAAATATTATTTTGTAGCTGACAATTAGTGTTATCGTCCTCTTTGTGCCTGTTTTAGTTTCCATGGAAACAAATAGGAGATATTACGTTCAGATAGATCTACATATATTTGGATCTGCTTTTTACTACTGAAGTGGTAGTGTGCTGAGTGTGGCACACAGACAAGGTGCCACGGGCAATTCACAGTCAACCTTTGACTAAAGGATGTCGTTTTGTGAGCAATTTCAAATGCTAAGCATGCTGGAGCATGTCAGAACAGAATTGCATGCATTTCAAATACAGTTAAACTTGCTGAATAAATATTTTTTGCTCACTAACTTCCATTGGAGCCTAAAACCTAAATGCAAAATTAAACCCAGGGAGAGGATCACTCTTACGTATCTAAAACAAAACATGATACAATTACACAGATAAAACTCCAGGTGAGATTACTTCCCAATTACTAGTTCTAATTTTTAATGCTCACTAAATTGCTTAGTTGAGCCAGTCATATATGACAGTGCGACTGACCTTGCTTTAACCTTAGGTTTAAGTAGGTGCAAATGTAAAATTATTAACAAGGATTGTCAAATAACACTTGATAAATTTAGCAGTAACATAAATTTAAAGGAATGTATACATGTATTAAAGGTTAAACAGTTTTATGGCATACAAAACAACTTCTTTAATGAAAAACAAATATTACTGCTACACTCTGCATTCCTTTCCCATTTTCCTCAGCTGAATGTTCAAGTTAATGTTCAGCACATTTAATGTTTACAAATCTGGCTGGATTGCATCATTTATTTAGTTATCTATAACATATGTTCATAATGCTATGCAAAAAAGTACCACAAAATGATAATCAGAAGTTGTTTGACATTGATTAAAAGCATGTTTTTAAGCACACAGATGCACTTGATAAAATTTTAAGATTTCTTTCAACTCAGTAACCCAAAACTTCAGATCATGCTTGATGACAATACTCTGGTAACTATGAAGAACCGAGATGCTTTTTTCATCAGCAGTGTATTGCACCTTATAAGGTTGTTGTGGTGCTTTTTGCTTTTTTTCTTCATTTTTTTTAACAGTCACTGACCAGGAAATTATATGTGAAACTTCAAAATCCAGAATCATGATGAATATTTAGGTCAAGTCTGCTCTTTCTTCTTTTTTTTTTTTTTTTTTTTTTTCTTTTTTCTTTTTTTTTTTCTTTTTCTTTTTTTCCCAGTTAGAATGATTGATAAATATCTCTCTAGAGAGGAGTAATTTTTGACTGACAGATTACTTCCTTCTTAGAGGTTTTGAATCAAACTAACACAGACATTTTGATCACACTTCATTCTTTTATACTAACACAGCATAAAATCCTCCCACAGCTACAGCTACACGTCAGATAAAAAATCTTATATATAATTGATAAATATTTATTTATAACAAATCTTAAGCCTGAAGTTTCCTAGATTACTAATAAAAAGCGTAAAGACAATGGAACTATCTTCCGCATAAACTCTAAATACTGACTACAGTCATTTAAATGATATAGATAAAGGACATGAAAGTGATAGACATCAGCCCTGTGGCTTTTATTTTTACAGATCCTCAAAGAATGCTCTGCAGATTAAAATATAAACAGAAAAAGCTTTGCCCCAGGCTGGTTTTATCTAACATTAAATGCAACTTAGTGGTTCCAAATATTACAAGGGAAAAGAGAATGAATGGTACAACAAGATCATGAAGGAGGTCATCATAATTGCCTGCCCCAGGCTTTTTCACATGAGACCATTCCGGGGTAAAGGTTTAAAGGCAGTTGTCCAGATCCAATGCTCTTGTAAAGGAGCCTGATCTCCTTGAAGTCAATAGAGGCAGACTAATTTACACTGAAGAGACTACTATCTCCAAACAGGTAACTTAGCAATTCGATGATGGCTAGTTAACGAGCTGTCAAAGCTTAAACACCAATCATTCAGTTGCCTGCACCTAGAAAAGTGATATACAGCCAGAACTATATGTGTAGCATTTGAGCAACTGCCACAGATGGAGAATTTAGAACACTTGCTGAAATTATTCCAGGAATCCCTAAACCATATTTGAGCATCATCAAGTGTATATAGAAAAGCATGGTTATCAAGAATGCCATCTAGTGTGCCCTCCAGCAAAACTCAGCTATAACAAACACTGCACGCAGAAGCAAAGTGAAATGATTATAAACATCACCCTGGATTATGATAGATAGTGCCATTAATAGCAACCTGAGAAAAATCAGACGGCTGGATGTAATGGAAATCACATGACTTCTCAAATCAACTCAGGACTGTTCTGTTCTGCAGGATAGCACAATCCTTATATACAATTAAATAAAACTATTCTGGACCCATCCAGCCTATCTCACTAATCTTTCACAAAGATGCTTTGTGGTAAGTCTATAAGCAGAGTACCCCATCTTCCTCTATCTTTGAGTCAACCAAAACATAGGGAAGAAGACATTTTGTAAAACATCTGGCTCCCGGATAGTTCCCTGAACTCTGAGATAAACATTAAGCTATGCAACCTCAATAACGATGCTTGATATGATGTTATCTGAAAGTGGTTAATCTTCATTTTACTATCTCATATTTGCCCTGGCATGCAGTAACAAATTGTAAATACCTAAATGTTTTCCACCATCCATGTCACATCTTTTATTTCTTCACAGACAAGTCGCAATGACTGCGTCTCATCTCCAGCTGACTTATGTGATAGCAAAACGTGTGTATCAACAGCAAAGGCTTTCTATTACATGCTCATTCCAAATCTACTGACTTGTAGTGGTTCGCTGCTCTATTTCAAGTCAGTTGTGGGTAATGCTACTGTGAATTATTTACATAAAAATAATTGTATTTTTCATACAGCCTGCATAAATTTCCAGGAAAAGATGTCTTTGTGATTCCTGCTATATTCTGGTTTGTATTAAGCAATTGGTCAGCCACATCTAATAATTATTGTTGGTCATGCAAAAGCATTAGAATTTGTGTTCTACCTGTAGTGCATTTCACAGTAAACAACTCCTTTGTTTTCATCTGTGAGAACAAAGAGGACTTCATGACAAAGAAAGGTCTAATGAACAGGGAACTAATCTAGCATTTAACTTCTCTAGTCACTGTGTGCTTCCTGTATGACTTCAGGTGAGGTGTTCAGCTGTACTCTAGCTTCCTCCCTTGAAACCCAGAGGTAAAAGCACAGCTGCCACTCTACAGAGTTTTGAGAGAGTAAATAATGTTGAAGACCATGAAGTGTTTGAACAGAGCACTAATAGAAGCAAGTAATACTTTAGAGAGATTCTATGGTTTGCTTCACTTCCAGCAGTGCAAGTGCCTGCTCACATCTCTGTGACATGTTTGCAGTAAGCTTTATCAACAATTCTTCCAGTTTGTTTTAAATCTATTAATGAAAAGAGTAGATGCTTCAGGTGCTTAGTAAGATTGTCCTGAGCATCATCTGCAGCTTAGCTGTCAGCTGCAGCATACCAATGATTCTGCCCCAGGAGGAAGATAGCTGCATTTTTGTACTCTCAGACAGCTGCACAGACACCATGAAGGCTGACAGCACTTAGACTGTGAAAAGCATGGAAATTATAGTTCAATAAACCGACTTACCACAGAATGGCAAATGTTTCTCTCTCCTGCATATTTTCCATTGAGCTGAAACCCTTGTATGATTTACAGAACCCCTAATAAAAATTTGCAATAAGATGCATCTTTACTGCTGTTAAAAGAACCACTCAGTTCAACAAAAATATACAAACTCAACTCATGCAGGAATGTATTTATATTATTGTCTATAATTTATTTTTTTAATAAATAATGACAGCAAATTACCCATCACTATCCTGGTAATTTATATGTTACACTCTAAGAATGGAATAAATCAGAATTAGAGCTCATGAATAAAGCATCTTTGGGCACTTTGCTTAAGATCTCCATCTGCCATGGTCTCATAGCAGATTCTACACAGTATCTCACTCTGATTAGTATGTGTGAATTTAGAAAGAAAACAGAAATAGAACAAAAGAGATAAATACTGCACATTTAGGGAAAGCAATATTACCTGCTGAAAGACCTGTCTGCTCATACTGCAGATGCCCCTCTAAACTGGTATATGACAAGCATCACTCTTCTGTTACATTAGTCACAGTACTTTGGAAGCATCTGGACAGCCTCTTAGCAGGAGCTGTGATTCTCTCACAATTGTTATGCACTGAAAATAGTGAATGAAAACCTTCTTTTACAGGTAACTGAATTGAAAATTTGACAGATGGCTGCATCTTCACTATTCTGGGAAACAATCTGCATCTTGAAAATAAAATATCAAGGAAATTCAGAGGTAAAGAAATGTCACAAGTAGTAGGAAAAAACATCAGTGATTTAGTGAACATAAATTGAATTATTTTCCATAAGTAAAACTCTCAGAGAGTGGTCAGGCACTGGAATGGCTGCCCAGGGAGGTGGTGGAGTCGCCGTCCCTGGCAGTGTTCAAGAGGCGTCTGGATGACGTGCTGCATGATATGGTTTAGTGCTGGTGGTGGCAATGGTGATGAGGAGACGGTTGGACTGGATAATCTTATAGGTCTTTTCCAACCTTGTGATTCTATGATTTTATGATTCTTTGAAAGACTGCACACCATTCAAAGCCAAAAACTGATAGGTTGCATATTACAGACACATGAGAAAAAGCTTCATGATCTGGTCATAGATCTCTGTACAAATATATGAAAGCATTTAATGTTATTTAAAAATATTCTAAACCACATGTACACGTGCAGGATAACTCAGTAAATCAGTATCCAAAAAGGAATTCAGAAGTGGATAAATTTCTTGTTAACGCCAGTATAGCTGCTTAGACTTCACACTGTCAGATTTGTCAATCTTTTTCCAGAAGACTTGGATATCTTTTCTTTCTAAAGAACTGACTTCAGCCAAGCAACCTCTCTGAGTCTTCACAGTTTTTAAATGATGGATAAGAATTTTCAGCTGCACAAAGAAACATTATCCAGATGTCCAGATGGCCTCAATTTCATATGTTCAGGATCTGCTGTAACTACTGTCCCAACACGATACGTAGCAGGTACCCAATACCTGAATGAAAAATGAGGCTATATAAGGAATTGCTTTGGATAAATTCCATACCTCCATACAAAATAAGCCCTATGAACTCCGGAAACAAGATACAAGAAACCACCAAGCAAGCACAAACACATGTAGTTCTCCCTTTGCACTAATAGAAGAAACTCCACCCCTATTAAGTTCCATTTGGCCCAACGTCAGCCACTATGAAGGCAGTGTTATTTCCTATGATTTAAATCACTTGAATAGCAATAGAGAGAAAGGTTTACAGGCTAAATGCTGCATTGGAAATATTTATAAATCTTCCTGTAGCAGTGACAAATACTATCTGCTGTGTGAATTTATCACCTTCCAGGTAGATTTTCTCTGGATATTTCTTCTCCCTGAGGGACAATAGTAGATCAGGAAATTAAAAATAAACCTAATAGATGATCAGGTTATTAAGTAATTAACAAAGGCCAAAAGTCACAGTGAAAAGCTTCTTACTACATGATTGTGGGTTATCTATAAGTTCTCATTTGGCAAAGACTGTCAATAAATGACAGTTCTTAAGGTTTATAAGGACAATTTCCATTGATTTCGGTTTAATTCATTTATGAAGCTTTTTGTATATAGTTATTTGGTTTGAGAGCAATTTTGGTGGCTGCACTTTCTGTGCATACATTTCACATTTTTCAATAAGATTTAAGTGTGAATGCAAAACAACAACAACAACAACAACAAAAAAAAAACATCAGAAAAACAAAAAGAACAGATGTACTTTTATTTCTGAAAAATGTGGCAGTTCTCTCTGTTATTGTTAAAAACAACAACAAACAAACAAAACAGCAACAAAAAATACCAACCACTTTTCAAAAGATGGGATGTATACAAAAAAATGTCACAAATACGCACAATTAAAGATGAAATACCTCAAAATTCAGAGATTACAGAACTCTATCTGGGTAACTAATCTGACAGTAGATCTAGAGGAGACATGAACAACATGCTAACAGTGACAATATGGGCTTTAAGGTATAGTAGACAATAATGGTTGGAAACCAAATCAACCCTATTCAAAACAACAGAAGAGGAAGATTGTTAAGAATGAGGGTGATTCATCATCAAAACAAAAATATCAAGAGAAGTGATATATTCTCCCAATTTGTATTTCAAATGAAAGTGTTGCATGAAAACATGCTGTAGTCATACTCAAAACTACTCAAAACATACTCAAAAGGCAAAATTATATGCCAGGGGTCAGAATAACAATTTAGTTCTGCTTAGTTTTCAATCTCATCAGTCAAACTCAGTGTTTCCGCAAAATCATATAGGCAGGATTATGCCATATAAAAATTTCTTTGGAACTTTTATGTAATGCTAAGTAAAATATTACCTCCCTTTAAGCAGATTTACCTCTAACAAATTTAGGCAGATTTATTCAGCGAAAGATCAGGCATTTCCATTCAGAATGATAAATACATCATCATAGATAACCTACGGATCACTAGAGGAAAGAAAATCACTAAAGACTGTACAGTTTGCTATAAAATTTATAATATTTCATTTGTACTACAAACAATTTCGTAAGGGTTTTATTAAGGTTAGAGAATATGCTTCCTAGGGGGAAGTAATTGAATAAGAGGTTTTATTATGAATTAAGCATACCTTATTTTGTAAGGATAAGACTAATAAATCAAATTACATTAGATGCTGAAGAGAATATTTTGTAGTCTAGTGACTGCATATTGGTTATCCAAACATGCAAATTTTGTGAAAATGTTGCAAAGAAAGGAACAGAAAGTAGTAACAACTTATGAATTAATATTCTTTATTTTTATTCACATTTCTCATGCATTTTTTTTTTCTAAAAGACAACTTAGTGTGTGAGTTTGTAGCTACATGTCAGAGAACATGTAGCACAAGTGCATGGCTCATATCTTCACGCCCTGAAGAGACACAGCATCTCAAAATCATCAACACAGCCCAGTGTGCAGGTGCTCTATAAGCTAGAGAAACATGTGCCTCCCTCCTTACAGATTAGGAGATGTATGACAAGAGAAAATTAACACATGCATCTACAGTGTCTACTATGGTTCCAGATATGAAATTAGCCTGGAAAATCCCAACTAAAATGTCTTAACGTCTGAAAAAGCAGAAAAAAACAAACAAACTCAAGAATATATATATATAAATATGTTTACATCATTTATTCAGGAAAAGATTTGTTCTGCTTTCAAATTCTTCTATGAAAAAAAAAAAAAAAAAAAAAAAAAAAAAAAAAGTATTTGGAGAGGCTTCCTAAATGATTCATGACATAATGTCAGGAGAAAATATACCAATTTTCTCCTCTAATTCAGAGTTCCACAGCTACAATTTTTTGGCAATACAGAGATTTTTTTTCTTCATTTGGCACCCACTTTGTCAGTTTTAGCTGAGTGGCAACAATTGAAAAAGAAGAAAAAAAAAACTGGATTCTTTTTGCTCAAGAATTTTAAGCACAAGAAAAAACAACTCCATACTGAGCTGCATTTGCCCAGCAGGTTGGTGAGTTTTGTTCATTGACACTGCCTTTTTTTTTTTGGAGTTAGGTTATGGAAAGAGTACTACAAGATGAGATCCAGAGTGTTTACTTTGTGCCTGAAATGAAAGTTGGATGAAAAGTAGGCATTTAAATCCAAGAAAGTGATCCAGAAACCCTATGCAGCAAGTGGTGTCAAAGCCAGCAGACACTAACACTCAAAAATCACCTTTTTAATCAGTCTAAGACATTTCCAGATGCTTGTTCTCATGTCCAACTCCTTCCTTTGCTTCCCAGACCCTCAGGGGTGACAAGGAACGTGCCCAGTATCCAGCTGAGCTCTGCAACAGTCTGTGTCATGGTGTCTGTTAAACTGAGTTCAACCCGAAGAACAGCTGCTTCCACAACATGCAGAAAATGAATCACAGGATAAGATGGCAAAGCTGCTTTTGCCCTACTTCTTGGAAATTCATCACCTGGGTTTTGATGGATCTACATGATACTTATGTCCCAGGCTCTTGTTCCCCCCTAGCTGTCCAGCTCCTGTCTTGGGGTGAGAAGCTGTGAGCCTGGCTGTCAGGCTCAGCTTGCCCTGCTTGTCTCATGGAGAATCTCCGTGGATCCTTGCTCTCCACCACAGCAGCCATCTTTCCACATGATGTTCTCCCCTTCCACTGGCCCAGAGCCTCCACAGTGCTTGCCCATTGTCCAACCCCTCTGTACAAAGAGAAATGGTCTCAGATGTTCTCGCTGCTCAGTACCTACTCAAGAACATGAGACCTTCACAGTTCAGTATAGAAACTAAGAGAAAAGTCACTTTCTTCAACTGACTTTTTTTTTGTTGTTTTGTTTTGTTTATCTAGGAATAAAAGTACTCTAATGTGCTCCTCAGAGGGAAAAAAACAGCATTACAAACATATTGAGTCAAGCTGTCACTGCCCTAAAATTTGCTTTTATGAGATAAGGAAATTCCACTATCCCAGAATGACAACCATAGAGCTTCTGAGAAACCTCTGTAAATCTCGACTGAGAGCCAATGTGCTGTTTTAGCCAGGTTTATTACTAGGAGGAAGTGGGGAAAAAAATGAGAAAGCCCATTCTTATGAAATCAAAACTGCAAGATTTTTCTCTGCAGCAAACTAAATGCCTAAAATCTTTAATGCTTCACTCGTTGCACAGACATCTCCACATAAATCAGTCAAGCATTATGAGGTAATAAAATTTAATTCATGCACAAATATCCTACAATTAGCTATGCTGGAGAGGAAATTCAGATCACTGTATGGGAACTGAGGAGATAGTCTTGAAGAGTAACTTAGGCATCCCATACCAGGATATGGCGTGGTCTCCTTACATTCATAACTACTTTCATGCATACTATTGTTTTCTTTTTACTACAACTGAGAATGCCTGTAGAACCTTTTTGGTTCTATATTTCAGTTTATACTAGTAATCCAATAGAAATAGCACTTACCAAACTTTACAATCAACCTGTAAAAATACACTTGGAATTAAAACTCAAAGCTTTGCATGTGAAGGACAGGCAGAAGTGCTGCCCCAAAGAAGTCTCTCACTTTGACTTCCCAATTTTAAAATACAGAGACACAGAATTACTTGTATGTATTAAAAGAACCAACTGAATATTTTTAAAACAGATTTTTTACAAAATACCACAGAACTCATATTGACATCTTCTATTAGAAAAGTTTTAAATAGCTAATGCTTAGCTAAAAATAAGAAATGTTCAAGGCATTTATTACGCCAGGTGATAGAGAAAAAGCATTTGAGTTTCTTATAGGTTATATGCTGTATATGTAGCTTCAATATTTTGAAGGGACCATAACATCAGCAGCCCAGAGCATGGAAGATTTTCCCTCTGACACACAGAGATTATCTCCCTGTTATATCAGAGACACATGGAACAGGAAGCACGCAAGGCCTGAATTTGTTTCAGTTTATGTCAAGAAGTCCTAGTTAAGTATATTTTCCTTTTGTCTCTTCCTTTTAGTATTGAGCCACTTTAAGAGAGGGGAAAGTCAAGCATCTTGAATTTCTGAGCAACAGAAGACTATCAAGACATACAATATACAGTCTCTGGAAGAGGAGTCCTCTTTGGATTCCTTCATCTTATCACACTGCCAAGGCCACTCAACATCATTGTTAAACGAAATATTCCTTTGCTAGAGTGCCATAAGATACTTATTGAGAGAGTAATGATTTGAGAACCTGTGAGGAAGTAGAGAGCTATAGAAAAGCTTACTCCAACACATTAGCAGACCTCAGGGATCGCCGAGATTTTAGGGACCAAATCGCTTTACTCACCTAAAAATTCAGCCTCCCAGCTTTATTTCCTCCCTCTTGCCTCTACAATGTCTCCACATTGACACAAAGTATGATGTGAGGGAAAGAGTGAAACTCCTCAAACTTTCCTACTCTTGGACTCTTAAACATACTTTTCCTTCAAAAATTAAATCTGACCCAGCACCAAGAGACCAAAAAAGATGGAAAAATGCAGTCAAGTTGTGAGTTGCACATAGTTTTTTTTGTTTTGTTTTGTTCTTTTTCCATCAGAGACAATAGTCTGGATAGAATTAGAGAATGTAATAGAAGGCACATTTGAAGGAAAGAAAGGTCTCCTGATACTACTCCAAGAAAAGTAATTTTTTTTACTTCTGTCCAGAAGCATTACCTTTTCAGGAACCGAGGCCTGGGGAGTATTTAAAGCCTTTAAGCTAAATTGTTTTAGGTAGCCATTGAACAGTGGAGTGGAACAGAGAAAAGAATTAACATGAGTGACTCAGATTCCATGTAAATCTAGTTCAGGAGCAGTTTGGGCAGTGTGAGCTGTTTTTTGTTTGTTTTGTTTTGTTTTGTTTGTTTTCTTCTTGATATCTAAGTAATTCTGCAGAATGTAGACAAACGTAAATCATCAGTCCCAGTAAAAAGCAGCTGGAAGGAAATCAGTGTTTTATGGGAATTCCAATTTTATATGCTCATAATGAGTCACGGATTTAAAAGCTTTCTACTTTTGAGCTCCACATCTTTAAGAGCAAGGCAAATTCTCTCAGTGCTCCCAAGTAGTTCAGGAATCTATTGGCTCAGGCTTGTGACAGTTCTAAGGTGGCTTAATTGCTGTTAGCACGGAACTACTATGAACGTTCACAAGCTCTTCTTAGTTTTGAGGTAATGTGACATTAAAAAAAAATCTCCATTGAACAGATTCAGCCCTCCTGCCAGGCACAGGCTCACAGTGTGCATGCAGACATTTCCTGCAGTTCTACTGATGGGTAGTAATTTGTTAAATTGACATAATTCTGGATGGATTCAGGGCAAAGGTCTCATATATTACAGCTACAGAAATGAGTCTCATCTTTTCATTTGAAACTTTATTTCTATTTCAGGAAGGCCAGGTTAGGAATGCAGCTTCAGCAGCATTATCATTATTGCCATTCCTTTCCTTTTATTTTGAAACTGCTCCACCCTCACCTTTCTTGTGAACCAGCAAGAAAACATGTATTGACATCTAAAGAATATCATTCTTTACAGTGGGATGCAGCAGGTAGATAATACTGATGTATTCTATTTCTCCCAAATACACAGTTTCTGTATCTCTTCAATCCAAACAATAATAACAGTGATAATTCTTCATGAAATGTAGCATTTGTAAATTTAATCACATATTTATCTGTAGTTTGTAGCTAAGTACCTCCTACAAACCTCTTACATGTATAAAAGTTCAGAAAGAGATCTAGGCTTTCAAGAACTCTCTCCATGTTTCTAATGTCCATTTATAACTCTTATATTCAAGCATCTCAGCAAAATAGACACTTTCAGTAACACATTTACCACCAAAAAGACATTTTTAAATGATTTTAAGTATTTTCCATAATTTCCAAGCATAAATACTGGCTGAGTGGAAAATGGCTTTAGAGCAGCCCTGAAGAGAAGGATTTGGGGGTGCCAGTTGATGAAGGACTCAACACAAGCCAACAATGAATTCTTGTAGCTCAGAAGGCCAACGGTATCCTGGGTTGTAATAAGAGAAATGTGGCCAGCAGATCAAGGGTGGTGATTCTGTCCCTTGTACTCTGCTCTCATGAGACTCCACATGGAATCCTGCATCCAGTTCTGGGGCTGGCAACATAAGAAGGACATGGAGCTGTTGGAGCAGGTCCAGGGGAAGGCCCCGAAGATGAGGGCTGCAGCACCTCCCCTATGAGGACAGGCTGAGAGAGTTGGGGCTCTTCAGCCTGGAGAAGAGAAGGCTCCTGGGAGATATTATAGTTGCCTTCCAGTACCTCAGGAGGGACTTCAGGGAAGCTGAGGATGGACTTGTTATAAGGACAAGTAGCAACAGGATGAGGGGAAATACATTTAACGTGGAAGAGGATAGATTCAGACTAGATATTAGGAAGAAATTATTCACTCTGAGGGAGGTGAGACACTGGAACAGGTTGCCCAGACACGTTGTGGATGCTCCCTCCCTCAAGGTGTGCAAGGCCAGGCTGGATGGGGCTTTGAGCAACCTGGTCTAGTGTGAGCTGTCCCTGCCTATAGCAGGGGCATTGGAACTCAAACCATTGTATAATTCTATGATTCTATTATAATGCCTATTTTTCTCAAAGACTCCTTGAAAAGTCTCATTCATTTTTGAAATTGCATACATTTGTATCTGCTCTCATTCAAGTGAGTGCAAGCTGTGGCACTGACTTCAGTGTTGACAGGATCGTATCTAGTTTGCAGCAACTTCCTAGTTCGAAAATAACGTTAGATCATTTCCCTCTAATCCAGGTTGATTTTTACAAATAAAACAGTTTTCATAGACCATGCCTCTGCTCTGATGATTTATCTCTCTCTAATTAAGAACTCTGAATTATCTTTATTCTGTTATTTTGTATCAATGGTTCATTTTCCTCAGCCAGATGAAGGCAAAATTGACTGTCTGCTGCTTTCCATTTTTACCTTCACATAGATGGTCTAACAAAAGGAACTAACATTTTCTTTTTTGTTCATTTTTATTCATTTGCGTTGGTATTTCTGTACAAAGACTGCAACCTTTTTGTTCCCCTTGTGTTGCTCATTGTAACATTACCATGTACACATTTCTTGTTTCAACACCTTATGTTATTTATTTATTTTAATTTTCCCCTGCAGCACAGAGAAGCACTGTTCTTGAAAAAAATATATATATATTTTAATAGATACTTTTGGCCTCATTAAACAATTACAAAATAAACCAGAAGGAGCTGGTTCCAACAATTATATGGGAGATAAACAGCTTTTAAAATGTGGCCTAATTAAATAATTACTCAATAGACCACAACGATTCTGCTCTGTCATGTAGCTAATGTGCAGTGTTCAAAAACTACCTAATTAAAGTAATTATACAATAGAGTTGATGGTTCAAAGTGAACCAATTCTTTTTCTTGGGTACTTGATACAAAAATGTTAAAGCAACATAACTGAGTAATTTCTTTAAGGCAGCACACTGATCTATGAATCAATAATATACTAGAGTCTTCTCCCACTTTTACTGTTCAGCTTTTTAAACTGTGAATCTGTTGAAATCATCACAGACTTTAGTGATTTCCAGGTGTAAAATGAGTGGTTATTTCAATCTTACACAAAAATCAGAGATGCCTCTTCAGTGACTGTGTAACTATTTCTTTCCCTATTCTCATTTAAAAGGAAATGTCAGAGACCTCCTTGTAAATGTTGACTCTTTGTATGACACCTATTTATCCTATCCTATCAGCAGTGTAAGTATACATTCTTGAAGTGCCAGTATGAGATACTGTCAACTGGACGATTTCAATCACTGATATAGTGCTTCCTAATATGAATGTATTTTATACCAATAAAACTGTTCTTAGCTTAGAATCATTTAATATTATACTGCCTCTCTCCTTCTTCCTCTTCCCCTCTACATTCTTTTGAATGAAAGTATCAGCAAAAGCACAGTTCAGCCAATATCACTGTGCTTACACAAGCAATTTCACCAGAGTAGTTCAGTCAATCACATTTAACACTTTACTACCCCCTTCATCTACACAACCAGCAAAATTTTGTATTATGGAAAATCTCATTAAAATAGCCAAGAGTCAGTGGGATACAAAGCCATATAGAAACATTTGGAAAACAGTAACTTCCTATTTTCTATTCAGTTTAATAGTTTTGAACTTAAAAAGAAATTGAAATTGTTTTCAAATTTTGACCTGCATTTTCCATGGCTAATTTTGATCTATTTATTCACCAGAAATCTAGTACCATTCCGGACAGCTCTCCTCTGTCTTCAGCTGTTTTTATTTTCTGGTCACAGAGCTATGACTGGAGACCACTGAAGGAGAATCTGAAAGAAGAGGTATATCTAAATAGTTGCAAGAAATTGAGATAAAGACTTATATACTAATGGAAAGAGCCTAGAGAGATGGAGGAGCAAAAAGAACTTTTTGTTAAGTGCCTTAAAGAAGTTTAAACTTCCAGAACACCTTTTTAACTTTGATGGGAGATATATCAGCTCTCATCCTGTCAGGTTTAAGGATGGTAGTCTTTTGTTTAGGATCTTATACAAATCGCTCAATATTTAATGTTAATCATCCAAGTGTAAAATTATCGTATTTATTTTTAGAACTATACTTAACCTTCTATGACTCCTTGCATTGGTAGCTGTAATTAAATGGCATTTGTTATTCACTGTGCTATTTCTGATACGTAATGAAGCTTGTAGCACATATCTATTCATATGTTAACCTAATTGACTCCAAAACTTCATAGGCATAATACAAACTAGCAGATCATTTAGCTATGACAGTGAAAGCCCAACTATTCACTATAGTGTGACAGCATTAATGTCTGTAACAATGAAAGGCAACCTACCCAACACTACACAATCCACACAGCTGTTCAGAGGAGCTTTGGTCTGGAACAGAGCACAGAGCGTGCTGAAAAGCCACTAGAGAGATGAAAGCCATAAACTTGTATCAGAACTGGGGTTATCGAAACACTAAATCTATTTTCAGGAATTTCTCTTGTTTAAGATTATCAACAGTGACAATATGACAAAGGAAACACTTTTGTTTCAGTCTGAAAAAAATCTGTATTATGATATTATGATATAAAATCTGTATTAATTAATCTGATATATTAATTAATCTGATACAAAATATTATTATGATATAAAATCTCTATTATGATTTACATTATGATAATGTAAACGTTATCCTTGCTTTTACAATAACAACAGAGAAAATGAGTTGAAAAAATTCCACTGCCAATTTTAAAATGTTTATATTTCATAGACACAAAAAAAGATCATAATTATAATTTATTTTCCACAGAAAGATTTTATACTTTCTTTCTTAAAATCCTTTTTGCTGCAAGTATAGAAACAAACCAGATTTTCGACTAATAAGCAATGAATTTGCGATTTCTTAAAACTTATCTTTTTCTTCCTCAACCTATCAATCATTAACAAACTTTCATAACAGCAGATCCAGATTTCTTTGACATGCATGATGAAACTCACATACATTCCTAGGAAAACACATTTGATTGTTTGATACTCTATTTCGT
Source organism: Centrocercus urophasianus (assembly GCF_019232065.1). Classification (NCBI taxonomy): domain Eukaryota; kingdom Metazoa; phylum Chordata; class Aves; order Galliformes; family Phasianidae; genus Centrocercus; species Centrocercus urophasianus. The sequence goes on from NW_024884711.1 coordinate 36,186,348, forward strand.
GAAAAAAAAATATCCTAGTACATATTCTTTGATAATGAAAAGGGAGGGCTTATAAAATGTAGTGCCAGGACCTACATTTGAGATCTGCAAAGATATACTGATTTTCTTCAGCTTCTAAAGTACGAGTATATCTTTTCTCTGTCAAAGTAAGTCCCATGCTATAATTTTCTTGCATGTGGAAGCATATTACTGTACCTTCTTCCAGCATTTAAGATCACTCCTGAAATAACTTCTTTCTTGTCATTCTTTGGTGATTAGTGGTGTGGAAAAAAATTAGAGAGGTGTGTGGGGAGAGGGAAAATGATGTGGGTTTTTTTTTTGTTTTGTTTTGTTTGTTTTTTTTTTAATTGAAGTGCTATTTAAGAAAATGGGAGGCTGAGGATAAAATATAACAAATTTAAATAAGATACTTGCAGTTTCTGTTCCATTTTTTGTTATTTTTTTTTTTTAACAAAGGTACAAATGGGCTCAAGGAGGGATAACTCAAATGAGGATGAGTTCATTACTGACAATTATCCGTGACAGTCCAAATACAACTTTTGCCTGACAGTTTCTATGTTACTGATTAGATAGGAGGGGAAAAAGTGTGTTAGACTAACTTGTCTAGTTTTTAGGCTGAAGTTTCACAGTGATATAAGTGCTGCACTTCCTCCCATCCTGAACACGTTTCCTGCCTTGTCCCTCTAGCCAGCTAGCCCAGGAGACTAACTGAAAACCCAGTGTTGCCAGATAAGTCAGCTTCGTGAGCTCATCACATAAGAAAAGTTGCTTAATTTTTGACTATAATCATCTGCTACTGATGGATTGAAGGTGGTTCATGATGTCCTACCAATCTATGGTCAACCCTAGTATCACGGGCTTAATGCTATATTCCTCAAGAGTGATCCTTTCTCATCAGTATCTTCCAGTGGGGGAAACGTGGGAAGGCAGTGGTGCATAGTAGACTGATGGTTTTGTGGTAACTACCCACAATCCAAATGCTAATCTTTTCCTTCACTTCTCTCCCAGGGTAACAGACAATTTGAAAAGTACTCTGCTAGCCTCCGAGCTGGTAATCATGCCAAGACGTGGCCCTTCTGTCAGTATTTAGAAGTAATCCCCTGTGTGGGTCTGTATTTCTTCTGACACTTCTCAGCAATTGTTTTGTCTTAAACTTCATTGTAAGTAGCTGTGTTTCTACCAACAACTATTCTACAATGACATGTAAAATATTTTACTCCAAAAGTGCTGTTAAATTAACTCTTAATTTTATTAACTCATCAGCTCAATCTCTGGTAAGATAACAACAAGATAAATGCTCTTTCTATGTGCAGCTGTGTACCCTTTCCCACTTTGCAAGCCTTATCTGACTTCAAGACAAAGTCAGAGAAAATATAGCATGGTGAAATATTTTCAGGGCATGTGGGCCTGTCTATGCTATGTTTTAAAAGCTTCACTGGTTCAAGTGCCATGCATATTTTCTGCTGCATTGATTCATCACTGTACTCCAGTGAGAATGGCAGTACTGTCCTGAATCAACAAGAGCACTTATTCATGTTACCTTTAAGATTGTTATGATTCCCACTGATGTCAATAGGGACACAAGGGTTAACTGTTTAAATTTAAACAGATGTCTCAGGGCTTTTTGACTTGAGAACAAAAATCATCTCTATTAGTATATATATGGACAGTTGAATAAAACTGGATTACTGTTACTGTTTCCTGAATCCTTTGAAAAGTAGATTCTCAAAGAATGGCTTTGGAGGAATATTAGAACTATCTGAAGTTGCAATAGTACTAAACAGGTAGTTACAATCATGGGAAGCAGGAAAAAATTCCAAAAGACTCAAAAATATTTCATATCAAAGATTTAAAAAAAAATGCTGAATTGCTTCATGTTGTTTTACCACAATCATGAGAAAGCACTTTTCTTCTTAAATGATTGTATCGTTTTAAAGAAAGAAAAGAGGATTCAAACAAAACTAAGCAATTCATAGTTGAAAACCATATTTCATCTTGGAATTCAATTTTTTCTTTCTTTTGACCTGACATTTAAAATTGAATCTGTACTTTGTGTCACATAGATCAGTTTCCAAGTCCTAGTATCTTGACTACCAGAAATAGTACATTTGTGGAGTATTTCTTTTTCAACTGATCCACCTACTGAACTAAAAATATCATATTATTCCACTTTTAAGTGATGGAGAGGGGAGAGAAAATAGCTTTTGGTGGATTAGCTGCACTGTGAAGTTTTTAACCAGTGTTCTTTTTTTTTTTTTCTTTTTCTTTTTTTTCTTTTTTTTTTTTTTAATTGTTATAATTTCATTCAAATATGCACTGGGAAGCTGCATTATCTTAAATCTCCCAGACTCTCCAGCTCTCTTTATCAATGCCAATTGGTTATTTGGGGATGCACTCTATATGAGTGGAGCAGGTGAAACAATCCAACGATTGCCTGGCTTTGTTTTTATTCTTATATTTGTTAATATTATCTTTGTTTAAGCGGTTCAGCACGCAGTCACCCTTGGCCCTCTTCCTTTTTCAGTGTCTTAAAATTATGCATAGTGGATCTAGCATATTAACAAGTTAGAATATTAATGATTTACACCCATTTGTCGCAGACAGATGAATGCACAAGGCTCAGAACATTAGGTAGTCAACCTCTCATTGTGTTTAATAGCACTGTATTCCAGTTTCAGTTGTTTTTCACACAATGAGGTGCCATCATGCTACAAAGAGAAACATATCACCTTTCAGTATAACATCTCTCAAAAACTGCGATCATGCTTTTCTTCACATAGTCAAGATATTCTGTTGTGGGGGAATAATGCGACATCAAGGTCAGTGGTGGAATTTTGGAAATTTGATACTAAGACATAAGCAATAAATTATCTCACAAGGACATGGAAATTCTACAAGATAGGGAAAAAAGAATAGGACTGTGAATGGACTTTCGATTTTCCTTGTGAAAAAATTTGTCAATTTCATTTCTTCCCCTCCCTGCCCTTGATGGGTGCTATCAGTACTATCAGAAATGCGAGAAAAAATCCTGGACACACTGAACTAAACAACAGAAATGTCACTGCTTTTTTGCAGGTCATGATTTCACATGGAAGAACCAATACGAGCATTTTAGAACTATTGGAAAGAAAAATGAATGTCCTTTATTTGGAAACATAACCTCAAATGATATATTCATTAGACATTACCTGTCCTTCAGTAATCAAAACGGAAGTTTTAGAGCAGCCACTCATTACAATTGTAAATACTCATCACCACAAATATTCACACGCTAAATCGCTGCAAAACTCCGCACGTAAAATGACATCACCCTCCTTGTTCAATATTAACTCCCTGTTACTTTGGCTTTATCTTCAAGTAAAATAACTATAGTACTAAATGCTGTTGGAAGACTTTCATCTACAGCAATTACCCCATGCTTCTGGAGTTTCTTGTTGAAAAACAGATTACTCTGAATACCATATGTACTTTAACCACTTTTGTCCCATGGGGGAATAAAAAAAATAGACAAGAACCAAGAATGTCTTTATTTACATAGTTTTGTAGCTGCTTGTATGTATTCATACAAACTGTACTACTGACTTAATGAAGAACATAATCAAATAGTTTTTTTAAAGGATTATTCTATGAAATGTAGTTAAATATGATTTTGAATAATTATTCTATGGAAGCTGAACAGTCAGTCACAGACAATGATGGATGAATGATTCAATCACTGATGTGCTACCTATTTCAAGTTTTTTGACTCCTTTATCTCTATATTTGAAAAACTAAGCAGTGGAGTTGTGATTCAGTTTGCTTTGAGTATACACATGCAACTTATGCAATAATAGTCAGGCTTTACAAGGCATGGAAAGCATTTGTCTTTAGTTCTGAGAGGTCCAGAATGAAAGGATATACACAGCTTAAAATGTATACATAAATGCTTTATCATTAATGAAAGAGTGATGAGGTGATCTTAGACTGGGCATTATTCTGGAGGCATTAGTCTTGTTATAGCTGATATTTTTACAATGTTCATTGAAGAAAAGTATGCCTGAAGATTTTACCCACGCTGGAGATATTTATATGCATTGAGATTCAGTTCAGTCAGCTCTGCATCTAAAAATAATGAATGCAGACTATATTTCTGAATGGAAGACTGTTCTCTTCCACTTGTTTTATAATTACTTTTGTGGGTTTTTTTCTTTTCTTTGGTTGGTTGTCGTTGTTGTGGTGTTGATGATTTTGGGTCTGGTTGGCTTTTTTTTTTTTTTAGTTACTGTTTCCTAGAATAGTTTAATGATCATGACATTCTTCTCTGACATGATGCTTAAGGTGGATAATAAATCAAAAGGATGACAATAAATAGTAGAGGTAAGAATATCAAATTACTCTTTTTTTTTTCTTCTTTTTTTTTTTTTTTCTTGAAACCAACTGATATGTCAAGTATCAAATACATTTATCAAAAATGAAACAGCTCCAATAAGAACACCTAAATACAGGTTTTAGAGCTAAAAGCTGTCTGGAAGTTTAACCAATCTCCTAGGATACAAATTATCGACCTTAAGGACTTTCACATGATAAACATTTAGATAATTATTCAAAGCAGGGTATCTCTGGCAGGAAAAAGTGGGAAAGACATACTTGCAAATCTGTAGTGATTTGAAAGACACCATTTTGGATTCTCAGTAGGAGACAAATCTTGGTCTGAAAGAGACAGAACCACTACCTGCAGTATTTCCTATTTTGCTCTGAGCAAGATAACTGTTAGACTCTTGGTGCACAGTTGATCCTTTTTTCTCTTCCCTGTCTCTTCCCAGGCTCTGCTTTTCTTTGGAACTGCTAAGTTACTGTGAGAAGTTCCCCTTCCCACAACATGGAATTTCACAAGGAAGGAAATTTATCATTAAAAAGTACCCAATTAATTTTGCTATTATTGCCCAAGAAATTAGCTCCTGAAGTACCACTGGGTGAGGCTTCCAAGTTCTCTATATTGATGAAAAACAGCTGTACCTCCTGGGAACTGTAAAAAGCATTCCTCAGATGAGAAAGAACAGCCTTAAGGTGTTGCAGCTAGTAATTGCAGTTCTGGGGCTGGTGATAATAGTCATAAAAATATATATTTTTAAAAAATTCAGGTGGACATTTCTTTATTCCTAAGTGAGGTCCTTAAGTCATCCACGAGGGAAAACAAAAGAACACTACATTTCTTAGGTCGCCACTGGATTTTGATGTGGGTGATTAACTGACAATAGAAAAAAGCATTAAATGCTTACTGAGCATTTCTGAATTACAAACAAATCTATAAAAAATCTGAAATTTAAATGCTTTTTTTTGATCTTTTGCAAGCAGAAAAGGGAGTGAAATAAATCAAATGCATTATTCACCACAAAATATTCTCCCAAGTCCTCTTTTTCCCTTTATCTAGCAAACTACAGAACCAACCATTGCTTTCTGGGGATTTCATTAGTATGTGGAAGGCATATTGTAAAAAAATCTTTCTTCTCCACTGGGGAAGCATTATCTTTTACTGACAATCTGTGAATGCTACTGATAAACGACCTTTTACTTTTACAAAATATTAATGTCTTCATCTCAGGAAAGAATTTCAAATCTAAATCACACATGAAAATTGAATATCATTTTTCTTTTCACTCTGGATCTGAATGCTTCATAATGTCTGTATAATTCTCTGCTTTACATTCACCTTGTGCCATATTATAAGATAACTGGAAGTTATTATGTTTCATAAGGCTATTGTAGTATTTTTGTCATTCGGAATGAAAACTGTAGACTTCATATAAATAATTATATATGTAAATTTTTTCTTTTTTTCTGACAGACATAAATTGTGAACAATGAGAATTAATATCTACAGCTACTATTTAAATATTCTCTGTAGCTCTACATAGCCCTCTCAAAAATCCATTAATATAAAGGTTCTGAAAAAGATTATTACTCCCTGAGTACATGGAAACTTTTTATTCTGTAAGGTTTCCTTTAGCTTACAAGCATGTCTAAGCCAGGATCCAAGACAACAATGGCTTGCTCAGCCTAGATGCTCAGGTATCTTACTGTTCTCCCAGTTCTAAAAGAACAGAGTGCAAAAGTGACTGTGTCTGAGAACAGCCACAATCAGGTTGAGAGCTTGTGGGTTAAAATCAAGGATCAGTCCAGTAAAGGGCATCTAGTGGTTGATGTCTGCTACAGGCCACCTGATCAGAAGGAACCTGTTGACAAGGCCTTCTTGCTTCAACTGCAGGAGGTGTTGTGCTCATGGGCTCTTGTCCTGATGGAGGATTTCAGCCACCCAGATATCTGCTGGGATAGTGGCATGGCAGGTGGCAGACAATCCAGGAGATTCCTGAAGTCTGTCGAGGACAACTTCCTGGTCCAGGTAATAGATGGACCAACCTGAGGTGAAGCCTTTCTGGACCTAGCACTCACTAATGCAGAGGAGAGTGTTTGAGAGGTTAAGATTGGAGGCAGCCTGGGCTACACTGACCATGCCTTTGTGGAATTTGTGATCTTGAAGAATGAGTGCCCAGCAAAAATCAGAGCTAGGACCCTATGCTTCAGAGAGCAAAATTCTGGCCGCTCAAGGAACTGCTGAGTGGGATCCCCTGGGAAACTGTCCTTAAGGGCAGTTAATGGGTACAGAACAGAACTAGCAGCTCTTTAAGGATGCTCTTCTTAGAGCTCAATGTCTCTCCATCCCCTAGCAGAAGTCAAGCAGGGGAGGAAAGCGACTGTCGTGGCTGTGCAAGGATCTGCAGCTTAAACCAAGGGAAAAGAGGGAAATCTACAGGAAGCGAAAGCAGGGTTGTGTAGCCTGGGAAGAATACAGGGCTATGGTCCATGTGTGTAAAGATAGCATTAGGAAAGTCAAGGTGCAGCTGGAGCTGAACTTGGTGAGGGATGTGAAAGATAACAAGAAGGGGTTCTACAGGTACATAGGCAGAAGGAGACAGGCCAAGGAGAGTATTCCACCACTGATGAAAGGTAACCAGGAGCTGGCTTTCTCAGACATAGAAAAAGCTGAGGTAGGTACTCAGTGAGTGCTTTGCCTCAGTCTTCATGGGTGGTCAGGCTTCCCATGTCTGCCAGGACCATGTCTGCCTCTAAGTGAGGGGGTGGTGAGTGGTTTCTGTCCCACTGTAGCAGTAGAACAGTCCAAGTCCTCCTCATGAAATTGAATGTGTTTAAGTCCATGCGGCCAGATGATATCCATTCCAGGGTTCTGAAAGAGATAGCTGGTGTGATTGCCAAGCAGCTCTTCATCACACTTAAAAAAATATGGCTGGTGAAGTCCCCAGAGACTGGAAAAAGGAAAATATTACTCCCATTTTTAAGAAAGTGTGAAAGGAAGACCTGGGGAACAGGCCGGTGAGCCTCACCTCTGTGCCTGGAAAGATCATGGAGCAGATCCTCGTAGAAGCTAAGGTAAGGCACATATGAGATAAAGAGGTGATTAGAGACAGCCTGCATGGCTTCACCAAGGGCAGATCATATCTGATCAATCTGGTGGCCTTCTATGAGAGTGACAGCTTCAGTGGATGGGGGAAGGATAGATGGATAGATGTCATCTACTTGGACTTCTGCAAAGCCTCTGACACGGTCCCTCACCACATCCTTCTCTCTAAGTTGGAGAGGCATGGATTTGAAGGATGGACTGTTCAGTGGATTATGAGTTGATTGGCTAGACGCAGCCAAAGGGTTGTGATCAGTGATTCTGTGCCAAGGTAGAGGCTGGTCAGAAGCAGTGTCCCTCAGGGGTCAGTCTTGGGACCGGTGCTCTTCAACATCTTCATCAATGTCATAGAGATGGCATTGAGTGCACCCTCAGCAAATTTGCAGATGACACCAAGCTGAGCGGTGCAGTCAGTACACTGGAAGGAAGGGAAGCCATCCAGAGGGACCTAGATAGGGTGGAGATGTGGGTCCATGAAAACCTAATGAGGTTCAATCAGGCCAAGTGCAGGGTGCTGTGCTTGGGCTGGGGCAATCCCAGGTATTTATAAAAACTGGAGGAAGATCTCCTTGAGAGCAGCCCTGCAGAGAAGGACTTGGGTGTTCTGCTAGACGAGAAGCTGGACATGAGCCAGCAGTGTGTGTTTGCAGCCTGGAAGGCCAACTGTGTTCTGGACTGCATTAAAAAAGGGGTGGCCAGCAGGGAGAGAGAGGTGATTGTCCCCCTCTACTCAGCTCTTGTGAGGCCCCATCTGCCTGGGGCCCTTGGTACAGGAAGGACGTGGAGCTCTCGGAGCAACTCCAGAGGAGGGCCACAAAGATGATCAGAGGGCTGGAGCACCTCTCCCATGAGGAAAGATTGAGGAAACTAAGCTTTTTTAGCTTAGAGAAGGCTCTGGGGAGATCTCATTGTGGCCTTCCAGTACTTGAAGGGAGCATATAAACAGGAGGGGGAACAGCTTACAAGGGTGGATAGAGATAGGACAAGGGGGAATGGTTTTAAAGTGAGACAGGGGATGTTTAGTTTAAATATGAGGAGGAGGTTTTTCACTCAGAGAGTGGTGACACACTGGAACAGGTTGCCCCAGGAAGTTGTGGATGCCCCATCCCTGGAGGTATTCAAGGCCAGGCTGGATGTGGCTCTGGGCAGCCTGGTCTGCTGGTTGGTGACCTGCACAAAGCAGGGGGTTGAAACTAGATGATCACTGTGGTCTTTTTCAACCCAGGTCATTCTATGATTCTGTGAAAAGAAAAGCAGGGTGAGCAGTGAAGTCTCCTTTATGTTCTGTAAGTGATGCTTACATCACTTCATTGATGACTTCACAGTGCTTACATCTTTTCAGGAAAGCAGATACAGAATTCCCACACTACATTTCATCCTCTGTGGATGGTACTACATTGCCAACTATGTACACTTCTCTATCTTAAAGCATCATACCACCCTGGAGGTCATAAGCAATGAAAAAAAATTAAAGAGAGAGTTAGTCTCAAAGTGCAGGTCCAAAGCTTAAAGCCTTAAGTTGGTTCTTGAATAACACGATTAAGCTTGATCTCAATTTTTTATTGCCGACCACAGGGAAAAACAAAACAAAACTATAAATTATAAAAAAAGATCAGAATGTAAAAAAAGGGAGTTATATTGCACATATTTGAGAAATAACAAGTTCATTTGGCTTAGTGAGTTGGTTGGCCTATCTGAGTTAAATTTTTTTTGCAGAATTTCTTATATCCTTCACTTTTGACATCAAGCGTATCTGTTTCTTCCTCCATATTGCCATACTGGTTTGACGTTACTGAGTAGTTCAGAAAGCACAAATTTCCTTTAAAAAAACTCAGTGGGTTATTAATATTATCAATAAGCATTTTTAATGTTGAGGTTGAATTATTTTTCTTAGGACTCAGCAGGTATGCCTTAGCTTACAAGCCAAGGACTAACTCTTAACTTCTTACATAATTATTTGCAAGAATAATTTTGTCATACCAGAAGGCACAGTCCCAGTCCTACCTCCTTTACCACCAACCTCAGAAAGGTGCTGCTGCCTTTGATTCAAATCTAAGGCTCACTGAGCCAGTTTGGCTTGCTAAACAACTAGAAAAAAAAAAAAATAAATTAAAAAAAAAAAAAAAAATTGTTGACATGACTTTGATTTGGTTTAGTTAGGTCCTGTAAAAAAGGCACATGCTAGAACTTCATCTTGTGATTCAGTTCCACAGATGTATATACAGGAATTAAAGAACTTGCACAAGATTCAGGAAAAGCTTTCTTTCATGAAGCACGCAATTTGTAAGAACTGAGTAAAATACAGAAATGCGAACATCTTCTTAGAATGAAAATAGAGTGCTTACAATGCAGTTATGTTTCTTTTACTCCCTCCATTTGAAGATGCCAGATCACTACTAGTTAATAGACTGTTTTCAGAGATTTTAAAATTTCTATATGTGCACAGCATTGCACAGGTCAGAATGGAATCTCATGGAGAAGGATCTAATATTGCCTAGTTTAAATGCTGTTATAATGTGACTTGAGAATTCAGAAGCTAAAAGAAAGAACAGTGATTTTAAGAATTTGCAATTAGCAGCACTGCCAAAACAGTGGGGGAGTTGTGTTTGTTTTTTTTTTTAAAGCATTAATATTAACATGCCTACTGTAACACTGTAGTATGGGGATTTTAGGTCAGTTTCATTTTAAAGGGATAAATAATGAATTGAAGTGTCAAATCATTTTGTGGAAACATCCTGTAAAGCAAACGTCTCTAAAAAGGAAAAAGAAGTAACACAGGAAATCTGTCCCTGGTATTTCCTTGGGAAGTGCACCAAAATTTACGATAGACTCCTTCCCTCATTTTATCCATGAAAACTTGTGCTTTTTCTAGGCTGCAATGCACTTTCTACTAAGGCCTCTAATTTGATAATGGCAGTAAAGATACTAATGCCTCTTCTATATGGTGAAGTTTTTTCCAAAGGTAGCAGAACAGACTTCTCCATTTTCCAGTCATCTACACAGTCCATGATATAACAAAAATTGATGATGTCTAAGTGTGAACAGAAGTGGTGATGAGATACCAATGGGTGTCTTTCTTAACTGTCTGATTTCTAACAAAGATTAGAAAAGATCACTGAGGGCCTTAAAATCTAAAAATGATAACATAAAAATGTCAGTGTTTTGCTACCTGAGCTCCTAGTTATTTTTCTCCTCATATCCTAAACTCCTATGTTAGGATTTACTGAAACTACACTGAAGTATAAAAGCGCACAAGTACTTTTTGCTTCATGCCTCAGTCTGACTAATGAATGAAATACCATTGTTTACAGAGATTTTAAAGTTATATTCAGTGTGGTTTTATTTTGTGTTTGTTTATGTTCTCTTTAGCCTTTTATTAGTTCACAGCTCTCTCTTGTACCTGGTGTCAGGAGACAAAAAGAGCTAAAATACTAGCCTAATATTACCTCTTTTTCTCAAATCTCATAAACAAATAGTTTAGATTTCAATAATATTGAGCAATTCTTGTCACTTCCCACTTTCCAGAATGTTAGGCATATAAAAGACAGTTATGATAATGGAGAGAAGTTGGGATGAACCATAAATGACAGTCACTCATGAAATGGAAAATATAAACTTGTAGTGCCTAAGACACTCATTTTTTCAGTGAATAATAGAACTTGAAGCTTTTCCACCACTTGTTGAAAATATTTTAGCTAAAGACAAGGAAGGATTGAATTTAACATCCTTGGACTGCTGTTGATCACGAGTTATGTCACTGAAATAAATTAATTTCCTCTACTTACAGATGCTAAATGAGAACCTAACTCAATATCCAACACAAAATTCACTAAGAGAAAAAAACAAAACAAAACAAAACAAAAAGCACCTCTCCATAAAATGCATTACTCTTCATTATATTATAGAATAAATATGTCTTTAGAGTTCTGTGATTTACTAGTCTGTGTATTAGGTCCACACATCTCCACAGATAAGGATTTACATGGCTAACACTTCCTAAGGATGTGTGAAAAGTCTTATTTTGGAGCATGCGGGTCATTCACATAAAAGATTCATAACAAATTTAGCGCCATGGTTTCATGGCTTTTCATGGGTATTCCACATCATAATACAATCTCCACGGTAGGAAAACTGAACACTTTGATTAGGCTAACTGAAGAAGTTGAAAGGATAAAATATTTCAGTAGCTATTCAATATTTAGTAAAAGTGAATAAAAACACAGACAACATTTGTATACTAATCTTGCCACATGAGTCAGTCCTTTTATCTATAGCAAAGTACATTCTTCTACATAAAAACAGGCTAAGAAGAAATTACTAAGCTGTCCGATCCTATATGTTGTTGAGAATTCCCGCTAGGTTATAAAAAGCTTAGTAAACTTAAGCACATTCTGATCTATATTTTTCCTCCAATAATGGACAAAATTCTTGCTTCAGCTGAAATTTTCTGTCTGCTTGAATGCTATGCATATCATTAATAAGATAAATTGCATTCAGTCATAAGAACACATGCACTGATCATGTGTTTTACATGATTCACTAAAGGGCAAGTAGTATCAGCTGGTGCCCAGAAGCTAGCTTTTTTCACATGTGATTCTAATTAAGAGTAATGAGTGCAATGAATTCACAAATAACTCCCCAGTTTCAGAAAATGCAGAATAAGATCATAAATTTGATTAATAATCTGTGCTAAGTTGTCATTTACTGCATGGTTCCATTTCTCAGTCTCTGAAGACTATTTTATAATTGAGAGTCATCTGACAGCTGCAATCTGCATTACAATGTTGTTTTCACACATGAGACAGCACTGATTACTAGAGTACATCCAACAGAGTGTTTAAAGAGCAAACTCAATATAGCTCCAGATATTCAGGCCGCTTACACCACACCCATGCTCTTGTCTTTACCTCAGAGTCAGACAAATGTGATTCAAACTTGCATGTCCTAATAACTTCTTCCAAGGTCTTTCAACTTTATTTTTATTTGATGTTGCATCTTCAGCAATATGTGAACATATTATATTGATGAATTTGTAATGAGTGTTTGATACTCAGTGAGCTTTAAATCAATGACAATTGGCAACTGATATGAGATAGAGCTCAAGACTGATTTCTCACTTTACATGGCTGATTGAGTAGATCAAAATGTTCCCATCAAAGGACAGGAGGTTTCTTCCACACATTTACCAAACCAGTACAGAATTCTAATGCATAATTTTCTTACAAATTGCACTATGAGAATAAGTCACAGTTAGACAGGCTTAGGGCAGCCCAAATAGAATCACCTCTTGCTCTAAAAACAGTATTAGAATCAAGCTTCAGCTCAATAAGTCAAGGCTGTGGGAATACATAATAACAGCTCCTAATAATGTTTTGCCTTGAGAAGTTTTACCAGAGCAGTTAATATAAAATAGTATGCTACCAGAAGCAAGAAGCCATGATCTGGAGTTGCAGCAAAAGTCCCAGGTCAGCTATGCTGAGAACATGTGCTTGATCAAAATGGAAACAGATGCAGCACTCTTTTTTTTTTGTTCCTGAAATGAGGGTACAAACTCAAATGCAAACACTGCAGCTTCAAAGAAGCTATATATCACTAATGCTGGGAAATGTCATGAATTTGTCTCTGCAAGGGAATAAATGTAATAGCTAAACATTAAAGAAAAAAGTGAAGTGAACAAATAATTTCACTGAGTTTAGTATACCTTGTTCATACAGGTATTCAAAGATAAATATAAGTGAAAAGATTCTGAGTGATGGAAACATTACTTTGAAAGCCCAGTCACCAGAAATTCCCAACATATCTAAAGCTGTAAGAGATATTCCAGCTTTCTGGAATGCTAACAAATGAAGAGCCAATTCTCAAAGTTGCTGGCTCAGGAAACATTATAGTATCAAATTCACAGCTTCTTTTGGAAAATGAATGCAGTAAATGCTTAATAAAATTGGCTATTTTTATAATTACAATTACAAACTGTGTGGTTAATTCAAAATCACATATTTCAAACATGCAAGCCTGCAATTGTGAGGGTACACTAAGCTTAAAGAGAGGAAAGCAACAGTAATTTTCTTCAAAATACAGACAAGTACAAAGAGAACTGTAATATTTCTGCTAATCAGCAAATATTAACAAACATTTCCATTTTCTCAGGCTACTAGGACATCTATACAAGCTTTGTGACTTCAGGGGAGTGAAAGGGCTATAAAATTAATTGCTGATAATTCCTATTTTCTGTTCTTAAAACAGGTCCTGAGAATGTGGAGAGAGCTGTCAGATCCTTTTGATCACACTGACATCTAGTCTCTTTCTGGGCCCATAATATCCTTATCTACAATGTCACTGTAGACTCTGATATAGGAGCATAGCATACAGAAATTTGTTACACATTCTCTGATACTGAAAGTAAATTGAGAATTTCTGTGATCACCTGTGGTACTGAAACAAGTCAAAGTATCATCAGAAGACTGATACTATACATCAAAATAACACAGATATTAAGTGAGGAAAAAGATTTTAGAAGTCCATTTTGGAAATGTTAAAATTGAACAAGGATTATTGCTATTTATTGAAATGGAGCATGGCAAAATTCTGTAAGACCAAATTGGAACAATCAGCAAAAAAAAAAAGGGAATGTTTCAAGCAGAAATGTGGCAAGAGAACAGTAATACAGCATTAAAGTCAATATTTCCTTGCAGTAAATATCAGCATAAACAAATTAAGATTTTACTTGATGAAGAATAACAAACATCAATATAGACTGCTAGCCATTCTCATGAAGGTTGTGAAATATATTAGAACATCTAGTCAATAAGGGCAGGACCTGTTTGATAAGATGTGGATAACTACACTGGCAATGCCTAGGAAGACCTTAAATACTTATTTTATTACAAGTTAGTATACTCACTAAGGGCTCTCCAAACAATACCATGAAATTTTTCCTTGCAAGTGCTATTTCTTTCCAAAAAGTATAAAGCAAGCTGAGTGACTAAATAATCTATAGACTTCTGTGATTAAATTAAATGAATCCCATCCTGATATCGTAATGGTGCAATTATTAAATGCTGTGTGTACTCAGCGATACTTCATATCAATGCAGTATTTAAATGAACTGGCAATATCTCTGCTATTTTCACAGTATGATGTTTTGGCTTTGACTTTTATTGTAATTTGGTTGTTTCATAAAAGTTCCTCATAATGAAGCTAAATGACTGCTTGAATTTAACCCCCAAATAGCAGTATCTTCTAGAAGTATAATACATACTTTCATTCTATCATGCATGTGCAAACACACATGCTTATTTGTATATATAAATTTTATTAACTCATTTAATTCCTAATTGTAGAGGAAGAATGAATGTCAGAATTTGTGAGATCAGAGACTGCTTTTTGGCAGCTGAGTGATGAAAGATGAATGATTATTTAGTTAATATTCACCTGAAGACTGAGCTGAAATGCCAGACTTTGCCATGAAATAGCTGAGATAAAAGATCACACTCATATACTGAGATCAGGAAGAAATGCAGAGCAAAACATTGCAGTTAAACTGTATTTTAAACTTCTGCAGCAAAACAACAATGCCTACAGAATAAGAATACTTATTTGATAACTTGATTGTTATAGTTTTTGCCTATAAAGATGTGCAGTACATGTGATTTGATTGTGTATATTACGATTTTTTTTTACTTGGATCTGAAAAAAAAAAGCATAAAAAAGCACAGATCACAGCAAAATTTAAACATCTGCAGCAATGGTTAAAGACAGGCTGAGAAAGTACTTACAAGCTGCTCTGTGCCACAATGCCTATGAAAAGGTAAACAAGGCATAAAAAATGCAAATGAAGAAACAAGATGATATTTATCCAGGTAGAATTTGTCTTGAAGGAGAAAAGAGACAGAGTGAAGGGAGCAAGTTATAATTATGCCTTTCTTTTTATACGAATAGGGATGTGCCATTTCACTGTTTCATGGGAATCATTCATGGCTGTATGTGTATTCAGATGAAAGAAGGAGATACAATTGAGAAAGGCTAAGGAATTCCCTTTTTGGTGAACTCCCCTCCTGTA
Source organism: Centrocercus urophasianus (assembly GCF_019232065.1). Classification (NCBI taxonomy): domain Eukaryota; kingdom Metazoa; phylum Chordata; class Aves; order Galliformes; family Phasianidae; genus Centrocercus; species Centrocercus urophasianus. Next base: position 36,201,860 of record NW_024884711.1, read on the forward strand.
CCCAATCACTGCTTTCAGAGATCTGTGCCTCCAGGCACTTGGTAACTTATAAAATTTGCTGTAAACTGAGAGGAAAAATACATACCCATACTCCCTGTCCAAAGCAAACAAAAAACTTTATGATAATTCTGTGTTTGAGTGAAACCAAGGGAGTTATTTAATGTTGCATTACCACAATGATTAATTTTGTTTTTAAACTTATAAAAGAACTAATTGTTCTAATAAAAATTTAAAGGCTCTCACCTACTAAAAAGTTTGTCTCACAAGATGGTAGCGTTTCCATGTGACTAATTTAATGGCAATGACCTTAAAAGGGCCTGAATTGTCAAGCTCTCTCTGCTGCAACTTGGGCTAGAGCTGCTCCAATGGGAATTGCTTCTCCTGTGAAACCAAAGATTGTGTTTGCCAAATTCAAGCAGGACAGCTCATTTGAAAACTATGTCTAGCAGTTACTGCATCGGTTTGAATGAACAGATCCTCTTTCCTCGAGTCGTTTTACTGCTGTTCTTCCAGTGTTTGTTTTCTGTTGCCATTCATACTGCTGTGTAATTATTTAAAGTATAGGTGACCTCAATTAGTGTTGATTTGATATTTATTCACTTGCTTGTCATCTGACCCAATATCCAGGGAAGTCAGAGCCCCATTGTGTTGAAACTGCAGGAGCTGGATGCCAGTCCACACACTGAAATACAAACGATGACTAAGCCCAAGTGCACACAAGCAGCTGTACACTAATTCTTTCCAGTCTTCCCCTCCTCTGAAGACAAGGAGTTTTCTCATGATAAAAAGCAGCCCAAATTAAAGAATGTGTTCCCACCCCAGAATTCTTCATGTCAAAAGAGCACTGCAGTTCCTCAAATTCATATGTATATATATATATATACATATATATATATATATAAAACCTGAACTCCCCTACTTAAACTTTTTGTATTCAGTTTTCCTGTGGAGAGGGTAAATCTGTCTTTCTGAATGTATTTAGCTTCAGCCTTAGAAGTGTATGAGTCATCCAAGAAACATCCTTGATCCCTGTGAAGAGGAACCTTGATCTCCCCGTGCAGATCAGTACAACCAGATCCTGACTGGGGCAATTCACATGCTCTCAGCAGCAGAGAAAAACAAACACAGTCAGTCAGATGACAGTATTGCATCAGATTTCATCTACTGTGCAAAGGTGTTTAATTCAAATAAGTAGAAGATCCTGTGATACAGAATACAGCAAAGCCTGTCAAACCCACGTTGTATTCTTATCTCCTTAAGATGCCTTATAGGTAATATCTTTTATTCAGCACTGCCACCTCCTCAATTTTTCATTTCAATCTCAAAGCAAATGTGCTGACTGAGATTCTTCTAATGGGCTAATGCATAATAGTCAAATCCATTTTGGGGGCAGCTGAAACTTCTTTTAGTATTGCACTGACAATAAAATCATGTCAGAGCCTGTCCTGGAAAACTCCTAGCATAAATCTGTAATTTCAGACCCTCCTTGTTCCAGTTGACAAATTTGCTAATCTATCTGAGACTGTAGTACTCTTAAAGGCAGACTTCTCCAGTGCCTGCTCTCCCAGTACATGAGGCATTCTGCATGGGGTCACATGAAGCTGGCCTTCACTGATAAGTGGTGCAGTGTGATGGGAGAGGATTTGCCATGCTAATCTGCAGCTTGGTAATATGTAGGTAATGTACCTGTGATGTTGGGACTCAAATGGATGGAAGTGCTTGGTAACTGTCTCCCTTAGAAATCCCTTTTTGTGTGTCAGGTAAGACAGAAAGACTTAATTCAGTATTTTGCAGCAGTGTTGCAAATTGCAGACTCAGCTGCGAGGGAGGTATGCAAATAGGAAACCGAAGTGTGTAAGAATTTATGAGTGAGCTCTGAGAACAATGGTGAGGGTTAATAACACATTATCTTCCAGTTTTCTTCAGCTTCCAGCAGTGAAGAGGGCTGAGAACTGACTCCCTTTTTAGATATCTTACTCTAGTTCTTGGGGCTGATTGCCTCACGGGGGGCTGCTCTCCATGAGGTTTTATTACCATGACTAGCATAGTGTTAACAAGCCCTGATGTGAGTTATATACCTAGCAGTGCATTTTGAGGGTTTTTAAAGATGATGTTTTGCTTTCTTTTTAGTTTATTCTGCTGGGCTTTAAACATTTAAGTTGCTCTGAAATTAATGCCTCCCATTTATTTCTGTGAAAACTACAACAGATACAGAGAGTACAATAACACAATTTGGTAGAGCAAATTCTCAGCTACAAAACACTACTTTTTTTAACATAGACACCATCATGAGCTATGTATTTTTGCTCTTTAAAACATGCATCAGCGGCGGTGACAAACCATCAGTGTCACCATTGCTGAAACGTACCATCCACTGTGCTGACATTCCCTGTTTGTTCTCCATAAATGTTCACTATGCATCAATGAATGTGACTGCAATGTTTTCCTCATACAGGAGTTCAATCCCACACCTTTGCTTCATAGAATCATAGAATCACCAAGGTTGGAGAAGACCTCCAAGACCATCCAGTTTGTCTGGATGCCAATACAAAAAATGTAACAGAATATTGCAACCTACATCCACTTCTGACTTTGTGGGCCAACATAGTAACATAGGAGATTCTGCTATCAGAGCAGCCTTCGTAGATACACGCATACATATATATATACAACTTTTTTTATCTGACTGCTGTGATTGAGAAAATTCTGCTTCAGATTTTCTATTTTTTTTAATGTTATCTTTTAAAATACAATAAAGAGACCTTTATGTTGCTTTACCAGCTTGCAAAGCACTGACGCTTCTGACCACTCAATCCTTAAGGTCAGCCAAGTATCCCCAGACTGATTCACGAGATTCAAAGAATACTTTGAGTCCTTTGGGAATTTCTTTCTGTACTCAAGATTCAGAGAACTACCTGCCTGAAAATTTCAATCACAAAAACTGGATAAATTTCACTATTTACTACTTGCCAAATAATGTTAATGTAATCCACTGCACATAGGTGATTTTAAGTCAGCCAACAGCTACTGTAATTAAACAACTTTGAGAAAGATGGTTCAGTTGTGACAAAGAAGTTTCTACATGTCATAATACTGCAGGAACTGAAAGTAGAATGTGCGTTAAAACAAACTACAGCCCTATTCCTTTCTTCTTCTTTCTTACAATGAAAAGAAAAAAGAAGAAAAAAAAAGGAGCAGCAACCTCAGATATAATGACTTCTTGGCACTTACGTGAGCCTTCCGAAGTAAGTTACATTCACTTCAGACTTGCCAAGTAGGCCACAGCAGCTATCCAGGCACCTTTTTTTAGGCAAGAATAATGCAGTGTGCACTGCACAGGTCTACTGTAATGCCTTGAGCCTTCTCATCACTACAACCACCACAAGTAGCAGAAAGTTACTTGTGACAGCTAAATAAAGGAGTAAGCTAAAACACTCTACTACTGCATGTTTTCCACCAAGCAATCTCTTCAAGTGATGTGAGTCCTTGCTTTTTCTGGGTAGATGCACTTATCAATATACACATGAGAAGATAGCAAGCAGGGTGAAAATTCAAGTGAATTCAAGCACATATTTCTAATGTATGGCTCTTTTCCAGAGAGAAGCAAGATAAAACATCAGTGAGGATTTCTGTTCCTAGAAGCAGGAAATCCTTTAGACTTTTCTTTCATTTTAGAAGTTTACCTGTGGTGAACAGTAATTGCTACATCCTTGCAGGAGGAGACAGATCTCTGCCCATTTAGAAGGAGATACCACACTTTCCAAGCTAAAATAGAATGGCTTTCTCTGGACTTGCTCTCTTGTCTCCAGGGTATGTGGTACCCTGAAGCAAAGAAGGTATCCAGTAACTCTGCCTTCTCTGTATCCTTCATCACCAGAGCCCCCACCCCGTTCACCAGTATTCCACATTTTCCCTACTGTTTCTTTTGCTACTGATATGTTTAAAGAAGCCTTTTTTCTTGTCCGTGACATTCCTTGCCAGATTTAATTCTAAATGCGCCTTAGCCATGCTCATTACATTCCTACATACTCTGACAATGTTCATATATAAAGCAGAGATAATAGTAAGTCTTCAGCCCAAGGCCACAGAGTCATCTGCTGCTATATTAGTAAAAAATTCATATCAGACTATTTGTATAAAGACATTGAATGAACAAACTTCTTTATCTCAAAATCCAAGGCTGGTTAACATATGTAAATTATGTACATCCGCTGGAAGGCCTCAACATCCTTGCTCAGCAGTCCCCATCTGATTGGTAAAACGAACATCTGAGGAGGGTGGGTTTGTTTTTGCCTGATGAGGGTTTGTAAACATTCCTGGTGTTGAAGTTCTGACCTGACAAGTTCTGAATCTTCCACATAGTGAAAGATTTGACTATGGCTTTGTACACTTTCAGGTGAACCATATTCTAAATTCACTTATGTTTTCTTGGTTTACCCAAGTGAGTTTTAACCTACATATTTTTAATAATGCTGAAACACTGAATGTGATATTGCTTCTCTTTTCAATATTGCAGTCTCTAAATATAAATTTCCTTATATTATTTGAGAATGTAACATTGATGCAGCTTCAGTGATCTATATAGCTAAACAATTTATTCTTCATAATGTTTTATCAAGCCAAACAAAGAAAAAAAGTCTTTCCCTTTTTAAACCTATGTATACATGAAAAACACAACAGTGATCCTTAGATCATCTTAAAGATAGTTTCTTTTCATTTAAGTTACAAAGATAAACAATTTTAAATGCCACATTGAGACTGTGATGGGTATCAGGTATTTGCTATAGTTACAATATTTTACGCATTTAAACAATTTCGTATGCTGATATCAAATATATTATGGCTCTCATAAGCTTGTGACCATACACAATATGCACATTTAAACCAGATATGGTTTCAGGTGAGATTGCTAATTCTTCAGTGAACAGATGTACTGTAATGAGGAGCACATTCTGGATACATTTTTTGCATTCATGTAAGTATTTTGAGTAATAATTTGAATAATAAAAATTATTTAAAATAATTCCTTGAACTGCATGTATTTTATCTGACTTCTAAAACCAAGTAAATATTATGATTTCATTCAAGTGAAATATGAGGCCCGGAGTTGAAGTTACGTAGCCAGAGTAAAAGGGACAGAAAGAGGATTTTAATCTTCTTAAAATATTACTTAATACTTTTGGAAAAACTTGGTGATTTTCCTTGCTGGACTTTTAGTAAAATGTGCATTAAAATAACAACTAGACGATACCATAAAAGATGTCACACATTGTTCACATTCTCTTTCAATTCATATTTACCATTTGCTTACAATAGCATACCATAATGGCATTCAAATTAAGTTATTGCTGTGCAGCTTGTTTATAGCACACCACATGTTCCCATAGCAACAACCATACTCTGTTTCTGTGGTAACAGACACAGTAATGTAAACTGTGATACCAAAAAGCGGAAGTCGGCAAGCAGAAGTTACTAATTCTAAGAAAAACTTGACTTAGTTAAATATTTCCTGTAACAAAAATCTATTTTATGTAACTGGGCAATTTTTATAAATCCTAGTTTCAACCTCAAATCTCCTGGAGGATCCGAGGTATTCACACAGGGAGTTTTGCTGATGTCAACAGTGCAGTCTGTGTGGGGTGAGCACTGCTTCTGATCTCAGAGGCTGTGCTTGATTCACAAGTTACTAAGCACAATACAATTTGCTCACATCAGTCCACAAAGAAGTCCTGCAAAGGCAAAGATTTTTATTTTCCAATGTTGTGTAAGAAATATAAGAAATTACTGTTTTAGGTTTTTTCCTCTCATTGGAAATCATTATAACATTTGAAAAAACAGTGTACCAGAGTAGAAGATATACATAAATTAAATATCCTCTAAAGAGATTCAGATTGGTCCTCTGGCGATATTTATTTATTTCAATTAACAATAGCAAGAACTTATTTTTTTTTCAGTTTTGATAACCTGAATCACACAAGTGCTGAAAATACCATCCTCAAACCATTCAAAACAATCATGCAATCAGAACACAAATTATGGATGAGATTTATTTTAAATTACTAAAAACAAGCGAACAAAAATAAATATAGCAAACCTAGAGCATTCCCTCATAAAAATACTTCTTTAGGCACCAGTGGAGTTCAAGAATTCATGGGCTTTTTCTCAGTGAAGTTTTCCAAAGATGTATCCTGATCACAAGATCACGCTGGAAAACTGATTACAGAAGGAAGTTACAAAGGTCAAAATTTTGTTTTTGTGTGCAAATAATGTCTATATACTTTTATAAATGTCAGAACTATATTTAGCCACAGCTGACAACAATAAATGTGTTAGAACAAATAACGCATTTTGTGTTCAGGCAATCTGTCAGAGATCAGTATGAGTTCTGGGGCCAAATTAATGCAGCTTTTGTATCATTTCCTATAGAACTGGCTCTGATCCAGTGGAGGATAATGGCCTACATGAACTTTCGTCAATCAAAGATATGATTTTCTGTTTTCAGATTTCCTGCCTAAATCCATTTTTTTTTCAATGAACATTCAGTTTTCCAGTCTTAATTTTGGCAGTTGTGAATCTGGTGGCAACATACAGGATAAAAGATGGTAGGTCAAAACACCATGGCTCTGAATTTACCTCTGGTTAGAAGCAGAATCCCACCAAGGGAGCAGAGCTTTTTCTAACAGGAGAGCTTCAAGGAGGTGCTTGTATACAGTTATATAACTCCATAAATTTTGTGGACTCTTGCCCATTCATATCAAACTAGATTGCCTCTCTGGGCACATTCCACCCATCACTACAAATGGTAGTGAGAACAAACTCACGTTTTAATGGGATGAAGAACATAAGGCCTTCAGTGAGTTTTGATCATAAAGAAATTACTTGGAAGTCTTAAAAAGCAGTTGTAAAGTTTTTTGTCTATGTCACAGACTGGGTGACTTTCAGAAGAACTTTTGTTTTTTATTAACTTCAATATTCTGAGCAAAAAGAAAGAAATTACAGCACAATTTTCCATTCCACTGTGCTGTTATACCACAGTAAATTTGTTGAATTCAGAATCATTATGTTGGCTGAAGCCCAGAGAGACAAAGTAAATAGTCATGGCCAAATGTTAATATTTTTTAAAATTATTTTATGAAATATGTTGCAAAATCTGAAGTCTCAAGAAATAACTTTTTTTCCATCAAAGCTAGGATTCTTGGAAAACATAGTCATACAAAACTCTCTAATCAATAGTTTAGATTCCAGTAAAAAATTATTTGTTCTAATTTTTTTACTGAAAAGTTGAGTTTTTTCATGAAATATTGAAATTGCTTTTTTACTCACTTTTATTGAAAATATAATGGTACCAGTACAATGCCCTAACGATTCAAAATTACCTTATATTAGCACTATAAAGTACTTCTACAGTGTGGAAGCACTGCTGTCAGGATAACATTACAAACTCCTGCAGTACGTGGCAAGTTTTCTAGCTAACAGACTGGAAGTATGTACTGGATACAGTTTTTTTCACATTATTTTCATTAATTATATGGATGAACATATCAGTTAAAGTTGAAGGTGACATTATACTAAGACATATTACCAAATTCCAAAAGGACAGTAGAATGAAAAAAATATTCAAATACAATTTTTGAATAAACAGTTATATATCCAAATGATACCAAGGCAAGAAGTTTGATGCTAGTAAAGCAAAAATAAGTCAGAAATGATTTTGCAATTTAAGCTGCCAGCTGGCGCTTTTTTCCCATAGTTTTCATGTTTTTTGTTTTGATTTGTGTTTGTCTGTTTGTTTGTTTTGTTTTTTGATTACATCCTATTTGGTTTGATTGCTACATCATTCATTAACAGACTCCAGAAAAAGCACATCTTATTTTCGTTTCTGGGCATCACATTAAATCTGGCTCACCATCTATATTAGAGCTCCTTGACTGTAGTGAATGACATATCTAATCAAACTATTCATGAAGCAATTATACTTTTTTACTCTATAAATATTTGATGAATACTTTGGACAAGTCATACTCAGCTGATGATGTGTTTGCAAACTAATCATTCTGGTCATTCATCACTTGGTCTTTGTTATTCACAGTTGGTCACCCACCTCACAGAGCATTAAAGACATCTGAAAAACTGTGATAACTGTTTTTGGAGTGAGAGAACAGTTTTGATACTTTTTATTACCTGCTTTCATGGGATGATCTGAACAACAAATCTTTTCTGCAATAAAAAAATATTTTCCATTTCTAAGTGTTTATGGCTCCTGAAAGGATAAACAAAAATGTTTTGAGGGTAAAAAAAGTGAATGAAATATAATGGGTGTTCAGTTCATTCAGAAGTCTTTGGAGTAAAATCTATGAGTAGTTCTTGAGGAAGAAGACATTTGTATTACTGCAGAATTAAGTTGGATTTTGATTTTGATCAAATCAGGAAAATCATAATTGGAGTGTGTTAAATCTAATGAAGATAAAAATAAAGAAATGAATGATAAATTGTTTGAAAGTTTCTGTGTGAAAAAAAAAAACAAAAAACTACAGGACTTAACTACAGGAGTTAAGAAATTTGTAGAACTTGTACTTCTTGTACTCCTCAACTGCTAACAACAGTAAAAATAATTGCTAATTTTTAAAGACAAAAGTACCTGTTTCAGTTTATTCTGAAAAAAGTATTTTATAAAATAATCTTTCACTTCCCGTTTGATGACAGGGTTTTCTTTCTCTGGTCTGCATCTGAAAATGCTTGTTTAAGTCCTCGTGAATAATAATTTTATATGTCAGGAATTATTTTTCAAAAGATCATTTTGGATAATGAATTTTGAGTAATAAACTTAATTTTAGGTTTGGACATAGATTTTTTAAAGAATTGCAAATGTTAAAAACAAACAAATAAATAAATAAATAAAAAGGATATTTATATGTGGTCTACAGAACATTAGCATTATGAAGTTTAATGTTAACACTTACTTGCTTGTGCTTTAAAGTAAAAATAGGAGAGGGAAGAACAGAATATGGACATCACACTTAATGAGAGGTTTCAGCTCCAGGTTGCCCGTGTTGTGCGGAGGGAGAACAAAGCAAAGGAGAAGAAATAGTAGTGGGGGATGAAATATTGCAGTGTTGAAACAGAAGAAATAAGAACTTGTCATTATGAATATTGAAAGGCACAAAGAAATAGTCTAGACACAAAGTGCTGAATCATCAAGAATTTTTTTTATCAGCTGCTCCCCAAATACCAGAGGTGGTTCCCAGGGGAGGACTGAAATGAGGAGATGGAGGAATATTAGTAGGTCTGTGCGTAAAGCAGACTTTGGGATAGAAGAACAACTATTATAAATGGCAATATGCAATGTTTATATTAAGCTTTTCTTGGAAGTGATTGTAAAATTTGATTCTCACCCTTTTTTTTTTTTTTCTTTCTATCATCATTTATTTTCATAGAAGAAGAGAAAAATTAGAAAAGAGAAAGATTAGAAAAATCTTTAGAAAAATTAGAAAAGAGAAAAATTAGTGTAAACTAAGGGTGAGAAATCTGAAAATTCTGATTTTATGTTATTTAGTGAAGAAGTTCAAATTCATCTGGACAAAGTTGGGAAGATTGAATACTTTTCCTGACTTACAGAAATACCAACCAATATAATATCATACATTAACTTCATTCAGACTTATCATTCTGTTTGGTTCTACTGTGAGCCTGAGTAACTAAACATATCAGTTATCTCTTTCTGAATTTAATCAGAAATGGCATATATCTTAAAAGACTTTAATAATTCTGCTTAACAACATATCCCCTCAAAAAAGACAAATTTAGCTTCTGTTATTACATAGTTACACGCAAAAAAAAATGTCTTTCTTCTGTATTAAATGTTCCAAACAGACAAGAAGTTATATGGAACTTTTTATTTACTGAGTAAAAAATACATATATTAATAAACAAGCAAACAAACAAACTACATCTCGTATTTTTTTACAAAGTCAAAATGTAAAAAATTTCAATAGTCTCAGTACTATGCAAATAGAAATGTACACTGTCAGGATAAAAAATATTACAAAATGAAGAATAAGGGCAGCTGCTACACAAAAGCAAATGACCAGGAAATAACGTAGGCTGGAAATTAAAATTTTCAAGTTGTCCTGTAATCTCAGTTTTGGAAAAGTTTTAATTTAGGATTTGAAGGTAAGAAAAAAAAAATCCAGGGGAATCTGACAGAGCTAAGGAAGTAGTTTTACGTAATTAGGACATGGCTATGGGAAGTGGACTTACTAATTAGGAAGATTCTTCTACAGTAAGTATCTCAAATCTCATCTGGAATAGATATGGAGAGAAAGGAAAGCTGTAAAGGAAATTCAAGATATTTATTTCAAAGTCCTTGGCTTTGCCTAAACCATAAGGTATTCTTGTTCAAATGTTGATTCTGGTAAACCAATCAGATGTAACTTATGTCTAAAACACCAACAGAGCTAATTTTGTTGTAGTCAGCACCAGTTGATACAGTGGCTGTTCACTCTATCAACCTTGCTGTTCCTTTATTAGGTAAATTTATTTTGCAGCTTTTGAGGTAATAACACACTCATACCATAAACATAAGGACAAACCTTTAACTGGTGTAAACACATAGTTCCTTCGGACAAATTTGAGATTGTTTTAGCAATCATGGAATTTTTTTTTTTTTTTTAATGGGAAACACAAAACAAATCTTGACTGAGATTTGCCTCATGGTCCCAAAAGTAAGATTACATAATTTAACGTCTTACATTACGATTTGACATGAGACAATTAGATGTGTCGATGCGTCGTTCATTGTGCTCTTTTCTTCTTTTTTTTTTTTTTCCCTACGAAAACAAGAATCTTGTGTCTTCATCTGAGATTTAATGCAACTACTTAATATGGCAAGATTTGCATTAAAATCACAGAAGTTGATGACAGTGAAATTTTCTTCAATTTACAGTTTGGACTGATTATTATGTTTTCTTCCTTGAAAGATAATTCAATTTCAAAATGCAGTCTTTTCTGTTGATATATTTTTGTTTACCTTTTGTGGGAGATCTATTGTAAGATTTTAGTAATAAACATAGGAATCAAGAAGCCATGTGGTTTGCTTTGAACATCATGCCATGTGCAGAGGGAAGCCTCTGTAGAACACATACAGGAAACAATGCACTATTGTTTTCAATGTAAATTGCTACATTAGAGGTTAATTATACAGATAATATCACCAATATTTGTGAACTGCTGCTATGTTCTTACGATGTTACAATGGAATTAAAGTGTACATCCATTGTGCAGAATTAGCTGCTAAATGAGAAGGTAGAGTTTTCCACATCATCAGTGACAGCTCAGTGTAATCTGTAATTCAGTTTCTCAACTCATTCTGACAGTGCTCACTTGTTAGTAAAAAAAATATAAATGCCATAGTTAGAAACGAATCTGCTGACTACAGATATTTTAAAAGCTTTAAATAAAAATCTTCTGAGATGTGGACTCTCTACACTGGATGATTTCCAGAACAGATTGGAAGAACATCTGTAAGGAAGCACTTTACGCTCCTTGTGACATTGACACAGAGAACACTGAATTTGACACATTCCTGAGGTCTTTTCTAGTTTTGTCAGTAACAGTAGACTATTTGAAGGTGGTCAGAGAATAAGAGGGGACTTTAATTTGTGCTTCAGTGTTAGCACTTAACAAGGTATTGTTCTCCATTCTAATCTCACTTTGATCAGCGTTTTATCTCAGATACAAGAAAAAAAGAAAAATATCTACTGAAAAAAGCACATTTCCACAAGATTCTTTTGTTCCAAGTCAACATTTTAGAGCTGAAGGAAAGCAAGCCCTTAACCAAATAATGTCAAACAACTGGAGAGACCATGGAAATATAAATCTAGTAATACAGATATTTGTACTATTTTGGAAACATGCTATTTATTCAGATACGTTTTAGCAAAAGGAAAAGACAGATATGCTCATTTGCTCTGAGAAAATGCAGAACTTCAGAACTTTTACAGTCACAGCTACTGTCAGTGTTTTAAGGATTAAAAAAAAACAAAAACAAACAACAAAAAAAGTCAGAATACTGTACACTGCATGGCTTGGAACACACCATCTTCTTTTTAAGTATAGCTGGGCATTGTTGCCTATGTAACAAAAAGAAAAGAAAACAACACAACCAAAACCAGACAACAGAGAAACAGAAAAAAATCAACCAGCATAAATCCTGGAAATTACTCTGGCCTAGGATAAGCAATAACTATGTCAGCCTCAACATTTTAGAAAAGTTTCCATTGTGGTTTTACATTAGAAGTGGATCTAATTAGTTTTTGATGAACTTATTCTCATTTTAGAAGGAAACAAAACCTGACATAATTTTTAAGGAGCATATGGAGTACTCAGAAAGTATGAAGGGAAATTTGTGGATTTGTACTCGATGTGATAGTAACATGTGAAACCCAGCCTGGCCTCTGCTTCTTTAACATTTTGGAAATGATAAGCTGTACTCTCCAATTCCTCAAAGGAAAAAATACCATACACAATGTGGGACATACCCAAATTCCACTTTCTTTTTGGGGTCTGTCCCCAGATTCTTAACAAATATATACAAAAATGAGAGCGAAGCATCTGAAGAACTTGATTCTATCCACCTGAGTTTTTCTTTTCACTGATTGCTGAGTAGGATTAATCAAACCTGGGAAATTCATAAGGGCTCATATGAATGCACTCCAACACGTTGTCTGTTGTATTTCAATATAATAGTTTTCAAATTTATGAATGAATGTGATAATGCAAATAGACTTTCTTTTGTTTACTCCAGAATTTCACACCTTTGCTTGAAAAGTAATTACAAAGACAAGAGGAGCAAACTTTTCTCAGTAGACACAGACAACGTAGCAACATTCAGTAGCAACAAATAGCTGCTTGGAAGATTTGGGTTCACTGAACAGATTATGCTTCTTCATTAGAAGGAACGAAATGACAGAAAAGGTGGCCCAGGGACCCTGAGGAATCTCCACCCTCGGAGTTTTTAAAGATTTGTGTAGACAAAGACATGGTTGACTTCTCTAGTGCTGGTAACAGGCCTGCCTCAAGCAAGAGTTTTATGTCAGTGTGTTCAGAGGTTCCTTCCCACCCGTGTTTCCACTCTGATTTCTGTGGTTCTGTGGAAATTTCTTCCTCCATTACCACAGCAATGCAAAACAAATGAATGTATAAAATTGGGTTATCACACCAAAAAGGGTAATAAATATGTGTATTTTTGAGTTGTTTTAAAAATGTATAAGTAGATCTTCATCACAGGTAAATTTTGCTTTGACCCATCCATTCAGGCAATGGCTGTTGCACTACTTCTGTGTTCTGGTGCCTGCTGGCACAAAGACAATTTACAGCTAAGAGGGCAAGTTAATATGTCAGCCAGTGCTTTATAATTTGCATACAACCCTTAAATTTTAGTCTGAAGATCTAATACTTCTGCAACTGGTTATGTGCAAACAGTCCCCATGTAGCATCTAAATCAGTGTTGCATTGTTCTGACCTTTAGCTCAAGTGTTTTGCTTTGGAAAAACAGACTGCATTGCAAGAAAGTCAGCTCATGTATTCAATAGGAAGTCAGTTATTTGAAATAAATGTGAAAATCTTGCTTGGTAAGAGCTTTACTTTTCACAGGCGTAGTCACCAAATACAGATCTTATATGTTATTTGAGCAAAACATAGAGCAAAAGGTTATTTTGCAGCAGGGATTAAAAACAGAAATAGAAGAGGAGAAAGTGATGCTTTTTTTCCTGTGATGCATCTCACTATCAGTTCTACTTTAAAGAGAATACATAAGTTCAAGGTATTCAGGAAAAAAAAAAAATCTAACAGAATTAAATTAGCAAATGAAAAATCTTATACAAGTCAGGGGTTTGGAGAGCTGATAGGAGTCACCATTTGACTATCAAAGAAAGCACAACATCTGCAGGGGTGAAAAGTCATTCCCTTTGGGCTCTGACTTATTGAGAGAAAGGTTATTCCGTAGCAGCCTGTCAATCTTCAGCCAAAACCACCATTGGTGCTTTTCCCTTTAGGCATTTTTTAGGAGATCCCATCTTCTAAGACTTGGAGAGGACTTGTAAGGCTTCTCACAGGTCTTGCCTCCAGGCACGATCACCTCACATCCTGCTAGCTCACTGCTGGTGAGAAGCTCTCATGTCTGACACTCCCGGTACAAGCAAATGAGACAAGGACTCAGTAAAACTGGATGTGAAAGTCCTAGCAGATTTCTGGTCTGTTTCTGCAGTCTACACAAGAACCCTTCCTGGGGTTTATCTTCAAGCCAAACTGAAGTGCCAGGAAGATGCCTCTGAAGTGCTCTCTTATAGTCACTTTGTTCACATGATGTTCCATTGTAGTATTGGAATGAATGCGCTCTTCACAAAAAAAAAATAAATAAATAAAAAAAAAAATTGAAGGCAATGTTTGACTGATTTTTTTTTTTTTTTTTTTTGCAGGGGAGTTCAGGGGGGAAGGGAGTAGGGAGTAGGGAGTAGGGGAAGGCCAAGACAACTTATTATAATAATTATATTAATAATCACATTGTTTCCTCTGAAAATAATCCCAGTGATTTTTTTCCCCCAAGCCTTTACCATGCATGGCTGTGAAGCACAATTCAAGGAGTTCACATACTTCAATGCTCTGGATGTAATAGGGGAATAGATGCTTTTTAACATAAGCAGCAGATTCATGATCTATTCATTTGGACTGAGGTGTCTAATTTTGCTCAGTATCTTTGTGCTTCAGACTATCTAATTTAAAACATGATATAATGTTCATTGTTTATCTCCAATGGCTAACAGAGACTAAATATACATCTTAATATATACACAAAGTATTTTACAGTCCAAATAAAACTGACATACTTAAATGCAATTGTTACAAACACAGGAATAAATGCTGCTGTGATTTACCCTTGTGTCAAATGGGACTAATCCCATTGCAAATTAAGGATTTGCACATGGGAAAAGTCAGTGTAAGAATCAAATAATGTCAGCTGCCCTTGTCACCAAAGTTAAGCTCAGCAAAGCATTTTGAGCCCTGTTTTAGTCCATGACTTACCATTCCTTTTCTGAGCAGAGCCACAAGAGGCTGCAAGTTACAAACCAAGACTCTGAGCACAGAGCTGAGCACAGAGCCTCTCTTGACAACCTCTGTGTTGCTGACTCATCACTTACTTCCCAATGGAAAATGGGGCACCAGGAGGCCTACACAAATTTTGGAGGGCTGTGTTGAGCCAAAGACTGGTCAGTGATGGGGGGAAAGGCACAGCATTAGAGCACACAAAACAAATGCAAAGAGAAGCAAAGCAATGAATGAAGCCACCGGGTCCCAGGCAGCTGCTGACACGCACAGGAGCGTGGGCTGCTGGAGATTTTCACTGCCAGGGATCTGGCAGCAATCACACTGAATGCTGTGAGCTGTTGACAGCTGAAGATGAGCAGCTTTTGCAGAAGGAGAAATCCTCTGGACTTACAGTAAGTCCTATGACACTGTATCATTTGACTCAATTAGCTCAAACAACTGGGGTATAATTGAACAAACTATAACATGAGTTGTGACTCATGCTGCGTCTCAAACTGCCCATGTCAGCGTGGTAAATTAATTCATAGTCTGCTAAGTGAAAGTTAATAGCCAACAGCAGTTCTTGGCATATCAGAGGGATATTTCGTATAAAGGCATAGTTAGAGAAGGAAGGCTCTTATGAAACTCTTGATCTGTTGACTGATTTCAAAACCAAAAGTGAATGAGGGCTAGAAACAAGAGACCAGAGTGGAGAAATATGTTAGGTCAACAAAAATAACAGACAGGAGTTATTTCTGGCATTATATCTGGTAACTGTGTTTGAACGTTGATGATTAATGTATTAGTTATGTGTGCGTGTGATGCAAGAGGCTTGGTAAGAGGTCTGCTTGCATATCCAGTCCTGTTCACTTTGTCCAGACAAAATCACCAGCATAAAGGGCTTATCTCACAAATTAGCCAGCACAGTCATCCCAAGATTTTATTTATTTTAAGCTGTGGGCCCCAGTGTGTCAGACACACCCAGTTCAAAAACTATTGCCGTTTGCAGTAGCATTTTTTAACTTGCTCTGAATCTTGCTTTTTTTCCCCCCCAATGTGGCAAACAAATTGATGGATTCAGTTTACTGGCAAGACTGACAGTAGGGGAATTTGACTCTATTGGATACTGTTTCATTTCCAAGCAGAACTTGGCTCCAGTATTTAAAAGCACAATGGTTATATGTAGGGGGAAGCACGAAGTGAAAGAAGGGCTGGAGAGAGGCTAAAGGATAGCTAGCAGTACTCTGTGAAAAAGTGAAGTGAAGAAACAAAGTGGTAAACAGTAGCAAAAAATCTGGAATCTGAAAGGGAAAAGTAGAAAACCAAAGGAAATAAATATAAGAACATTTTTATAGGATAAGTGGTTCAAAAGAGATAATGCAGAGCGCACATAATCCTACTAAAAACACTCATTTGGATTCACTGTGGTAAGGTGGAAGAGCTGAGTACTGTTGTCTGGGGAGTTTGTAGAAGAGTTGGGCCCTGCAAGACGTACTGATTTTTAAGAGATTTGCCTTTCTCAGAAGTGCTTAATAACTTTAAGTGGTCTGAAACACATGATAGTGTGAATCATGGTTCCTGTGGTAACCCTGTGGTAAAATGTTGTGGCAGAAGTAGTATAACAGCTTATTAGAAAGCGAACATATATTTTTCAAATAAACATGGATATAGCAAAGATATTTTGAAGACTGAAAGTCAGCTTATCCGAAGAATATGTTTCTGTTTGAAACATAAAAACCTTTCACATACCCCAGACACAAACAAGTCTACCTACTGCTTTCAGCCATTCCTATAAAACAAAGAGTTTATACGGAAACAGAACTAACAGCTCTGAAATATACTCAGCACCAAAAATACTTTTTATTTTCACAACTATGCCATTACGCTAAAAAGTTCACTTCAAGCACTGAGATTTGCCATTAAAGGCTTTGAAAAAATGTATAAGGTGACTGAGGTTTTCCTCAGATGGACATAGAAGGTCACATTCCTAGCTGGTATAAAGATGAGGTAGGTCCGGATAGGTTTGAATTTGTAATCTTGATGCCTTTTTCAGGTAGCATCATAAAAAAGTCTTGACATATTTCTTCATTTGTCTTAATTTCAGCTGGGACAGAACTGTTTTCTTTTGAGTGAATGATGTTGCATTTCTAGCTCTAGGAGAAAAACAATGTTGATAACACACTGAAATTTATAGCTGCTGTTAAGCAGTGTTGTGCAGAGCCCAGGCCATTCTCAGCAAAGGACCCAAGGAACTGGGTGGGAATAAAATTAGGACAGCTGACTTAAACTGGCCAAAGGAATATTGCATACCATATGACATCATGTGGGAGGAGTTTTGAAGGGCTGGGAGTTCATCTGTCTCTTCAACTGCTTGGGGGGCTAGTAAGGCAGTGTTTAGGGGGTGGTGAGCAATTGTTTGTACATCACTTGTTATATACATTCATACATGTACGTGTATACAGTCACAACTAATATCCTTTTTCTTTTCTCTGTCTTAGTGATTAGTTTTATCTCAGCCCACAAGTTCTGCTTTTTTTTTCTGATTCTCTTCCCCATCCCACTGGGAAGGAGGGGAGTGAGCAAACAACCATGTGCTGCTAAGCCACCTGCAGGGTTAAGTCAGAACACCATTACAGGTTTATCTTCCAGGAAACTGGAATATATATACTCCTTTTTTTTAACTTAAAATATAAAAACAAGATCCTTAGCAGATAAGTAAAAAGTAGTATTTCTCACCTTAATGCATTTTCTAGTTTTTATTCAGATTTTATTTCTCTGGGGGAAAAAAAAAATAAAAAAAAAAATCAGCTCTTAGCCCTTATTCAGCTTTATTCAGCTTGCCTCCCTGTTGTAATCTTCTCCAGCTTACAGCAAGCAAACTTCAAGCCAGTTATGCTGGGCATAAAGGTGGGGAGGCTCATGATGATCAGGATGAAAAATTGTCTGTTGGGAGAGAGGTAGACCAAAAGTAGAGGGTAAGTTACTGTTAGGGCAAAAAGCTGTTGTGTTCCTAGATGTGTTGCTGCCTCAGTTTCTAGGTGAGATTCTAGAGACTTTCCAAAGTCCTGATTGACTTAGATTGACTGATGACTGTTAATGTCTGTCGCTCTCCTGGTTAGAATATCAGTTTCTAAATCAAGGAACAACCACTATTCTTCCTCTCACTGATATTCTTTTCTCTCAGTAACTTCACAGAAATGCTGTCCTACCAAACATTGTGCTTAACAAATTAGTTACCTTTCACATATCTCACTAGTTGTGAATAAGCGTGTACATTTAGGCCTAGGTCCAAAAGCCAAGCACCAGGTATGTCAAGAATGTCCTAATTATAACCTGAGATACCTTTCCATAAACAGCTTCCAAGATCCTTGGAAGAAACATTAAGAATATAAATACTTATTTTCCTATGTGAATAATTGCATCCACCCTTTACCGTGCCAGAAATGTTTTTGTGGCAATTCCTGGACTGCCTTTCCTAGTGTTGCAACTATTTGCTTTAATCTGCAATTTATCTCTCACTTCAAGGAGTCAAAATACCTTCCGCAAACTATATAGGTATAGTTCAAATGTGAACTGCAGCATAGTTTTTAGCCATAAGATCTAAGGCAATAACAAGGATATCTGGATTTAAACCTGACTTCTGCATGGGATAGGTGATTTTGCCAATCAGTGAACATCACCAGGCAAATTACTAGACCACCTCCAGTTTGGTTTATGATCTTCAGTCCCAAGCTCTGCTCCAGTACCTCAGTTTTGGGGTCATTTTGTACCAGAGGAGTGGATAATGCAGTTGCTGAATTATTACTTTCTGATCTGGAGGGCAGTTACTTGCCTGTCACAATGTAAAGCTGGCATTTAATGGCCTTCAAACAGAAATCTACAGTGCTGAATTCCCCACAGCCCTGAATCATCACAGTACATTATTCCACTGACTGACTTGTACAAGCCAAGTCATAGTGTTATCTAAAATCTCTATTTTTCTGTCTGTTGTGAAAGCAGAATCCACGGCATGTGTCTGAGTAAAGAATTCTTGCTCAAGAAGATGTTTTGATATTTTTTTAGCAGTAGTTATATCATTTAACCTGTGCAGGAGGAAAAAATAGGCTTGCTATCTAGATGCTATGAGAGGTGTTTGTACTCTTATTACTATAAAACAGAGTTCTCATGCAAAGCTTTTTGTCTCAGAGGGTTTTACTTCTATGTACTTCTGTGTCTCTATCCAAAAGGTCTGAGCATCATCCAATAAGGAATGAGATGCATGTCTTTTCTGGCTGCTGGAATAACAGTGTTACCAAATCACAGACTGTACAGTCCGCTTGGAAAAACAGTAGTACTGCCTAAGCAGGTCAAAGAAGGCATGGCTTTATCAAAACCACACAATTTACACTGACTGAAGACTGACCTGCCATCAGCAGAGTAGTGTAGCTTACACTGACTTAGGAAGGAAAAGAAACAAAAGTTCTCCCTCGTGATCAGAAATTGTACACTGGAATTGTAAGAGAATGTGACCACATTAAGCTGTGGTCAGCATGGCTTGAATTATAATGTGGACAGTACCTAATTTAGGAAAGACACGGAAGAAGCTGAATGTAAATGCACGTAGGGGAATGTAAACGACTGTCAGTAGTATCACTTTCACTTTGTTATTAAAAGTAATCCCAGTGCTTTGGAAGCAAACAGGCACCAGAGTGATGAACTGGGCAGAGTCCATCTCGTTTTAACTCTTAGTGAATGTTAAATTTGATAAAGATAGCCTGGTGGAACTGGGAAGAAATCTTTTCATCTTGCCAACAGAGGCTGCTCCAGCTGAGTTCTGTTTTTAAGAAAGTCACTCAGGTTTTATGTCAAACCAGTTCCTAGACAAAAGCCAATTTCTTCCTTATGAGTACTTCTAGTTTTGTCACTGGTAGAAAAGCTGCAAAGTGTTCACAGAACAGGTTTTAGGTGAGAGTCACTGGCTGTTTGATGTCACTGTTATTTGCTAGAGAGCAGGAAGTTTTGGCAATTGCATATTTTCACCATCATGGTATGGTACACTGAATATTTTTCTGCCCAATGAAAAGTTGCCCAAAACATTTGATCAGCAGTACCTCATTACCTAATTACCTCATTACCTAATCTGAGGTAGGGGAATCAAGCCCATGATGCTATGTAGAAAGGAGGTGGACAATCCTACCTACACACTAAACGTCTGCCACAGAGGGAGGTGTGTCCAGAGTAAAGCGCTACCAGTCCAGACTCAGACCTCTGAGCAGTCTGCATTCACTGCAGAGACGTGATCCAGACGAAACTGATGGTCGAGTGATGGAAAAGGTAGGTTTTATACCACAGCATCGCCTGCACTTGCTGTGGATTTTTTCCAGTGCAAAGACTTGACCACGTTTGTTTCTACACATAACGTGTTTTGTTTTTTTTTTTTAAATAATAAATAAATAAATAAATAACTTAGGACCTAGGCCTCTTAGCAAAATGAGCTGCTATGACTGTGTCATTTTTAGACGGTGTTAGTAGGTGTACAGGTTGGCCTTGTTACTGCTTCTGAAATCAGCGAGGGCTCCTTTTGTTGAAGCTTTTAATAGACCTTGGGATTGGAACAGTGCCAAGATGGTCACAAGATCGCATGACTCATAGGGCTACCGAGATTAAAAAGTGCTTTAAAAGTTTAAAACAATAAAAATAGCTTTACTGTGTCATTTTTAATAGATACAAATATGTAGTACACTATTCAGACCCAGAAAATCCTTTCAGTAATGAACAAAGATCACCATAATAGCTGACATTTCTGAAATGTTTGAGAAGTAAGTTCAAGGTCGTATTTAAATGCAAACATGTTACACATAGTAATTATCATGAGTTTGTTATATTTACTGGTGCAAAGTATTCAGAGAGTCATGCATCAAGTAAACTAATGGTCTATTATTAAGCAAAGTTTAACATCAAGCAATGTGCTAAGAATTTTAAAACATTTTTTAATGTCAGACAGAAATTGTAATGAGAAAACTATTTTGATTATGAAAGTTTTACGAAAGGGGAAAAGAGGGGAGAGGGAAAGGAGAGTAGAGAGAAATGTTTAAAAAGAACACCAAAAAAACCCCAACCCCTTTCTCAAAGCAGAGCGTTTAGATCCAATTTGGTAACTAACAGAATGGGAACTACAGAAGTGATTCAAATCTGATAATGCATGTTCATCTCTTTAACTTCCCAAGCCAGGTGAAACTCCCTCTCCATTTCCATGCCTATATATTTTGATGCAGCATCAGATTGCAGATTGGAACTGTGCAGCTGAAAGCTTGCGTGGCTTTTCCGGGAGCTCCTATGAGTAATGCATAGGTCTCATCTGCTGACACAGGATACCTGCGCTGGAGGCAGTTTCAGTATTAATCAGCCTGTTGTTGCTATGGGCTACAATCTGCTAACAAAAACCTAGGGCTCCTCATTGATTCACTGTCGCCAGTGCTGTTATTTAACAGGGTTTTAATTTAACCAATGTAATTGCCTCCAAGACTTTTTTCAGGCGCTTTTTTTTTTTTTTTTAACAGAAGCTATTTATAGATCCCATGGTCTGTTTCTACTGCTTGATTCATATTTGCACTGTGATAAAATTTGGCTTGCCTTTCTTTTAAAATCCCTGACAAAACATTACTGTTTTCTTAGTGGGAACAAATCCTGGACATTTGCTGGACACATTAATGTCTGTACTGGGGGCAGGCAGACTGGCAATCAAATAAATGAGGGTTGGGTTCAAGACTACATTTGTTCAAGTCACATTGATTTCAGTGTTTTGCAGTGTGGACATACAACATAGAACTTATGGAGGAAACCAACTTAAGTGCTAAGCCAAAATCACATTGCTGTGGTTACTAAAAAGAAGGGCAATGGATAGGATTCAAAACTGAAGAGTTAGGAGAATTATTTATTTGGGTCAACAAATGGAGCTCCGTAGTGAAATGCAAATCCAGCAGCGGGCTTCAGCAGACTCCATCAATTAATTAGACGAAATGTTAGTTTCTAATAAATATCTTTGAAATGTGTGATTCAGCAAAACATTTCACCACTACTTAAATATTTTTCTTGGCTAGGAACAGGAAGCAAAGAGATATCCTCTAACAATCATAGAAAATGCTTCTAGTTTGTAAATAAAGGGAGAAACAGATTTGCCACCCAAGAGATGAAACTGATACTTTTATAGCCAATTCGTGCCCATTTTGTGAAAGGATTTATTTCTGGATCAGTATCACCTTCATTATTTCCAAAGCCATGGGAATGACTATTGCAGTCACTGCAACAGCAACTGCCTTTTTCCTGTGACAGTTTTCACTGGCAGATCTCAATGTACTTTACAAAAGAAGTCAAGATCATTAACCCCATCTTACAAATAGTATATGTAAGGCACAAACAGATAGTGAAGGGACAAAAATCTCTCCTGAGGTCAAACAAGGACTCAGACACAAATATGCAGTCCCAAAGCAGGGATCAGCTGTGGAAGTCCCTAAGCAAATGCCTCTACTTGTCCTATTTGTCTGCTATGGATGTCTGTTGGTTTTTGGGTTTTTTTGTTTGTTTGTTTGTTTTGTTTTTGTTGTTGTTCATTTGTTTGTTTTTAAGAAAACTTCTGCACACAAATGTGAGACTAATAGAGAACCATTCACGGTCTGGCAGGATCCACAAAGTCTACAAAGTCTCATTGTTGCCTATTTCCCCCTCCCCAAAAGCGACATTATTCATGATGCAACAAATTTTAATAATCCCAGAATCATGTCTATTTATAAGCATTTCCTTCTGCAAAGCCACTCACAAGCACAGTGGCATAAATTTCATTTAAAAACAAAGCATTCACATCAGTGGTCACAGCTGCAATTTTCTTGGAGGTGTTGGGAAGAGCTTTTTTAGAGCTGCAGTTCCTGGTGCCATGGAAAAAGAACTGGGTCTCCACTTTATTAAACAACAGCAACAAATGCCAGCATAGTATACTAATATGAGAAATGAAACTGGAAAATGTGAATTCAGGAGGCCTGATAATCTGTATGAATTAAGATAATAGAATACATGCAAACTTTTACTTATTTACTTATTTACTTTACTTTCTTTGGGTCCTCCTGTTTCAGGAAACCTTGCTCATCATTTCTGATGACTCAAAGCTAGTGATGCCATAGATCCATGAGATCAGGTTTTTCTCTAGACTTCTTTTTTTCTCATGGGTTACTCATGGAGGATCACGGAGGGCAATAGATCTGGCAGGTAAAAATATGCTCGGGAAAGATTTATTGGGGAAAACACAATTGGAGTTTGATTATCCACAGAACTTTTATTAGCATATTTTCGGATTTCTACACCTAACTCAGGTAATAAACCTACCAAACATCTCCAATAGAACTAGGGGTGAGGGAAGAAGCTGGAGTACAAGGGAATGCATTAATTCGTGCACATCATAGTTTTGAACGGTGAGTCACAGCTTTGTCAGAGGCAGAATGTGGAAGTATAAGTGGGGATACAGTTACTTTGAAAACCAGTGGTTGTAGTATAAATCCTTAAATATGTGCCATGTCTCTGAAAAGCTGTTTCTCTAATCCCTTGTGCACTCATCAATACAATGCGCTCGTCAGAGGAGATAGATGGATAGCTTAATTCACTTTGCAAATCTACGGAAGCAACACTTTAATGCTTTGGCAAAAACTGTCTCTGACATTGAAAATTAGTAAAGAAAAGAAGTGGTGAAAATGTCAGGAGCAGGAGTACTTCATTTTTCTCTTGTTTAAAATGTCATCTGTTATCTGCAATCAATGCAAAGAGACAAATTCCCACACCATAATGATTTACAGTATGTTTATAGGCACAGACAGAAGTAATCACAGGGTTAGGAGAACATCTCTTGGTGAATTCCTCAAGTGTCAAAAGTGCTTAGTTCTGCATTTTCCTCTTCCTAAGAATGTGGGGGAGATAGGCACACATATCTCTGTGATTTCTGTATTTCCAATACAGAAACCCATAAAATCTACAGGCTATCTGGCTTCAGCTACGTATAAACATATCCTCTGACTAGAATTCTATGACTTTAAAAAAATGTTGCCATTGCCACTAAAACTAAAATAAAATAAAAAGCAGGCAATAAATATTTTTCACTCTTTCCATATCTAAACAAATGAATATGAAAGGAAATACATTCATGGTCTTGGTGCTAGATGTAATGTTTTAAACTTTCCATTGTTTTGAATTTCCTGTTTCAGATCCTGAAAGTAAAACTTCTATGACTGATTTTTGTCCTTTCCCAGCAAGTATTCATTGTCCAAGTCTTTTAAATGGTATTGAGATGAATAAGTCCCCACTTACTCATTTCCTTTGTGTCCACCAGAATTTGGGATACTGTGGTATACAATGACTTCTCTGCCTCCAGAATTCCTGTTCAATATTCCTTAGCAACAGAACTCTGAATTTTTTCCACTTTTGGTGGCCATGCAACTCCACTGTCATTGCCTACTCTTTTCCAACCAAAAATCTGTGTGAAGCAGGGAAGTGTTGCAACTCAAGGGTATTGGTGGTAAATTAAAATAAAAACAGGTCATCATATAGTACTTCTGAGATTTTTTTATTCTGGAGTCCAGAACATACAGATAGAGCACAAAATGAGTGCCAGGCTTTGCATGCCTTGGACCACTGCGCAAATAATCTTTTTTTGCCCTTCCTCTCAATAAGTGAATGATGATTTTTAATAAATGAAATGATTCCTGCATCTTGCAGCCACTCCCTCTCACATTAGCACAGTGATTCTCAGGAGTTACTCACACCATCCACGCAGCTGCTGTAAGTGCTCCAACATCCTACAGAGGGGAGGGAGGCCGTGTTTAGTGCTCAAAATAAGAGCTGCTCAAAAATTTTCGCATGAAGATTTTTTTGTTTGTTTGTTTAAATAAAGATGTTCTTACAAGTGCTATTTCTTGCAGAAGACATTCACCTTTAGCTATTTTAGTGAAAAAGGCTGAAGGAAAAAAAACATTTTTCTTCTTATACCTTCTAGAACAGTTCCTGAAAACAAATCAGTTACAAAACTTAAGTCCAAATTGTGCACACCTAAAAATACTTCTAGCAATATCTCCCTCCAGCAAGCTGTTCTGTGATATGAGCATTTATGCAGCACCTGAAGTGTACTGCAGGGACCTGTCCCTCCTCTGGCGGCCACTCTTGCACTCAGCACATCTGCTTGGGATCCACCCCAGAGCCAACTCCTGCCCAGCAGTTACCAGATAATGATCTATTCCACATTATCATTTTTCACCCAAAGCCTGGTATACTGTGAGTGTTACATACACTAGGTTAGAGCATGGATTTAATTATTCAGGTATGTCTATTTTACACATCCAGCAATTGCCTCCAAAATAAAACATATGCTTTTGTCCTTGTCCTTTGTTCCCCAGTGCTCACTTGACATCTCAGTGTTTATCTATTCCTGGTTTATAACTTGCCTGCAAGGTGACCTTGAAAAAGTCTCTTCATTTGTCCATATTTGTACTGTTTCTTCTGTTTCTGTCCTCAAACACTCCAGAACAAACATTAACCAGGAAAGGCACAAGGTGATTTTTATCTGTCTGTTAAAATTGTAGTAGTAAAATTATACGTTAATTTTAATAGGGAAAAATAATATAAGCAATAAGCAGTAAATAAGTGGCATGGCCTGAGTTATAAATGGTGAGGTCCTGCCCTCTGCTTATTTTACTACTCCAGGCTGCTTTTGAATGGATTCTCAATTATTCTCCCAAAATAGACTATACAAACACAATGTACAAATCTTAGGGTAAAAATGAAAAGCATATACTGATGCAATATAAAAATAAGGATATCTTCACAACTATAGATAGAATCTCAAATGTCTATGCACTTTATTCAGCATGTAAACACTAATAAAATCCTACCTTAATTATTTTTCTATGGAAATACAAAAGTTGCTCTGGAAGTAATTGCCCACAACTTCAGAGGTGAATGTTGGTGGTATGCCTGTAGAGGATGAACCTTCCCAGCAATATTCCATTACATTTTGTCATTGTGTAACAGATGGCAGAAGACGAGCAATCTGACACAATAGCATCTGATATGGAAGTGTGTATGAAGCAAAGGTGTGGAACTGAAGTCCTACACACAGGAAGAATTGCACCCATTGACACTCACTGATACTTGCTGAACATTTACTGTGGTGGGTGGGTGCATTTCAGTAGTGATGACAGCAACATGAAAGACAATACATGCTCTAGATGGTCATGCACAGCTGTCACATAACAAAATGAAGATGTCTCAATCAGCTCATCTGCACAAATTGGCGGATTACAACCAGGGAACTGCATACAGAGTTGAATATTGGCTTCAACACACTGGAAATGATGGTGGCAACATTGGAGTATCACAAAGTTTGCACCGGATGGGTACCAGGAAAGCTCACAGAGGAGAAGAAAGAACACTGTATGCAAGTTTTTCAGGATCTATTGAATCAATACAAGGCTGAAGGTGGCAGTTTCCTGAATTGCATCAAGTTGTATAACCACTTAGAGCAGAAATCAAAACAGCAGTCCATGCAGTTGCAAGATGTGAATTCCCCATCAAATAAAGATTTCAAGAGAGACATCGGTGGGTAAAATGATGTGTGCTGTCTTTTGGAATAAAGGAGAGATGATCCTTCTGGATTTTCTGGAAACTGGACAAACCATCAACTCAGACTGCTACCTCACATTGCTGACTAATCTGAAAGTTCAGATCTCCAGAGTCAGGCCGGAGAAGACAACCTTTCTCTTGCAACATGATAAGGTCAGGTCCCATACCAGTTTGAAGATAGTGAAGCACATTGCCAATCTTGGCTGGATTATCCTACTGCACTCACTGCATTGTCCAGATTTGACACTTTCTGACTTTCATCTGTCATTTTCATAGCAATGGCACTATCATAGCAGCTGTGAAACAGTGGGTCACCTCCAATGGGTGCAGATTTTGACAAGCATGGCAGCAAGATCTTGTTCATCACTGGTGAAAATGTATAGCTGATGGTAATGAATGTGCTGAAAAATAGCATTTTGTAGCTGATAATCTGCTCTATCAAGTAGTGTTGTTATGCTCTTTGTGTCTGGTGTAGTTTCCAAGTAAATCAACAGGAAGCATTACTTTTGGAACAACATATGTACTTATGTATCTAGAAATTCTTAGCTAATGACATTTTGGAAAAAAAAAAACAAAACTGAAGTGAGGGATCATTTTCATTCTGTTACAGTAAGAGCTTCAGGCTTTCAAATGGATAAACACTTTGCAATTTGAGCTGTGTGAGTCATGTTTAACAAGGTAGAAGTGTGCAGAGAATTAGTGTCTATAATCTTGGGTTTCCGTAGCCTCACTGAACTAACTTAAGAAAGATGAAGAAGTCATGAAATGCCAAGATTCAAAATACAATGTGTTCCTCTCTGTCCAAGGATTGAAATCACTCTTGAAATCATCACATGGAGAAGGCTGCCATGGAAAAGAGGAGCCTTTCACTCACAGTACAAACGGGGCACTAGAGTCTTTCACAGGGATAAGGGACCAAGATTAGGCCCTGGCACAGTTCTGCAATCAGACTGAAGGCTGAGTCTGAAAATCATTGCATCTGTGAGCCACACTTACGTGCAGATTTCTCTGAAGGCAACAGTTGGTATGAAAGAAAATGAAATTAAAGAGATTACTCATCTGTGTAAACCCACATCCAAGTGGAGGAAAGAAAGAGCACTGCATGTAAGAGAGAAGCAGTCCCATCCAACCATTCCTGCCTCTTACAGAATCAAGCTTCATGTTTAGCTTTACCTCTTTGTTCCCTGCATTTCATCCTTGATCCTGAGCTTTCCTCAACTCCTATTTCTCTTCTATTAATCTGTCACTGAAACGTTCTGTGACTGTCACCTTTGTTTAAATTCTCATGTATATCACTCTTCTCTGACCTTGACTTCTGCAGTTCCTTTTTCTGTGATGTTCCCAAACTCCACCATGCAGCGCCTGTACAATTAAGCTGCCTTACTTCCAGAACATCCAGAAAGCTCAACTTTTTCTACTCTCAAATAATTCTACATATCTCTGTATCAAATCCAATTTACCTGTCCCACTACAAATCTATTGCCCAGTTTGGAATTTCCACCCATTTATTGTGACCCATTCCTTCCTTATTGATTTATTTCTTTCTTTTAAAAATGAGAAGTCACTATTGTTTAGAAAATTCAGTTCCATTTGGAATGGCTTTTCTGTCTACTGCCATGTCACTTAAATTTTAGCCAATTTTTTATCTCTTATTTATTTGTTTGTTTGTTTGTTTGTTTATTTGAAGTCAGGGAGGTTGTATCCATCTGCTATTATTTTGGCCCAGAAATGCCTCTGAGCCAGAAAAAAAAAAAACAAAAAACCACAAAACAAAACAAAACAAAAAAACCATCATACTTTAATTCTTGGGTTTTTTGTTTTGTTTTGTTTTTCTGCAATTCTGAGTTTATTATATATATACAAATACATATAAAGTGGTTTATTCTATCATGTGCTTTAAAAAAGACACATATGAAATTGTTGATATAAATTGAAATTGCTCTGCATCTCTATTTCTGGAAGTCCTTGTATTATCTTTGGCTAATCACAGATTCATGGCTGAATACTAAATATTTGTACATGTAAGCCCCAAAGACAACTAAATTTCTTTTTTTCCTTTTAACTAGGAATGCTATTAATTAATGCATACCTAAATGATTAAAACCATTTTTCAAATAATGAACAATACATAGGCAGACGAGTTAATTGATTGATTGGTGTATGAGCAGGGTCCTAATGGATTAGTATTTGCATGTTAACATAGATCCAATCTCTCTTAATGAGCTGCTTGCCACATTTTGTCTTCTTTGAAACAGCAGTGAGCATGATAAAACAAATAAACCCACTGGACTGCTCCCTCTCGAGGGACAAAAAGACAAATTTTAAATAGCCTCTCTCCAGCACTGATTTATAGAAACACTTTGTGCAGCAGTGTACAGGTCCCTGTGTATCCTGGTGCACAGGGCCAATCGCACTGTATTGCAGGTTCCTTCTGAAAAGGGACATCCTGCAAATCCTAGAATTTACAGCCACTGCTTGTAAGATGCTTATAAGGTGACTTTTCCTGCAGTGATCTGGAATTTGCCTCAGCTGGTTTTACTGCACAAGACGGTGGGATGTCACTGACCATCTCCGTCAGTGGCCTTTCTGCTGCCATCAGCAGCAGGGCTGTGCATGACTGTCTGACATAGTCTTCCTCAAGGAACAGACCTGAATCATTTCAGGTAAGTAGAAAGTAATTTTTAATCACTGGGCTCACTGAAAAGGATTTCAAATCTAGCATCCTCAGTATGCAAGGGCTAGGTATGGGCAGTGCCATGAAGACAAAAGCATTTGATGCATTTCCCAACAGTAGCGTGTCCACTCTAACAGGGAAAATCTATTTTCCTCTCCGAAGTGGGGTTGGTTCCTGCTTATTCAAGTGTAACTAGAAAACAAAACATTTTCACGTTTTGGGGTATGAAAAGCTACTGTTGCTGTCACCAGGTAGAGCTGTGTGAATTTGGTTGTAGTATCATGCAACACTGCAGGGAAAAACAATCTCCTTAACACCAGACACACACAGCAGTAACCAGGACTTCTCGTAGCTAAGTTAACTGGCAGTCCAACGGGCTTCTGAGAGCCAACTCAACATCACAGTATGGAACTACACTGCTGCACCATATACCAAATGCTCTTAAGCCAGCTCAGAGTTTTGTAACACACTGTTGGTCTGAGCTGTGTAGACATGCCCTTTGAGTTCTTGGCCCATGGCCTTCATTAGAGACAACTGGCATAGATGTATTTCAGCCGCTTCCCTGTTTACACATGATGATGATCTGTGTTTTGGCCATGGAGCACAGCTCTGCCTTCTGCTCAGCTGGCTGGCCGTGAAGGCAGCCATTGCTGGGTTTTGAACTTGGCATTCAGGGTCAGGCAGAGCGACACTTCAAAGCTGCCAGGCTGTCTGAGGTTTCTAGGAAACCCATGTGACCTTCTGCTACCTGACACTTCCTTGCATTGTTTTACTAACCTCCCACAGCTTCTGAGGTCAACATTTGCAGTGGATGCATGGAAAGACTCATGCAGGCCTTAAGCCAACAGGTGCATTATCAGCAAAAGGCAATCTGAGCACCCAAGTGCTGGGGGAAGCAGTGAGGAGCCAGCAGCTCTGGTGCGATGCAGTCTTCAGGGTGAACAGCCTTATGATGAACTAGCTGCAGATTTTGAACGACTTCTGTATTCAGCCATGAGGAAATTGTGCTGCTGCTTCAATTGATGTGGTTCATTAGATAAGAAAGGTATTCTCATCTAAGGCATACTGTTTAGAAAATGTCATCATTTGTGTTCCCTACACCAAATGCATTTTAGTCTCTCTTTGAATAATACAGGTAAGTAATTCATATAGGGATTTTTTTTACTCAAATATATTGTTTCAAATTTGTTGTCCTAAGCTTAGCATTTAGGCATTATTTGCTTATTTATCTTAATACAGAACCTTTTCTTTCCTGTACAGAGGCTTAATTTTAGACTCCATCAGCCTCTCCTAATCATTTCAATTCTACAAGAAATGGGAATAAAAATCTCAGGAAAAAAAAATCTAATAATGTTTGTAATACAAACTATAATTACAAGACTCACACTCATGATTAATGGAAACCATCAAGAAATTTTAGAAATGCAAGCTAAAGCATTTTGTTACTGTAATAGCATCTGTAAATATCTGTCACATTTTCATGGAAAAAGTATTCCAGGCATGTGCAGTTTTCTAACTATCACCTGTCTATCTGAGCATGATAAATACAACAAAAAGAAGCCATACAAAAGCATTGACATTGATATGAGTTTTCCATTGACTTCTATCAAACAAGAAACAAGTGCAGGGGCTTAGAGATTGTGTTTCTTCCTGGATCTTCCACTCCCTCAGCCTCCCCCATGCCTGCGTTACATCTGTGTACAGTCAGGTCTTTAGTGGGGAGAGTAGAAATTTTTATTTTTTTTTCCTACACTGTGTTATCTCAATATCCTTTGCTCATGCCAAGTCACAGCTTAGGAGTGCCAGATGCTTTTCTCTATGTCCATCTCACAAAGGTTATGTTTTTCAGTTCCAAGAGGAAAGACATATCGTTCCCAAACAATTGAAGAGATTTTTATCTGAACACAAACAAACATGTGCCATCCATAGAGAACATGGAAAATGTTTTTCTCCAGATCTGAAGTTCCTCCAAACAACTGGAGACTGAAGGGCTATTCTTCAATGCCCACTTCTGGAGCTAAGTTCAGATGGTGGGAAAGCACATCTGGGGACTGCAAGGAGTGCATGGCAGCAGAATACAGCCCATTCTTCTGTTTCTGCTAGTACTGGGACAGGTAATATTGAGAAGGGACGAAAAGCCATGAGAATGCCCTCCTACCACTACCTATCCATCCCAAAAGTTCCCAGACGAGCCGAATCTAAGGGAAGAGCTGAGGTCAGTTGTAGGTGTAGGTATTTGCAAGTTTGGAGCTGTTGGTGGGAAGGGAGAGAGTCATGCATTTTAATGGAAATCAGCTGTTCAACCTCACTAAAGTAAATAGCCCAGACTCAGAGCATCACCCTTACCCAGGTACCTGATGATATTCCTTTCCACTCTCAAACCCTTCTTCAAACCAAGTTTAAATCTTTCTGGTACTACCCTCAACTCACAACTTAATCCCTTGCCTCTCTATTTGTGAAATCTTATTTTTTATAATGTCATTTTCCTTCTCTTAGCCCTTTTTATTACACAAAAAAGACCACAGACCTGCCTTGGATCACTGTTCTCAGATACGTTTCTGTGTTGCTTCCTCACAGACATTTAAATGATGCTACTCCCTGCTGTGTGGTCCGTTAGACACAAGAAGGGTATGCGCAGTTTTGCCAGTGTGACTTTTTTCTCCAATGGCAATTAGATTTTAATTGCATTCTGTATATAAAGAGATTCAGTAACACAAACTATATAGCCATAAACAAGCAAGGTTTAGCTAAATTTAATTTTATATTCACTCTAAGGTACTCCAGACCAGAATAGACTAAATGCTTAGGAAACCTCTGATAAACAAATTCAATACAAGTGTACAAATTTATATCTTATCCTCTAATTAGAAATCTAATTTTACAGCCAGGTCCTTGGGTCGTAGTGTGTACCATTTCTTTTCTGTGAAGTGTCCAGAACTTTTGCTGTAGGTGGAGTGCCTAAACCTTCTGAGTAACAAACTGCTTCTCCAGTGTGTTCACTGAGAAGATAGGCTTGTAGACAGCACAACCATATAATGTCCCATCGCAGCCCTGTAGATAGGAAATATGAAGTATTAAATGAGAGTAAGAAGCTGCCAAAACAATTGTCATCAAATAATTAGTTCTTGCAGGGAAGACTTACAGCTGCGTAACTGCAGTGATTTATATAGTGATACGCTAACTGAAATGCTCTAGCAATGTATCCTTCAGTCTGACAGCCTTTATTTTAGAGGGGATATTTTGCTATCCTTCTATGTACCACATTACAGGCTATTCTATCTGACTGATATCCTCTGTGTTGTGGCATTATCATGCTGTCAACTCCCAAGACAGGGGCTCACCATTTCACAATGCTCATAGTTTCAAAACTCTGCTTTTTTAAGAGAAACAATGAGAACAAACTGAATAAGAGAAGCTGGCACTTTGGTCCTCTGTTGATGACCATAATCTATTCTATACATAAGGAACAATTAGACAATATAGCTTATTTCCCACTATATTTTCTGCCCAGTAAAATATAATATAAGCCATAAAAAATAAAAAAAAAAAAATGTCAAAGACAGAACTGTTTCGCAAAAGTAAAAGAGTCAGAATGGTCTTTTATAAAGCTGAGTGCAGCTTCAAATGTAAACACTGTTTACTTTGGGATGCGAATGCTCATAGAAGTGAAAGGTGTGATTTGGCTCCTGTGGATCTATGGAGCTTTCTATGACTGGTGGTGCTCTCTGGGGTAATTTATAAACTAATATTCCCTGCTGTGAGAACTATGGCAGGCTTGAGAAGAGAATAGCTCCAATTTTCATTCTAACACGGCTGGCTCACATCCAGAAACAGCAGAAGGAATTTGACACAAAAATGAGATTAAAGGGAAATTCTTGCCTGCACAGTGTTAGTGGCACTTTGCAAAAAAAAAAAAAAAAAAAAAAAAAACACCAAAGCAAACAAACAACAACAACAACAACAAAAGCCCCATGAGCAGAGATGTATAAAGGTACCATATAGTTGATAAGTAAAATTATATGTAATAGCAAGGTTGAATTGTTCAGATTACAGCCACAAAGAATTTGTATGGTGTACCAAAAAAACACACACACACACACACAAAAAAAGGATAATAAAATGATATGAATGAGAAGAACAGCTTGTTAAACCACAGCACTAAGTGGATCCTGAAAGCAATGTGGATTCTCTTCTTAAATATTGGATTTTTTTTATCTAGGTCAAAGGTTTCACAAGCTGCATGAATCAACAGATATAGCTGGGCTGAAGCTGTATACTGAAGCTCTTTGGAACTTCTAAAAATAGAAAACTGTTTAAACAAGATACAGTAGCGTTACTGGCTGCCTAGACACCATTCTATTTTAATAAGCGTCAGGGATGCTTTGGGGCATATCAAAAATAAATGGCACTAAGTAGGTAGGAAGCCAAGCTTCTGTGACTTCCAGTAGGACTGCAATGCAAATAAACTCCAGTGAAGTCTTTCTCAATCTCTCCAGGGTTATCTGTGCACCATTGTTTCCAGTCAACCATTTATAAACTCAGATTTGCTCATTATCCTTGTCTCAACAATAGACTCCAGTTGCTAATGCTTTATGCAATGTCAAACTTCAGCAAATGATAAACTAACTAAACTTACCCATTTCAGCTTCTCAAAAGAAATGCAGTAGGTTTTCTTTGAAAGGTTTAATTTTCTTCTGTTGGTTTTATCTGTGCGTGGTTCCATTGACTTCAATGGAGTTGAATACCATTTACTCTAGTGTATGTGAGGAAAGCAAATTAGAACCAAGGGATTTAAACTGCAGACTAAATAAATAAATAACCTTCCAAAATCCTGATCAGGTTGGATTTCAAAACAAATCTTCATGAATGAGGGAAAAAGAAATTACGTCAGGCACTTTTCCTGTCTTCCACACTTCAAGTCTAGTCCTTTGCTTCACAGTGGAAAGAAAAATCTTTTCAAAAAAAATTTACTGTTTCCAACATGATAAATATATTGAGCCATATATATGTAATAGTTATAATTCCATATGACTTAATAGAATTTTCATATTATTTAAATTTTTTGTAATTTTTTTTAATTCTCAATTTCTTTACAGAATGTGAGATAGAGTAATTGTATCTACATTACAGTAACCACATGAAATGCTTAATTTATATACAGATGCACGTGAAAGAGATTTTACACATTAATGCATTAAAAATAATAGAGAAGACATACATTCAAGAGGAAATCTTTCAGTAAAATTGAAGAGAGAGAAATTCAGAACCTCTTGTAAGATCACAATAGCATTGATTTGTTTTTATCCGGGATGCTGTGACTTGGCAGCATTATAGAGAACAGTTAAATACACGGACAGAGATTCTTTGAGGAACATTTTGTTTCTAGTTATGTACATGAAAGATATTTTATGAGAAGAAAGTTGCTGTAGTCACAGCCTAGCAAACAAAACTTACTAATTAACTACAGTCTGCACCACTTGCACTTAGCTACGTGCACTGGCTGACAACACAGCATTCAGTGCTGGTTTGCAAACAGATTTCAATATTCAGCGCACAGCTTCTGGGAAAGAGGCCATCTTTCTTCATGCTGTAGTTTAGGGATGTAACATTTATTAGTGACTTATGTTTATTTCTGCTGTCTTTGTGATGACAGGAGAGTTAGCAGCATTTTGAGTTCTCTAAATATATGTATAGGAATGTGGAAAAGAAAGGACTAACAGGAGGGAGGCAGCAGGGGAGGAATGTGAAGTGATGCCTGTGCAATGTTGGTTAGCAGTACAGCTGTCTGGAAAAACAAACTCTATTTTTGTGGAAAATGCAAAGGTTTTATAATCTCTTTATGCTCTATATTGGAATGAAAATGAACTCTATTGATAGAGTTCACCAAAATTAATAGAAGAAAAGTTTATCACTTTCTTAATATTTAATAACAAACCTCAACCTCTCATTTTTATTTCTCCCTCCTTTTCCCACTTTGACTTTCTCCTTCTGCAAGGCTCAACACCTTGAGCATCTACTGATCCAGCTCACCTTCCCTGCCACCTCTCCAGAATTCCTTCATTCCAGAATAAATTGTACCTTTACTTTTTAAAGCTTTATTTATGTATGTATTCATTTATTTATTTATTGATCCCTTAGCCTGAGGAAGAGATGTATTTAATTTGAGTGGGAAATGGTGAAAGCTTTTGTCAGCCTGTTTATCATGAACTTTCAGAGATAACAGGTATTAGCCTAATGCTGCATTCTGCCTCAAGAGTTCATGTACAGAATGGTGATTCCTCACAAAAATAAATTCTTTTTTTTTTTCTTTTAAAACATTCCTCCTCAAGCCATTTCCTGATTAATCCTTATAACACTTAGAAAAGCAACTTGAACTTGATAGAAAGCAACAGACCCTTATATGGGAAAATGCTTTATGGGAAAGCAAATAAAAGAAAGAATAAACCTAAGTTAGAAAGAGTAAAGCTGAAGTACACACACTTCTTTAGAAATATGATCTTATTTTTAGATGAATAACATTCATCCCAAGGGATTGCCATAGGTTAAATCTCTCGACAGTGAACAGAAATA
The DNA here is from genome assembly GCF_019232065.1 of Centrocercus urophasianus. Classification (NCBI taxonomy): domain Eukaryota; kingdom Metazoa; phylum Chordata; class Aves; order Galliformes; family Phasianidae; genus Centrocercus; species Centrocercus urophasianus. The sequence goes on from NW_024884711.1 coordinate 36,237,819, forward strand.
ATTTATAGACTTATAGTAGTGCATTTACTAGTTATGATCAAGTTTTTGGAAATTTTCCATGTTCAACCTAAAGTCATCAAATTGCAGCTTCAACTTCATGAAATTCATTGTGATTCCTCTTTATGTGTATACCCTCTCCTGCACGCATGCTCCAGCTGTTTTATAGTAGCCATGACTGAATTCATATATTCTAATAAAATTTGTGGAGTATGCTATGATGCTACAATGTTCTTCTAGTGATAAATGAAGTGATGCTTGCAGTGTATAAACTTCAAGATGATGTGCTATGTCTCTGTAAATGTTAGGTGTCATTATATGTTCTTCTAGGCCATGAAGAGAATTTCTGCTCTTGAATCTCCAATATAATTTGACTCTAATTTCCTCTACAGAGAGATTAAACCAGAGGAACCCCCTATCTCCACCTCCTAACACCTCTCAGAAATGTTTGATGTATGAGTTAATTTATTCTATCTCATAATTAGTCATTTTCTCTCACATTGTAAAAATGTACGATGTCACATTGCCCGTGTTCATTTTCCCATCAATATAGTAAGTGACATTTCCTATAATTAAGTAGAAATATTACATTAAACAATTAAGATGTACATATAATAAAAGAGAGAAGTGAAACAGAACCTATTTGCTGTGAGCATACCAGTGCTTACCAAAATTTGAACCTCTGTAATTCACATTTGAAATTGCACAATGAGGAAAACAAATACGCACAAATGGCACTGTTGATAATCTGGGAATTTTGTCTGCCCATCTTGAATCACCTCTAAAAGACCCCATAATTTTGCGTAATTAGCATAAATACAGTCAGACAACATTATTATGTATGCTGTCCCTGCACTTACAGCACAAGAAGAATTGTGTTACTTCTGCCCTGTGTCACTGTCATCATGATTTCAGCAAGGTCATCATATTTCCATGTTGTACTTAAAATGATGGTAATAAAGATGAAAGACATCCAGAATGTAGAAGACCTGACCCCCTCCAGGAAGATCCTTGATTTGAAATTACCATACAAATTTTAATCTTGAAAAAGAAAATTGTACAATCTGTGAAAAGTCATGAAAAGTCAAAGGGTGGTTAAAGGGTCACTGAAGCTGAAAAATTCTGTAATGAAAAGAAGTAGCCATCAGGGGATTTGTTATGATCGATTAATGAATTAACTAAAGATTAGATACCTTTCTTGCCTTCTTTTTTTGCTTTATCATTTTTTTTAACAAAAATTGAAGAAATTTCTCAGTCTATTGAGCAAATAATTGCTAGTTGAAGGCTACTGATACTATATATTAAATGTCAAATTCATGCTTGTTAAAGGATATTAGACAGATACATAAAAGTACTGTTGCTGTCGTGCTTGGTTAGATCTACATAAGAAAAGACTTTGGTTCTTTCTAACCACTTCTATGGAAAGTGGTCTTCACTAGATAGCTGAGGAGAAGGTAGAACACCCTTCTATCAAGTAGGTGTGATGTAAACTGCCCCTTTGCAGATAACATCTGCTTTTGAATGGCAGCATTAGAGCAGAAGGCTTAATAGTTATTTCAATAAGCGTTATTACATTGCTTGTTTACCATTTGCTACTACTCTAGGTACCACAGTTATATATGGAAATATTCCATCTCACTTGGATTTCTCCTTGTGTAATTGGTCTCATTTCCCCTGAGAATGATTTCTACCACCTAATTATACATTGCAGAAAAAAATTCCTTCTAATAGCTTCCAGATTGCCTTTCATTTTCCTTTTTGTTATACTACTTATCAGAGAAAAGGGACATTCTCATTCTACAATTTAAGTATCATTCTATGTTTCATAAGCTTTTGAGCTTTTGGTACATTAGCTCATATTCCTCTGCTTTCTCTTTCAAATCCTTTCATCATTAAAATCTCTCTTCTTGTGATGTTTATTTCTTGTTTATGGTCATTCTCATAATCTTTCTCAAAAAATGCTCACCATATGATATACTAATACAGGTCTTGATTCTTCAAGATCCTGACTGTAGTCCAAAAGATATCAAATTTAAAGAATACAAATATTTCCTATGCTCTTTGTGGGACTTTTTGTGCAAAATAAATGTTTGAAGACAGTGTTTAGGATGTCACCAGATATATGATTGGGCCTACAACCAGAAAAAAAACAAACAAGTGCCGTTTTCATTGGTCGCCTTAGAAAGACAATCTGTACAGCCTTGATTTCAGCTGCATACTCACATATTTGAAAATAAGCCTGCTGTTAAGCCTTTGCTTCTTTAGATAAATATCTGCACATGTTTGTTCCAGGAAGACCACACAGACGTATCCTATGACAATAATCTGCACGGAAAAAAAAGTGGTATTAAAAAAAGTAAAAAGCCAACTGAATTATGAAATGAAATTACAGCTAAAAACAATGACAATAAATGCCTTATACCACACGCAAAAAAAATATTGCGTCATTAATAAAGCTAAGTGGAGAAAAATTTTGCTTGTCACTTTCATTTATAACTTAAATTTTATACTTTAGCCTTACATGTTAGCTCAGTGCACTGCACATCTCTCAGGCAATTCCTCTCTGGCCACAGCAATCATGAGTTACTGTGGTTTCAAAAAGTGGTGAACTAGGTAAATTGAAACTGATTTTCAAGGATGAAATAATGGCCTAATTCAAGATCGTAGTATTTTTAAAGGAAAGGCAGTTGAGATAGAGAGATGGCAAGGAATTAATGATATGGAGGTTAAAACTACAAGTCCTCATGGATGTGGGAGACAAACTGAGAGGAACTTGTGGGGAATACTTAAACTGTCCTGAGATTAATCATTCGTGAGTCTGCACATGCCACTGATAATGGCTACAAATAGCACTGCTCTTGACCTTCTCGGTGATCCAGAGAAAAGCCCATTCTATGATCTAGCTTTAACAGATCATTCAAGAAACTTGCCAAATTCAAAGAAATGGATGAAAAATTAGGTACAAACATCACTTAAAACCATCACTTGGTTCCATGAAAAAAAAAATGGAAGAAATTGTGGTGAATTATCTCATAATCAGTTATGCAGCATAAGAGGCTGCTCTATCAGTGGTGTTAGTGAATAAGAATCTCAGTAATGGCTGTTTTGCATCTTATCCTGTACATTTTAGTATATACCTCATTCAAACACCAAATCAGGGGAGATTTACTGGGACTCAGTATAACAAGTCCTTCAGGTGTTAGCTGAATCTAAAGATATTTGAGGAAGAGGAAGGGAAGAGAGGAAGACAAAATGCCTATCATTACCAGCTTCAAGAGGAAGCAAAAACTCAGCTTCAAAGGAAACTGACATCAATAGATGCAAAAACATCTAATAAGCTTCATATTAATCTTCCCAAAATCTTCATTCTGACTATTATAGAAATTAATCATACTACCAACTCTTTTCATTCATCTGAAAGAATACGGCATATCTGTTACAACCAGGCATTGGTTTTAGTATGATATTATAAGTGAGTGATAAGTGAATTACATCTTTTATTATTTCTCTTATTTTGTAGCTCTATGCTTTTATGTGAGGGCAGCTTATGAACACCCTGTTGTAAACTGCAGAGTCATTTACAGTTTATTCCTGATGTGTTTCATACTGAAGTTGAGAACTCTGTTTCAGCAGATGAAATTCAATCTAAGAAAGGGAGAAGTCTAGAAATAAAAGTAAAAAGAAAAATTGCAGGAAGAAATTCATAATAGCTGCAGAAAAAAAAGACGTGGTAAAGATTCTGAGGAGTCTTGCATCTGCTGTCCAAGACAGTGATCAAAAATGTTGCTCATAGAACTTCATAGAGTCATTAAGGTTGGAAAAGACCTCTAAGATCATCATAATTTTGGGATTCAGCACTGGTACCACATAATGTCTATTTCATTTATCCAGTAGCAAAAGAATCTTCACAAAATATTCCAAAGCAAAGATCATGTAAGAATCTGTGCAATTCACAAATCCATAAACTGTGCTAGTAGCACTTCTTTATTTGAAATTTCTGTATGCACATATGCTGTAGCTACATTCAGTTGCAGCTGTAATTGTTTCCAGATTCCAAGTGGTTCCCAGTATCATTGCTTCTATTTGCTCCCAGCCTTCTTTATTTAAGCTCTGACTACAGTGTGTGAGGCTTCCTTGGATCAAGAAAGGTTAATAAAGGCAGGCTGGGGATCAAAAGGAAATATTCATTACCAAAGTAAATAAATGCACTTCTCACCTGTACCATCTGAACCTATCTAAACTATAAGAAGCTAGATTTAGATCTTTTGGTAGGAAGAGCTACTGTTTGCCACATCTACTAATTGATTTCATTTTTGCAGTTAAGCTTCACATACAATTTAAAAGCGTCTCTTACAACGCAGTCATAGACGACAGGCATTCCCTTGCCTATTGCCTGGCATAACTGGCATCTTCAAGCACTATCAGGCTATAAGGAAATAATCCATCATATTATGTAAGTATATACTGAAGCTCGTCCTTCTACCATAAAATATTCATATAGATAAACTTTAATGTAATCTTAAATCTAATCTTAAATCTTTTTAGTAAATATTTACATGTACCATTTATTTACCTAAGCAGAGCTGTGTATTAATGTTGAAGACATAAATCTGACAATGAAAAAAATAATAATTCAGTTACTGATGGATAGTTTCATTTGAGATTACTGTTAACTTCAATGGGTGTATACTGAGCCAATAGAAATCTGCATGAAATTTTGATGTTTGAATAAATCTGAATTTGATATAATTTGAATTTCTTTGAAAAAAAATTCTGATTGAAACTTCATTATTTGGAATACATTATATAGCAATATATTCATTAGTAGATTTGGTATCTTTAAAAGTTGGAATTTTGTGATCTCTAGGATTAAACACTTAATAGAGATGCCCCATTTCAGCCTCTTTGTCTAATAAATAATTTGTTAGATACAAAAACTGTTTTCTGCCATTACATGTTATTGATTTTTAGCTAATTTTCAGAGAACTACAGCTCTACGCACTGAAGAGAAAAATGTTCCCCTTTTCACTCTGTTTTTCTTATCATTAATCAAGACCAGTTGTAATTGTGTTTGTTTCTTCATAATGGACAAAGCGGTCTGAGCTACAGAGTAACTGATCCAAAACAATCTTCAAAATGCGTTCTCCAGGCCACCTGCAGTTCTTTAATTCTCTTGATATAATGGACGGTGATAGAAGCTCTGCTCTTGTCACAGCAGAACGGAGCATTTCTGTATCAAAAAGCAACTCAGTGGAATGCCACCCACCCATGAATGACTGGCTGAGATGACGTTTTCAGTTGTCACTGATTTATGGACCAAGGTATCACTGTTGAGCTGTGTTGATGCTCCTGTACTGACTTCCAACAATCACATTTCCGAATGATTTTTGCTGCCATTATAGACATGTAGCTGAAGACAAGAACCACAGGAAATAATCACAGGGGAACTATTAAGAAAGAGAAAGGAAAGAGAAATAATTATCAAGCCTGAACAAAATATACTGAATTAGCTCCACAGAACATTCTTTTGGTCCTAGATTCAGTCCATGTACCTGTCAGTTTATCAGGGAAAAAAGCAGTTTGAAAACTGGACAAAATATCTTATTTTCAAACTATCTGAAATGTCTCTCTTAAGGATTATCCTGTGTCTAGTCCACTGACAATTCAATTTCATCTGGACTTTCCAACGGCGATAACATCTTCTTAGATCACCTCACATTCTCTTATATTCAGTGTACGAGCTAATTTAATATTGATTGAATATTTATTTAATATTTTCTTTCACTATTTCAACCCATCCTTTCCATTTTCCGAATTTTTATTTTTTTTTCTCATGAGTCCTCAATCCCCTTCTAGCAGATACTCACCATCTCACATAACAAAGAGGTCTTAGAAAGCTTTCCTGCGCTGGCAAATTACTTGCATCGTGGCTTACATCAATTTCATCAGTGCCTGTCTCTCTTGACCATTCCAGCATCCACACAGGAATTTTGCTCCAGCTGTGCAAAATATATATTGTCCTTTCTTCCACTCTGGCCAGCAGTCTGGAACAGCCAAATGGCCTATTCATGGGCCTATATAATTTGCAAATTAGTATCACATCATATCCTTGCAGATTGTTCTCATCATCTCTATGATTTGCCTGTACTTTTTGTGATAAGACTCATTAGATTTCTATAGTTCAGGATGCAGAGTCCAGTTTCCCAGGGTTAATGGAGTCAATAGATACCTAGTAAACATAGTCAGCAGAGCCTAGGATGCCACACCTCTTTTCCTGAAACAAACATCTAAACTATGTTAGAGATAATACACTCTGAAAATGTTTCTGCCTCTCCGTTGACTTTAAAAAGAACTAACCCAACTCGCTCAGCTGCAGACTTTTATTATGCTGAATACTAACTTATGTGATTTGTGTTCCCCCCTTACTAACCACATCTTTGTTTCCATCAGAAGTCAGCAATGAAAAAAGTAAATATCACCATGTAAACAACAAATTATAACAATAATTGTAACAATGTAAAATGTAAACAATGTAAAATGTAACAATAAATTATAAAGATCTCTAATCAAAATACTGACTGTGAAATAATCTTCTCAGAGAAGTAATAAAAAACTATTACTAAAATTAGTAACAAAGGCTTCACATAAAGCAGTTTCTTGCCACTGTCTAAACAAAAATTACCAAAGTAGTTGAAACCCGCAGGTCTTCCATAAACAAGTTATTTCCAAGTTTCTATTCCATATCTTCATATAACCACAGGGTAGTTATGCTGATATTATTGCGTTATGCAACTGAAGTGGTGTAAGGAAAAAAAAGAATGGAAACTGAAACTACGATACTGAAGGCTGGCTTTACATTTTTCTGAAAGCTTTTGTTAGATTGGCAATAATTATTTTTAATTGGAAAACACAAAGTATTTATTTATTTTCCCTCCAGGCAGTTAAATATGAACACTATTAGGATGAATCTTCTGTCTTATGAGTATCTTGAGTGAAAAATGGTTGGTTTTGATAAATGTACAGTAATTTCTCTCGCTGAAAGCCCTTCAGTTTCTTAAGACCAGTTCCCTACTTTGGATCTTAAAAGAAAAAAAGGTTTTAAATCAGTCTCAAAGATAAACGAAGAAAACAATGCAGAGGATGTCCTTAGTTTTAAAACTCATACTTCTGAGAAAAAAAAAGTTTTCTTCCCCAGACTGAAATGACACGAGTACTCATTTTACTTTATATCTTTTCCTGGAAGAGTTTATTCCTATGCCCCACAGACTACTAATCGTGATGGTCATTTCAGTTCAGCGAAAGTAGTTAAGCAATACGCAGGAGAAATATGTTCTTATTTATAGCAATACCGAAATAGTAACCACACCAGTAATCCAGTAATATTCCAGTAGTATTTATTCCTCACAGTCTTTTAGTTACAGCTTGAATGAGAGGAAAGACTGCACTATGTTTTCATTGCTGCAATTAAACGTGCATCCATCTATAAAAAATTAACAAACTGTTATTGACTGTTATTTTTTAGCTTATGGTCTCAAAATCATGCAATATTATTTCTACAGTAGTGGATTTGATCTTGCACTGCAAAAAAAATCCCTAAAACTGCTGTATGGTTCTGTGGCAAGAAAAATATAACATTTTTGCTTGAAATTTAACAGTCAAATGGCATTGCAGGTAAGGGTCATTGAAGTGCAGCAAAATAAACAAGGAATGAGCCATGCTCTAGAAATGATACTCACTGGAGAAGATAAAAATGTGTAGGTTAAGAGATCAGAAGAACAACACTTTTTAGATGTTACTACAGTCTTTTCTGAAATGCTGATAGCAATGGAGTAAGCAAAGAGCTATCTCACAAACACAATAAACTGTTACATGGACATGGAAAGTGAAACGAAAACAAAGTGCAACAGAAGAGAAGCAATTACTGAAATCACTGAGAAAAATCTTGATAAAAAGCAATACTCACACAAAATAAATTATTCTCAGTAACTTTTGACCTTATATTAAGGTTCTTATTTGTATGTAATACTTCTCCTACAGAAATTCATAGACATCATAGCAGCTAATAGAAGAAAATTCCGGAAGCTCTTTTATGTTACAGCCATTAAAGGATTAATCACATTCAGTCAATGATTGTATGGTTGTGTATTCCCATGCAGCAGTGGCACATCTTTAACAAACAGTAATGTTTATACCTGATCTGCCTTTCTGAGAGCTCATCTTTGTTATTTGGCCTTTGATTAATTAATAGTGGCTAGATTAGAAAGCACAGTGGTGTCTCTCACAAAGACAAGGTGGTCTAAAGATACAGACTGAAGTACTCACATGGTTCAGTCTGGTTTCATTTATTCAGTAGGATAAGGCACACAAACTCATATTCCCTGAATTGAAACCACAACTGCAGCAGGCTCAAAAGCAGCATAGTATGGCACTGTGCCTGACTAGAGCTCTCAAGAGCAGAAAGAGATAATCTAAATAATTTATGGCAACATCAGAAGTATTTTCTTTGGCCAAAGTGTATAAAAAAAAGTATATAAAAAAGCATTCATGAAAATAAGGATCAGAATCAAAATCACTTACTATATATATGTAAAATACTACTGATCTCCAAAATAAATAGAGATTTTTAATGACCTATCAAATTTCATTCCTTTTGATTTAAATAATAACCAGAAGACTCCTACCAAAATGCTCAAACATTCTCATGTACCATTAGCAATACAGTTAAATCACAGCAGCGTTAAACATCTCATAAGGAGCTCAGCCAACCTACAAAATTACTTTTTTATCCTTTCATTCCCTAGAAAGCTTCCACTCAGCTCCTGTCCATCTAATTTCCATAGCCATCTCTGGGAGTCTCTGAGCAACTGTGATGAAACCATGGGGGACTGACAGCACTGACAGAAACCAAGCTCAGTATAGCAAAAGTATTTGTGAATGCAAGTTCATGAAGAGGCACAGAGCTATAGGGCTTTTTAGACAAATCAGATAAGGGAGAAAGAACAGACTTTACAGCTGTTTAGGTACTCTCCTGTACTTTGACTTCTTTGGATAGAGCAAAGTCCTGCTCATTGCACATAATTTGTTATTTCCCTCCCAGTTCTCAAGAACACCAGGCAAACAGTGCTACCTCTGAATCATATTTATCAGAGAAAGAGATTACTTCTCTCCTGGAGAACCAGGGCAAAACAAACAGAATTGTGAGTCACAGCTCTTCCTCCAGTCTGTTCTGAGGTTTTTGACTCCTGGTCCAATGCGAAGTCCATAGAACATTTGCTCTACAGTTGTAAAGAGGCAGGATCACTTCTTTGTCGTGCCTTTTACACAGCCAGTGGACAAGTTCCAGGCAATAGACCTCTCTGGAGCACTCCATCTGCTAACGCAGCTTCACTCTTGCCCCACTGACACAATCTCATAAGGATCTATAAATAACCAAAAGAATTCACTCAGTGCTGAAATAAACACAAGGGGACAGATTGTATTGGTGTAGCTGAAACAAGGAATGTGTTTGTGCTGATGGCGTTCATCTTACGATCAGATTGCAGCAATGGGCAGATGTCTGTAACACACTGACCTAGAATACCGAGGAGAGGCAGAAGTCAGCTACTGTGTGATCTGCACTTACAATTGGTAATTAGGAAAATAAATATGTATTCTTTAGCACACAGCAAGGTTAATACTGACTTCTGATCCATTCTCTGAAAATCACAAACAACTTTTAATTGTAAAAATTTCTTTATTTTCTTACACTTGGACTCATCTACTCTGAAGACAATGCAGATAAAGCACTGCATCGACCTTCAGCACTGGCCATCTGTTTGCTCAGCCTTCCCAGTACTGCCTGCATCATCATTTTGAAAAAGAAGATCCAGGAAGAGTAGCTGAGCACCCCTGAATAAAATAATAAATGCTTCACATTCCCTCTGTTCAAACAACGCCTGCAGCCAAAGAGTGGGTGACATTACTGAGAACAACAACATCTATTCAAATTTGTAAAGCAAGCATGCTTCCTCCAACACAATAACTACACTGAATGAGCTGTTAGCTTAGCTCGCTTCCACACTTTGATGTATACAGTTAGAAAAAGTCAAGCATACCAGTAGTCCTAGACTTGAGTTTATTAGCTCAAGAAATGTTTTCAATTTCATATAGAAAAGAACCAAAAAATGTGACAGCTTATTTTATTTACTTAGCTTTTTCTGATTGAAAGAAGTGACAGCAAGCATTAATTTATCTTACAGTTACAAGGAGATCTGCAGAGAGCTCTGAATGCCTAAGAATCATCGCTATTAGTCCACATAACGTAGTCTTATTCTTTGTCATATTCACAGTTGACATCACACAACACTTAATTCTATGGAACATATCACCTAACATGGATACATCATGTGCACTTTTCTAAAAGATCAGGGCATGTGATACTTATCTCACTATATTTAGGCCTGCAGCTGAGGTTGAAGCCACTCAAAATAATTTTGTCAAGTAAATCAGTCACTGAAATGATGCGATGCTGGCAGTGACGGAATTCTAGTGTGACAGAACAACTCACGAAGAATTGTGAGCAAGAAAATGCTTTACTCCAAATTTTTCAACTACCCAGAAGTTACTATCTTAAATGGAGAAAAGAAGGATGGAAGCAAGAAAAAAAAAAACAGACCTTAGCTGACCCAGACCAAATTTGCTTTGGGAAGGAGGATGCTTTTTTGGATAGTACATTTATATTGCATTGTTCACTGAAAAAGCTAAAAAGTATTCTTGCTGCAATAGGTAGCAATAGGATCACAACATCTAAAATATTTTATTTTTCCCTGTAAACTACAAAGAATTTGCAACCAAATGTTGCCATTGGATATGCAATGTCTCCAGGCCAATTTCTGTCAAGTGAGCACAGCAACTCCACAAAAATACAAAGATATAAACATATATATGCTATCCTGTTAAATATTTATTGAAGCACTCCTCAAGAATTTCTTCAAAATTTTCCAAATCTCTAATCAGCTATGGAATAGTTTACAGTACTTAGGAACTTTTAATAAAAAGTATTTATGATTATATTGTGATATAGGTACTTTTTGCATGTGCCATTCAACAATGACCTCATATTAAATAGAATTTGATAATATTTTGAGCTGATTTTTACTGTTCACTTTTGGAATTGGGACAAATATAATATCTATTATTTTAACCAGGATAATGGAGACAGCATTCTTATTCTGTGAAGAAGCTACAGCTCTACTAGTAATTTCAGAATCCTAGGGATATGTCTAAGCATCCTCTACTGGATGAGATACTTTGGAAACAGCCTGTATCATTTCCCTCATTTCCAGATATTTCCAAAGGTTTGACTTTCTACTTTTTTTTTTCTTTTTTTTTTTTTTCTTTTTTTTTTTCCATGCAGAATGAGCCATTTACCAATTGAACACAATTATTTCAAAGTATTCTGATTATTCCGTATTATAGATTATATGAGAATCAACTTCCAGCTGTCCGGTATTTGACCAGTAAAGAAAGTGAATTACTGAGTCAATTACAAATCTGCTGAGGTCTGTTGCAAAGTTTGCATTGATAACATTTGGTTTTCTGCAGCTAAAGATCTTTTAGAGAACAAGAAGAAAATTAGTGCCACATAGGAGAACCAAATTATTTTATATAGTATGACAATAGCTGAACATCGCAATAATGCCAGCTTCAGCTTTCCAAGATGGACATAGGCAGTGCTTACACTAAAACAAATTGCTAAAACACCACATGAACTGCTCATGCATTTTCACTAAATAGATGGAAAACAATGACTTCAAGCACCTATACATACAGATCATTAAAATCTAAACAGCTGTAATATCTGTACTTGAAGAAGAGAAAAAAAGTAGTTTTGAATGGTATCTGTGTTATTTTTATTGAGCATATTGCAGAGAGCTTTCAGCACGCCTGCAGATATGTAAGTAATCATTACCTACACACAGAAGGTCAAGAACCTTCTAAACCACAGGAGTTCGTACAGTCGAAATGTTTTAGCTATTAAATGGCTGATGATGTCATTACAAAGCATCTTATCAAGTGAGTCAGTTGAGCAGGAAATCAAGAATTTTTCAACTTAAACAATCCCTGAGCAAGAGCTAACCTGCTCAGAAGTCCTGTATAATAAACTGATAAACTGCGCTGTGAAGTGAAAAGAAAAACTAAATGCTTGTTTTTTTTCTGTTAATATCTTCTTTAGGAAACATCTGCTAGCCATTCTGCTGTTTCTTCTCTCTCTCTTTTTTTTTTTTTTTCTTTTCTTTTATTACTATTGTTTGTTTGCCTTGCTATTGATTATGGAATTGAAAGTTTAGATAATCTCTTAGCCTTTAAAACTAGCTTGTCTGGGTTTACTTGAGGTCACCTAAGCAATGAAGAAACCAACTGTTTGTTGGAATGTAAACAGGGGAAATGATTTTTCCCCAGGTGGCAGAGTTGTGAGATGGTTATAGGGACAGAACAGAAGGGTGCTTTTTTGGAATGCTTTACCCCTTCTGCAATGGTACCACCACAGGTATACAGTCCTGAGCTGAAAATGCGGTATGAGAGATCAAGGCAAGTCTCACTGTTACGAAGCTGACATTTTATCAACAAGTGTTACATTGGCGAGTTGTGTAGTCCCAGCTTTACTCTGGAATTTAAAAGGTCAATGTGGACACCAAATAAGGCTTCAAACTTTTAAGACCTGCTGTGAAGGACAGCTGGCATGGCATGCAGAACCCTGCCACAGGGTGATAAAAGAATGAAGTGAATATTTTAGCAGTGAGCTGTCACTAATTAACACAAAATTTATTTACTTGAAAGATAAACATATTTGGAAATAGTAAATGCTCAAGGAATGTTTGGCCATCAGTTGTGCAAGTGTTAGTTAAGTAGGAAACACGTGGGACGTGCCTTGGCAAGCATCTGAAGCATCGAGCCTGAGTATCTCCAGACTCAGAGACGTGAAGTTGTTGAATCAGATGATTTCACACCGACTGCATTAAACCTGCTGGTTACAGTGCAATGACCTCTGATTTACACTCTTTTAAAACAAGAGCAGAGCAGCGCTTTTTGAGTATAACACCTAACACTCATGCTCCTCTGCAACACTGAAGCCTTGTATCACTGACCTGCAGGTGCTAGGAAATGTCAGCACTCAAAAACAGCAGTAACAAGGATTTTTAATCCAGTGGATAACAAATACGAGGTTTTTCTCCTGCACTTGACAGCACCGATGGTACTGCTTTGCCCTTCCAGCAGGGACAGGGCATGCTGGCTCTGAGGAGATGTTTAACCAAAAGAAATCTTTCCTGTTCAACGGCATTTCATATTTGTACTTTGCTCACTGAGATTTTTGATATCTGAAACTGTGAGTTCTGTATTTTCTCTCTCATATGAATGCAAAATAAAGCAGGACCAAGGATTTTTCCACTAATACAAACTAATCTTGCAAGTTTTCTACCCACTCTATTGGCACATGAAAAAGGCTGCTAAAAAACTAAAGGCCATGGAAAATCCAGCACAGACAAGGGGGAATACAGAAATACAAATAATTAGTCATTATTATTTGAAAGTGCTTCTTTGAGAATAATTATAGAGCTTCAAATGTGATCCCAGGGATTTCCTCTTGAAACAAGTTCAAGATGGCCACGTTGCCCCGACGTTAAGTGAAAAGTGTCTCCCCTAGTATGAAATAAATTTGAACCCTATGGTAACATAGAGACAACTTACTGTGTACTGTTTCAGGAAGATTACAATTTATGCCAGCAAATTGCAAGCCATGTGTGCAGCCATGAAAAACATTGTGTGTGGCCACCACACCAACACACATTTTCAACCCAGAAACTAGCACAATGCTTTAGCAGACACTGTTAGTGTGCAGTAGCCATAACTCAGTAAAAATGCCTTGAAGAACTGCCATCCAGGACACATACACAGCATCAAACTTACCCAAGCTACTTAATAAGAAGTTAAATTGTCGGAAAATTGGGCCACACAGTAAGAAGCTATCTGCCAGCATACATCATTCACACTTGCAAATTACCAAAGCCTTGCAGGCAGTGGAAGACAATCACTTTAAACTGTCTTGATGTGCTGCCTAGCCAGTCTTCAGAGGAAGTGGGAAGCAGATACACAGGGACTCCAGGAAAGGCATCTGAGCCAGTGAAGGACACATGGAGCTTATCAAGGTGCTGACTGAATGGATTCTACTGTTCACTGAGAATCCATATGCTTTTGCCAGATGTTAAATAATTAACCTAATCTCAGCATGACATAATGTATTCTTAATATATCCTTTTTTATTCTGACTCCTGTTTCAGTTTAAACAATTAAATGAAAGCCAAGAAATGAATGCGAGCCTTTCCATATGGCATCATGCTTTGTTCATAAGTGAGAACGTATATGAGAACTGTATACTAGAAAGTCTACCAGTAAGGTTACTTCAGTTCTTTGGGCCACTGGGTTCAACTGGAATCTATTTGGTGCAAAGCTATTGTAAATGGAGGTAAACTCAAAACACTGTAACAGCACCTCAGATGGTCTACAACTCTGGGACCATTTAGTGAAGCTTTTGGTTGCTTAGAGACCACTCAACAGAAAATCCACTGGCACACATCAGCGCTCTAGAGCTGCCCCTCTAGTGGAAGCCCTGTGAAAGAGAATATAAAATACATATATATATGTCACTTTAAGATATCCTGTAACAATAAAATTCAGTGGCCACAAAATCTCCTAGACAATATATCACTCTTTTGAATCTCTGGAATAGCACACAGGGAAGTTGAATGGAAACACGAGATTGTCCTTTTGTCTGCTTTTCCCTTACAAATCTTAAATTCTAAACACATTCTATACAATATAATAAAACCTCAGAAGGACTAACGAATAGCCTATAGACTGAAAAGAGAAGGCAAAGAAGTGGGCAGTCTCAGAATGGTTTTCTTTGTAATTGCCTACTATAGTAGGAATGAAAGTTTCTACTTAAATTATGCCTTAGTCTCTTTTTTTTATTATTTTTTGTTAAGTTTCAAAAGTGGAGAGACACTGCTGAAATGAAACATTCAGACTTCAGTTGGTGTTAAATGACGGAAGATGATGTGCTTCCATGTAGTACAGTATCTCATTAAATCATGGTCTAATCAAGCCATAAATGAAACATGTCAAGGCACTGGCTAGCCCAACTGTCTCATTATCCAATCTCCACTTTCAGAAAATCTCCATACAGACCAATTTTCAAAGCAGGAATATTTTTATTTCATACAGATCATGGTGAATAATGCACAGTTATGATAGCAGGTTACTTCAATATCCTCAGGAAGGGTTTGAAGTTTAGTTCTGCAAGATGCGCTGTACTTCAGAGCATTTTCAACTTCAATTAGCTCAACAGAAATTGAAAAAGCAGTGAATCTACTAAAAGGTAGAAACCATCCTACCTATTGATCTGTGTTCTGTACAACCAGTTCTTGATTTCAGCAGTGATCAACCTCTGACTCTCAGCTTGCAGATATGATATCGAGCCTGTGAGGGTGCAATTTGTTAGTATATTTGGAACAATGATGCTGAAAACTGAATGTAGGAAATCCACTAGTAGCAACTCCACAATTCCTTGCAGCTTCCCTCCATACCTTCTGAAACTTGGTGTTCTTCTCTTTTACCTCTTAATAAGACATTTTCTATATTTAAAGGAAGCTTGTAAACAAAATGAAAATTGACTTTTTTTTCATGGCCTTGTAGTGATAGGACAAGGGGAAAGGTTTTGTATTTGTTCAGCCTGGAGAAGAAAAGGCTGCGGGGTGACCTCATTGCAGCCTATCAATACCTGAAGGGAACCTACACCCACGAGGGGAGTAAACTCTTCAAAAGGGCTGACAACAGCAGGACTAGGGGAAATGGATCCAAGTTGAAGGAGGGAAGATTTAGGTTGGATGTTAGGGGGAAGTTCTTTACAAGGAGAGTGGTTAGGCCCTGGAACGGGCTGCCCAGGGAGGTTGTGGATGCCCCGTCCTTGGATGTGTTTAAGGCCAGGTTGGACGGGGTCCTGGGCAACCTGATCTGAATGTGTGTGTTTGGTGGCCCTGCTAGGCAGGGGGGTTGGAACTACATGATCCCTGAGGTCCCTTCCAACCCGGGTGATTCTGTGATTCTGTGATTCTGTATTAAAAAAGGGGAGATTTACATATTAGAAGGAAATTCTTTCCTCAGAAAGCAGTGAGGCAGTGGCACAGATGCCCAGAGAAGCTGTTGGGTGCCCCATCCCTCGAGGCGTTCAATGCCAGACTGGATGGAGCCTTGGGCAGCCTAAGCTGCTGGGAGACAATCCTGTCTGCAGCAGGGGACTGGAACTAGGTGATCTTAAGGTCCCTTCCAACTTGAGGCATTCTGTGATTTTATGATTCTATGGTTCTATGATTCTATTCCATTAAAAGAGAGGCTTACATAACATTTATGTTAATTTAAAGCTAATAAATTCATCTGACATGATGATTGGTGACCAAAAATTGTGAAATTTATCCATCAGAAAAACCAACAAACTTTGAATTAATTGAAGCTTCCTTCCCTCAAAATTAGAAATTGGAAAAATAGTATTCCCAGACTTCAGCAACATGTAATCATTTTGTAGGGCTTTTCTAAGACAGATCACATTTTGAAAAAAAAAAAAGCTTTTTTTTTAATTTATGGAATGGTACCAATGAAGGTTGCCCAGCATTAGTTCTAAGAAAGATGAAACAATTACACAATTTAAAAGAAACAGAATTAAAAAAAAAAAAAAAAAAAAAAAAGAACAAATAATATTTGCAATATTATTATAAAAATATATTTTTCTATTTTCAGAACTAGTTCCCTTTTTTAATAAGAGAAGAGTACAAAATGACAGTTTCCTCAGCTTTCAGGAGCAAGGGGTGATATCCTTCTCTCCATATTAGGCCAACAGTAATAATATATTTCATTCCTGGGAAGTGGTGGGAGTTAATCAAAACAAAGTACTGCTATTGCAGGCACTGATGCATATTCTTGATTTTAAGAACTGTGTTCATGCATATGCCTCATGTTCATGAGCTTAGCTGCATGCCTGGGACCTATGTTTCAATAAGTATTGCCCATATGCATTGCTTTCATCCTGCTATTATGACTCAGAGCAGCTGCAAATTTCCAGAGGTTTGTACAGGACACAGCATAGAAAAGAGAAAAGAAAAAAAGGAAAGCTTTTCATTTAAGGAAATAAAATGCCCATCTAAATGCCCAATATCATATCAGCCACTACATATATCAGACAGCTTTACTGCCTTTTTATCACCGCTGCACTCCTTATCATGTTTGAATACTGTCTCTTCCCGTCAATGTAGTTATCCGGCAGTCTATTCCCTGGCTCTATCTTGTAGCCTTACTGTGTAACTACAATAAATACGTAACAAGACTGGTATGTCAGCCAGCGAAACCAGCAACCCTTCCCTTGTGCTGGCATTTCACCTCTGACTCAGAGCCCCATGGTGCTGCTGGGTGCCACAGCTTCAGCGGTCTCAGACTGCGGCTGAGCAAGTGATAGGTGTGAGGAGTCACTGGTGACATCACCAACGGCTCCTGTATACTGATGGCTATTACTAAACATTACTTGTTTCAAGCTACTCAATTGGACTAAACTGATGGTAAGTACCAGGGAGAGTTTAAAAATAAGTTCCAAACATCCTCATCACATTTTTTAATTTTTGCACATGAAGCTAAATGTTCCCTTCTTCCCTTCTCCTCCCTTCTCTGAGTCATGTCACAGATCAAGTAACATGGGAGTGATCATGTGGCTATTCTAATCACATTTGGATTGCCTGATGAGGATCTTACGTTAAAAAAAAAAAAAAAAAAAAGAGAAATTAAATATTTTACAAGATTGTTCTGAAACAGTTTATTTCCATGTTGTTGGAATGTTATTTACAGAAAAAGGCTGAATCTGCAGAGCTCCTTCAAGCACTGGTGTTGTAAGCTCCCATGATATTATCAGGAGTCTCGTGATAATCACTGTCCTGCTCAAATCCCCGTTGCAGCATGGAAAATTGCGGAGAATTCCAATCCAGAATAAACAAACCAAACTCGTGCTTCAGGATGGAAAGAAAACTCACAACACATAGGACCTAAAACTCAAAAAGCTGCATTCATAATTTTGAGAGGGAGAAGTGGGAGGCATCTTAGAGACTTATGGGTGCCATTGGCATTGCTGGCACACACTCTGGCTCTGTGGGTCAAGATTTCATGTTGGATAATAGGAAAAACTTATCCAAAAGAGTGGTCAAACACTGGAACAGTCTACCCAGGGAGATGGTGGTCACTGTCCCTGGAGGTGTTCAAGAAACATGTAAAAGTGATACTTAGAGACATGGTGTAGTGGGCACTATTGCTGGTAGGTGGACAGTTGAACTAGATGATCTTAGAATTCTTTCCCAACCTTAATGTTTCTATGATTCTAAAAACAATGACCCTGCTACAACAACACAGGCCAGCAGGAGAGCTCAGACACAAACATGTATGAGACTTCAATTGTCTCCAAGGCATGGTTTGACTCTGGGAAACCAGCACATGGCTAGCAGTAGTGTGAGGCTGCCTGTCAAGCAAGACAAAGCCCAGCAGAGCTGGCAGGCATGAAAAAGCTAAGTGATCAGTCACTTCCCCATGTTATGGGCAAGATGTGAGAGGAGTCATGGTGTTGCATCACTCAACCCTTACCCGAGAAGCAGGGTGGGCATCTTGCCAGAACCTTTCACTCTGTTTCCTTCTAGCTGTACGTGTTGAAAAGAAGAAAGAGGAATTGGGCCTCCAGGTTTCAATTGATAATAAGTTATCAGAGTCACTAGTGAAAAGCATGCCTGAGAACATCAACATTGGCACCTACTTCTTTGTTTTGCAAAGGGTTTCATCCTGTCTCCCCGCATTTACATGTACACTCACACGCACACATGCACATGAGTGATTTTTTGTTCCTGTCTTTGTTTCCATTTGTGATATAAAAATGCATCCAGCTTCAGTTTCGAGACATTTCCATCAAGAGTGCACATATAGATTTATTTTTCAACATGCCCATCACTTACACTCTAGTTAAAAACACCAGTAAAGAAATTTTGAGAAAAAGAGAGAAAAACTACCTCTGTCCCACAGCAACTATAGTACTGAGTTTTTGTTTTTTTTTTTCAGTCCTTAGAGGTCCCCAGAGAACTTTGAGCACGTTTACTAATATCAAAGCAGGGCAATAGCTTTTCAATGACATCATCTTCCCACTCCCTGTAACTGAGAACTCACCGTTCCCTGAAATAGATCAAGGCAGGAGGTTTGAGTGCCAAAGGTCTTACACCATAGTTTCACCCACGAGGACTAGGATTTTCAGGCTGACCTGTAGCCTTTGATGTAATTTGCTAGTGGCAAAACTCTGCACTGTCCTCACTTTGGTAATCAAAAGTTATCCATGACAGGCTGTAAGTCAGACCTAAGAGTCTGAATCCAATATTAAAATGATATGTGTTCTTAAAAAATGCATGAGATTCTTAGTATCCAAATTTAGGGCTCAATTTTATTCACAAATATATTCTGGGAGTGAATCAGTGCATGTACAGGGAAAGTTGCCCACAGCAGAATTAATGTTCAGGTTACGTAGCAGCAAAACCTCCTGAAAAATGAAGCTTTAGGCAACAGTGATACTCTCAGCGTCTGACACGTTACACTGGAGACAAGGGAGATCTCAGACAAATACAAATCTTTTCCACTGATATAGCCTGGAACACTGTAAACGCAGTTAACAGCCAACATTTGTTCTGTTTTTGGAAAAAAGAAACATATACAAACAACTGTTCTTTTCCATCCTGAAACAATGGAATAACTCATGATAGCTCCTTTGCAATGGTGAAATTCTGACAGTGACCTCAACAGCTGCTTAGACACCAACCACAGCATTTACAACTGCTTCGTTACAGACACCCAAATGCTTGCAACACATTTTGCTTTCACGGCCCAAACAGTATAATCAGTGACTTTATCCAGAACAGCACAATAATGCTCCTGTTTATCAGAGAACAGAGCATAGCAACTTATCCTCAGATTCATCATTATCAACTTAAACATGTCAACTCGTGTTTTCTATTCTGCTGTTTAAGCTAGCAAGAAAGAAAAAAAGGAATTGAAAAAAGCTGGCTTTCTTTTCTTTTTCCTCCTTTTTATTTATTTATTTTTTTTTGTAAAAATACAGAAGGAAGAAAACTGCAGATTAAGCTTCGCTGGCCCCTGATAGGATCCTTGTTCTGCATCTTGATTATAACAATTTGATTTTGAAAGTCGGAGTGGCAGAAAAGGATGCCCAAATTGACACACTTTGAATCAGCATGATGCTCTTCCTCTTCTGAGCAGCTGCTCTCAGATATTTTCATTCGTTTGGACTCCTCTGGATGTGGTTGAAGAACTGAGGCATAAGAGATGCCAGGTGTCCAGGACTACCCACCACATGGCTGTTGGGAAGAACTAGCATAAATGATCCTGCAGGAAGGATATTAATCACAGTAAACAGAGTTAAAACCAGAACCCAGGCAGACCAGACTTTTGTTTACCCAAAAGGATGAGAGATCTCTGTGTACATAGCACTGCACATCTGTGCATACCCAGTGAATTTACAAGTTTTATCAGTTCTCCTTGCCGGTGAAATGCGGGCACACACACACACACACACACACCAAAAAAAAAAAAAAAAGTTTAGGTTAAGTATTCATTTGCCTCTTAATTTCGAGGTTTATTTGATTTTTAGGAAAAAAAAAACAGGAATGAAAACCTGAAAGGAGGTTTAAGCCCTTCCCCCTTCCTCCCGCTCCAATTCTTATCCATAGGCTCGAGGTGAGTCACAGAGCATGAGTCAGGGCTAGGATTCACGTACAGATCTGACGGTCATCCTGAGCACCCGCATACCAGACACCACTCCCAGATAGCAACACTTCAGACTCGGGGGGAGGAGGGGAAACAAGAATAATACTGAAAGTGAACACTGGATTGAGCTTTTATTTTCTAGCTGCTCTTACAGAAGAAAAGGGTTTTTGTCAGCTTACTTTGCCCGGGGATTTCACACCTGTTGTGTAAAAGTCCACCTCTGCCCCATGCCAGCCCTGCCTGAACACAGCAGGATGACTGAAACCACAGGAGGCTGAATGGCTAGGGAGTTGACTGAAACACCACTTTAAGAGCTGCCACAGTTGAGAAAACACTAGAGGATATTTGCTAGGTGACAAAAGGAATGAACTTCCGGATGTTTTTCAAATCTTATTCCTGTAAATAAGAAACAGCTGACTATGATCCTGCAAATTCCAATTGAGAAAGCCACGCTGATACTAATGCATTATGCTGTGTCTAGATTCCCTTGATAGAATTACAGCATAACTCTACACAGCTGGGTGGATATGATCATGTTGCACCAATAGATCATAGTATCAAGAATAAGAGAAACAGAGATCCAGCACTAACACGCTACTACAACGCTGTGTCTCCAAATTTAGTACGGTGTGTTTTTCAGCACTAACTTTCTAACAACATGGACAAATAAAGCCATGCATACGCTGGCAAACTGAAGTTTGCTGATGACAGTCTTGTTATTGTAACAGGAAGTGACTCAGCCTTGGCAACAAGAGATCAGATATTTTATTCAGAACCATTAGGTCATTTTTTTCCCCCTAACCAACCAACAGTTTCACAAGGCAACTGGTTTTGTTTGAAAATAAATATCTATTTTGAAAGTGATTCGCTGAGAGACTGGAGTTAAACATTTATGGTTAGGAATAACCGCTTAGTTTAATTTAAAGCATCTGGAAACTCTTGTCCTGTTAACCCTCTTAATGTGCTGCCTGTACAAAATTCCTCCCCCTTGGGCAGGAATTCTCCCACATGGCTGAGTATTGCCAGTTACATTATTATCATGAGAGTGAGGATGAGTGAGGAGATTTGTGCTCAGACCAGTAACTTTCCATGACAATTATTTATGACTGATGTCATCCTTACAGCCAAAGCAAAAGTACTTCACTCAGACATTACAGCCAAAGCAAATATGTGCCTTGATATAACGGCATATTACATGGTCTTGCATCAGTTATTTATAAATGGCATGTGATTTGATGTTGCTTCACCAAAAATTAGTGTTAAGAAAAGAACAAATCTAATATTTGGCATCCAGTCTCACCTAGTTTCTTTCCTTCCCAGCTTCTGTACTGTTAGATATTGTGTATATTTGCATTTGCATTTGCATTACATATAAGTTCAGACAACTACATGGAGACAGAATACTTTCCCTTTTAATGCAATACTGGTGTTACTCATTTTTACTTCAAATAGCTTTTAGCATATATCATAACTGCATAAATGTTATACCAAAAAAACTAACTGTTCAAACTAATTTAAATTTCTCCCTGTGATGATAAGGAGTAAGCATGTCACCAGCTGCAGCACTCTTAGAACAGGATTTTGTCATCTTCCTAATATTTTCCTGATTCTTTGTCAGTTTTGTATTTTTAAAATACCAAGGAAGCATAATAATCCACATCATAATGACTCAGATGTCCCATGAAAACATACAAATAACATAAATAACAATGCCAGCCTTTTATCGTGAGCATGGAGCAAGCAAAAAAAAAAGGTCTCATGGATATCTGAAAACCTCTGTAGCAACAGTATTTATCTGTTGCCTCCATACTGTGCCCAGAACCTAATTTTAGATATTAAAATAAAACTTAAGACAATTTCCCTGCATCAGGCACTGCAAGAACACAATAAGACCTCAAGCATTCTACGTTGACATCAAAACACATCTTTTTTTTTTTAAACGTGTGAAAAATTAAACTTTGAAAAGCCATTGCAGTGACTAAGAATTTACAATTCAGTGTCAAATGCAACATATCCTAAGAAACCTCAGAACCCTACATTATTTCACTGTTATCTTCCTTGTGACACAAGCAATATTTTACAATTCCAGCCCACTAAAACAGCAGATTTTGTAATTTTGCTGCTAAAGCAACATGGTTTTCTGTGCTCTTGCAAATAGTATTTCTGTCTTCTAGTGGGAAAAAATAGTTATCTTGTTCCACCATCTGCCAAAAACTACTTAACTCAGAGCAGTGCTTCTGTGATTTCATATTGAAGCTTGAGTAACTCCAGTGTTGTACCTATGACAGTCAGACCCTAACACTTTCGAAGTAGCCTGGCATGTTAAGAAATGTATTTCTACCATACTGTTTCAGGGTTTAACTGCTACAAGTAGCAGTCCTTGCTGAATACCATTATACATCAGGTGATTTTAACTAAATAGTCATCTGGAAGTGCAGGACAAAGGCTCACAATCTATTCATAGCTTAACACTAGATTTGAGAAGCCATGTTTCTTTCTCCAAATGTGTAACCATTGAATAAAATATGAACATAATTTCAGCTCTGCTGCAGAACTTCCTATTCTGTATCTTGTCTCTTATCAAGAGATTGCAGTGCACTACTGCAATTATCTGACAAAACTTTCTGCACAAGAATTGCAGTTTCATAAATGAACACACACACACACACGTGTGAATTTTACGTGTATATTATATTTGCTCAGATAGACTGAAAAACACAAGTCCCCAGAGTTTTAACACTTAAAGTTTAATAAAAGGAAGTCGTATTTCTGATTATCCGCATTTTGTTATTTCAAAACCAGCGTTTCAGTTTTCTGGGACCTAACATTTAATACATGAACGTTTGGTGTCAGCTTACTCTCCGTTATTATATTCAACACACACAAACATATTTCCATCTACCATAGGCACCATGTCAATTTTATGACTACAAATCCTCCATTTGCATATGTTCTTTTCAAAAGTGCTCCTGCTTTAATGGGCCTCCATCATACATGAAGCCCCCATCTTGGAACTGACAAGTTACAACCCTGACGCTATATTTCTTACAGAAGTAGAGATCCAGAGCTCTGGTTTAGCATGCTCAATTGGGAGCAGCAATTGCCAGGAACAGATAAATTCCTATCCTGCTTGTTACTCCCTGCAGCTCTCAGCTTCATCTCTGTCTCGATTGACCCAAAGGTCTAGGGATGTAGAAGGCATTTGGAGTTTTTCAGATAAATGGTTTAAATTTCTGTGTTACATGGCATTACTTACTATGAGGTACAGTAGCAACTAACAATATTCATGAGTTGTAAAGCTGGGAAGATAATACAAGTTATATTTTCAAAAGAACAAGTATTTTACCAGTAGGGAACATTTGTGATGCTGCTGTAATGCATTTTAATAGACTCAAGTTCTCAAATTAAATATTCTGAAAATTCATTTTAGGCATGCAAAATGAATTCCCTATAAAATGAACAAGCTTTTGGTGGAATATGTATATCAAAGACACGTAGAGAGAATTATTAAATAATTTTCTGGTATTTTTTTCTTCTTGCTATGTATTGCAACATTTAAAATAAGGAAAAAATACAGAAATTGCATAGAAACTGTGTAAAATAGAATAGAGTGGATAGGAAAAAAGTTCCTGGAACTAAAGAAAGACACAGAAACTGATTTAAAAGTATTTCAAAAAGATGTCTTCAAAACCCATTCTAAAAGTGATCTAACAGCCGCAGAAGTAATAGCCAGGAGGGGAGAAAAAAAAAGCCTTATACATCACAAAAATAAACAGAGAAAATGAACCATATTGAGAATATATTCTAATCTGACTGTAGTGAAATTATGCATTTCCTAATATTCTCCATTTGCCTGAAGAATTCACTGCATTATGTAACTATAAAGTCTTCAAGGAATTTCAAGCATATGTGTCCTGTGAAGATGCATTTCTCAGATGTTTTGCAAAGATTGTGCTCTTCCTCTGTATTTATCTTCACTGTTTTGTTTGTTGGTGTTTTTCTTTCATATATGAATATATATCTATATTTTACAGTGAAGTTGTATGGGATACATGCCTTCTTAGAGGTCTTACAGGAGTCTTTCCAAGCCATGTAGATTTTTTTGCATTTGGATTTCAGGGTCATGAAGATGACTGGTGAAAAGGAACATCTTTAATACAAAGATATGCTGAAAGAGCTGTCATTTTCAACCTGGAGAAGTGAAGGCTCAGAGGGATCTCATCAATTTGTATACATACCTGAGGACACTGACAGGACAGGAGGCAATAGGCACAAAATAACATCAAATTCAATCTGAACACTTTTTAATTATAAGGGCAGTCAAGAACTAGCAGAGACTTCTCACAGAGATTTTGGAGTCTCCAGCTGCAGAGATATGCAGAACATGCAAAAGAACATAAGCCTGTGCAACCTACTCCAGATGAACCTGCTTGAGCATGGTGTTTGGACTAGGCAATCTCAAGAGGGCCTTGCCAATCTACACAGATCTATGATTCAGCAAATATTTTTGTATTTGTTTCATGACACCTACAATACCTGACTGTTTTCCTAGATTTACCTGTGCAGAATTCTTGCCTTCCTTAGTGACTTCCACAAGGAAGGCAACCCTTGTAAGCAAGTAATCTGCTTCCTGTGGGGCTAGTAGGAGCTCACCTTCCACTGCACCTACAGTATTTCCCAATTATTGAGCATTCTAACTAGGACCTTCTGTAGCATTGAGCTTCATTCTTTAATCCATTTGCCAAGGCTAATTTCTTAGTCAAACCAGACAAATATAGGGCATGCTGGTACTACTATGAAGTCAGGACACAACAAGGTTGCACAGTTGAAACTTGAAAAGTCAGAAACAGTCTCGATCCATCTCAGTTTACGTGCAGAGTTTATGAGACTCTCTAACAAACAAGTGCATATCATATTTAGCTGAAACATTCCCTTGGCTCAGTTCCTGATGTGACTGTGATCTGAGGCTGTGCATATCAGTCATAATTTCCTCCAAATCTAGCACTTATTTATGGGTAAATCCAAAATTTTGTATCGATCAAGTACCCTTCTGGGACTCAGTGAAGTAAATCTCTAAGATCCTTGGATACTTGGAAAAGTGAAAATTGCTGAAGGTCAAAGGAAATCAGAAATTCATGAGTTCTGCAGATCAAGTGACCATTACAGAAAAATGGCCTGAGACATACTGTTGATTTAAACACTGTTGACAGTAACACAGTGCAATCTTCCATAGAAACATGACTAATAACACTTCAATAGAGTATATTATTCCAGTTATTATCTTCATTTAACATGTTCCTTTCAGAATGTAGAGAAGGAATCATATTTATTCAACCTGAAGTTCGATTAATTCAAGTACTTCAAGGGAAAAAAGAATATAGTAGTAATTTTTCATGAATTCTACACTTAACACTACATATTGTTAATGCTTTTACTCAATGCTACAAAATATCATTTATAAAACAGGCTTTCCTGCTCTCATTGCCCTTCTAAGATGTTTCTTGCTCTGCACTTTAAACTTTTTTCCTTTTAGCCATAAAACATTCATCAGTCATCATACAGAGCTCTTAACAGGAGTGACGTATTTGCAGTTCTGAAGAGTAAAGGACTGTGGACTAGGTTCTATAATCCTCATAAATGTCTGTTGTGATACAGTTTGATAAATTCAATATACTTCTTGTTAAAACAAATTGCAACAAAAGATGCTTAACGAAAGTGAAAGTAAAGTGGTCAACCTTTCTGCTTATTTATTAAAGTATTCACAGTTTCAGTTTTAGGAAAACTATATATCATAGACCAAAGAGAAAAGTGAATCTAATTTAGAAAAATTTAAACAAATAAAGGAATGAATGGGGGACAAGGAGAGGGGAGGGGAGGGGAGGGGAGGGGAGGGGAAGAGAGATTAAGTTTTGAAGAAGTATTTGGGAGTTCCCAGAGAGACGGTTCCTGAGTTCTTTATGACTACCTTGAACACACAAAGAATGAGAGTCATAGCTTTAAAAGTAAAGTTGAATAAACACAAATTATCACAGGAAATGTGACATCCAAGGACACCTGGCAGGTAAAGGAAAAATGCCAGCGATGATGCAGAACATTCACCCTGAACACACCAGCAGTCCTGTTGAAGACAACACGCTAGACAGAGCTAGACTCCCACAAGAGTCTGAAAATTAAGGTGTGTTGGAGGTGAGTAAGTGCCAGCTCAGATCTACCTTCAGCCCCACTGTCTGTAACTCTGCAAGGACAATCTTGACTGTCTTTTAAAGAACAATTCTATAAACTACGTGAAACTCATCTTCCTTTCCTGCGCTGTATAACATGCAAATGCTGAACAGTCATCACTGGTTATTGCTTTTTGACAGAACTTGAAAATGAGAATTTTACTAACAGTTCTAGTGAAGTGTTCACTTCAAAAGGAAAAGCCTGTTTAAAGCCTGAAATATGTCTGCTATGAATCTTCAAAAATGAGTGAATACATATTTGTTTCAGATATTGCCTGATGACTTAAGAATGTGATATAATCAGAAAACTAATTTCTATGCTACAGATACACAGTATTTTGCTCTTAACAAGCTAAACATATCTTAACAGTAAAAGGACACATATCTGAGAATTTTTATTATGCAAAGACTGGCATAAGCAATCATAGGAGTCCAGCAGGTGTAGATACTTATTTCTGCTCAGAGCTGTAACACAGGTGATGTTTGGAAGGGACCTATCCAGATACAGTGTCTATCATCATAGACAAAAGACAACTGTCAGTAAAAATAAACTAAATAAATAAGGAATTACATAAATTCATGAACAACAGGTCTATATAGAGAATTTGTAAGGCACAGATACAGCACCTAAAACCACTAGGGAAATGGTGGGGGAATTCAAGGGCAGCTGACTGCAGAAAGTTGCTAGGCTTACACAGTCACCTAGATGAAATTACTGCCACCACATTTTTGCCCCTGTGATTTTTAAAAGGACAGTGCAAATCTAGTACGATCATTTCTATAAGATCTGAACTTGAACTTCTCTCATTTCTGTATAAATTTTATCATCACTGGAGGGAGAATGTGGAGCTTGATAGAAAATTGGCTTTATCCAGTAAGGCCACCCTTAGTTCTTTGTAATGATTAATGGGATTTTTGGTCCACAATTCCTATTGCAAGACTTCATACACATCTTTTTCTCAATAAAAACCAAAATCATAAAACAGCACAATATCCAGTCTATGTCTTTCTATAATCTCTTCTTTGGCCTGTACTGTGCTTGTTAAATGGTTCTCTTCCAGTGTTGTTCGTGGGTTTGTTTTTTTCCCCACTTCATTCACAGAATAAATATATGCCCTCTCAGGTGGCCCTCTTTTGGTTAAATGAGCATTTTTTTTTTTTTTTACTTTCTGTGTCTTACATTAGACTTTCTGTATGTCATGCATCTTGCATCTCTGCATTCTTTCACACGCAACCTATTTCCTGAACATGAAGCAACACAGCTAAGTACAATACTTCAGACATGATCCAACTGAGGACTTTGAAAATTAGCATATATTCCTGGAAATTCCTATTGCATCCCATGATCTCATTTACTATCTTGCCACTGGCTGAAAGTCCTTCAGTGAGCCAGGTGATCTCATGATCAGTGGTTAAATGGCCTGTTTGTTCTTTTGTCAAGTTTAACTGATGACCTCCTGCAGTGTAAAATCAATTCTTGGTGTTGGTACATAAGTGCATGATCCCAAATTTTGTATTTTTTTTTTTTCTTTCCACTGACATTACCCCAGCCCTCAAGGCCATTCTTTTTCTGTGATATTACACTACAATCCAACTCTGTATTGGCAATATCTCCAACCATCAAACCATCAGTATATTTCATTACTACATTCTTACTTCTCGTGCCAAGGTCAGGAACGGAAATATCAGTTCAAATATTTTCATGAAGTTCAGGAAAATTAGATCTGTCGCAGTTCTCTTGAGAAAATCTATTGATAAGAGAAAATCTATTCTCTTATCAGTGAAATGTCTAATTAATGATATCATGTTAGCCTAATGAAATCTAAATTAGACACCGGAGGAGTTTCTATGGGAGCTAGCAGAAGGATCGTAACTGTATTTTTAATTTGATTGAGATCCTATTAAAATCTGAATATATATCCAAGCATTTCAGAAGAACTGCAGTAAAATACCTAGCATGATGATAAAACCATGACAATACGTAACAGAAAAACTACACCCAACACATAAATTAAATCTTAAATATTATTTGTCAGGCTTCTTAAAATTCACTGCACTGTTCCAAAAGCCAGTGTTTTTTAAATAACATTGTCATATAAATGTTTTTGAGTTTGAACTTCCAATTTTTGAGTCAGTGAAAGGCACCTTGGTTGCAGCTTTAAGATTTTTTCAAATACAAAAAGGCAGCAATAGCCTATTTTTCTGGTGAAACTCAGATTTTGACCTATTCACATGCCTCCAGGATAAAAAAAAGTCTTAAAACTAAATATTGTTAAATGTTTTAGAGTTGCATGAGTGTCAGATGTAGTTAGGCGCATGCAGAACTTTTGAGGCACTAGGGAAAGAGGGCATTTTAAAAATAATTACATATCGTGCTAAATGTTGCCATCGTATTGAAATTTCACAAGAAAGGTCATTTCACAAAGTGATTGTTGCTCCAGAGATTTTATATAAGTGGTCTGTACTATTGCAATTGTACTGAAATAAGAGGACATATTCTGAGATTATGATGGAGAGAGGAATTGCATATATTGTGTATTTATCCAACTCTTTCCTACTGTACAAGAATGAACATTCCACATATCAAGACTGAAGGTGGATGATGCACATGTGCATGTGTGGTAAGCTTGGAAAAAAATAAAGCAGTGCTGAAATGCTATAGGAAATAACTGAATGGAGTGGAAAGGATTCTGTTTTGGGTGATAGTTTGAGGTAGAAGGGTTGTATTGCAGGGCACTATTTAGACCATGGGGTGTACTCTGAGGGTTAAATAACAGTTATGGTGAAGACATCTCTTCTTGATTAAACAAGTGAAAACATTTATCCCAGTTGAAGAGGTTGCTGCAAGTATCCTGCCCTTTTGCAATATACAAATTAAGCTACTAGTGCTGGGCTCCCTATGTGAAGGTAAACCAAGAACTGTTCAGATACGAGACCTCTTATTATAGAATCATAGAATGGTCTGATCTTTAAGACCATCTAGTTCCAATCCCACTGCTATATGCAGGGACACCTCCCTCTAGACTAGGTTGCTCAAAGCCCCATCCAGCCTGGCTTTGAATGCTTCCAGGGAGGGAGCATCCACAGCCTCACTGGGCTTACTGCTGAATGCAGCTGACTTACAATGTAGGATTTCATGAATCAAGCTTTTTACACCTGAACGTACTGTTTGCAGGAGATACTTACATGTGGCTGGTATTCATAGTACTATATTTCAATGGTGTAGGCTAATAAAAAAAAAAAAAAAAAAGAAGTTTTTTCTCTGAGTAGAACTATTGTTATAAGTCACTTAAGTGCTCAGGCGACTGCCCTTTCTTTTAAACTCTTTCCGTAACACATTTTCAGCAAGATATCTTTCACCCTGAGACTATATCCAGAGTCCACATTCATTAACCTTCCAAGCATGCCACGAGACTCATCTTTTCATTCCACAGGGATCTGGGAAGATTGAAAGCAACTGGCTTAAAAGAAATTTTACTTGAGCAAGCAGCGCTTCTATTTTCAAAAAAAAACTTCAGGAGAGCTAATTTACATTTAATTGCATCTTTTTGAATTTTTCAATTTTTATGTCATTTTAATCTGCAAAGCAGAATCTACACCAGTGTGTAATACTTTACAGATGTACAGAGATATCACATACCCTGAGCCTGTGGACGCAGAGAACTGATGGTATTTTAACTATCTGCATACAAGCACCATTGTGTGCAGGGGCCTTTAAACACTCAGATAAGAACTTTTTTACCATCCTTCAAACAAGAAGTCACCTTAAAACATTTTTGTTTTGCTCTTTTCATGCAGCTTTCCATGATGTTCTGACCGGCTATTCTTCCTTTTATGACTTCTTTGCCTTGTGATCATGTTGAAGCATATCACCTTTCAAATTATGAGATAATCTCTCTAAAAGAAACATAGCCTTTTCCACAGTTACTGCCTACTTAGCTAAAAACTAACATCACAAACACCAGGAAAAAAGCTGGAGAGCAATTCTGCAATGCTTTGGGCCCAGCAACAGGACAAAAAAGCAAAGGATAGAAACACCCAAAGCTCATACTTCAGAGGACGTTCTCACCATGTAGCAATAATGAGTCACTGCAAAGCAAAAACCATCTGTTCATCTGGACACAGATACCACGTGTCAGTTAACAGGAAACAGTTCCACTGAAGAATCTCACTGCAGTGTTAATCTCTGCATAGACAAATTTCCAGACCTCCTAGTTTGTAAACCGGCAGCACCAAAGCTTCTTTTTTTTTTTTTTTTTTTTTTTTTCTTTTTTGAAACCATGCAAGAGATTGCCTGTTTGGATACATTTGTCTGTACAGATTGGCCAGTACCATGAGGCTTCCAAATAATGAGTCTAGATGTTCTCATCAACATTTAAGTACTCATAGTTGGTGACACACAACATCCCCACCTTTGAGTAGGCAGTGCTTTCCCACTCCTCCTTTTCATTCACACTGCTACACAACTTAGCCAAGTTGGAACAACTCTAAATCCCAGGAAAATGTCATGTTACATTTTTGCCCGTAACGATATCCCAGTCATCAGCTATTGATTAAAGGGAGAAGGGTGCAGTCATAATTAACACACTGTATCTTGAAATATTTAGGCTCTTGTAAAGGGTCCAATCAGCCTTAATTAAAGCTATGTTTAACTAAGCTTTTTAGGATGGAGTCTATTATTTGCTGTGCTCCTGCCACATGTAGCTCAATAGGACTTAGCACTTCTGTGGCCTTTAGGTGTTATCACAACATAAAGAATGCATAATAACTACATAAGCAAAAAAAAAAACCCCTTTCTCCCAGCTTCTGAAGGCATTGCATTTCAATTCCCTTGACGACAATACAGTTTGGGTCATCTGTGTATAAATGTTTAGCTCCATTGGAGCAACACACATTTGCTGTATAGGTAGCTAATTCACTTCACGGGTGTAATGTTTTGGATCAAAGCATTTCCAAATTCATGTTGATGAATTAGATTTCAGGTGGACAAGACTCCAAAAAACAGATAAACTCTTAAAAGCTCTGCATTAGGGAAGACATTCTTAATAATTTAAAATGAGACAGTAGTTCTTTTCAAATTAGATTTAGTCCTTTTAGGTGCAATTATCTCAAAACATCATTTTTCTCAAAGAACCGTCAGCATTCTTTAGAATGAAAGTGTGATTTTATATTGAATCAGCTGTTACCGAAAAGATCACCTGATTAAGGACTTTCTCCCTCAAGTTGAAGCAACAAGGCAATGTTGTTTGTTTCGAAAAATCTATTTTTTTTTATTTCCATCGTGCATTTGAAATCCATGATTTAACATTAATGCCAAATGAGATTAAAAATCCTCACACAAATTAATTTTGTATACTGCAGGAGAAAGAAGGATTCTGGCTTTTAGGCATGCATATTAACTTAATTGTTTGCCCCTTGAAAACAGCAAGTAGCCTAGAGCATTTGAACTCTAAATGTGCTCATTTAAAACAAAACATTATATTTGGCAAAAATCATCTAGAAAATCTCTAAAAAATGTCTGCAAATTTTTCAGGGAGAAGGATTATACACAAACAGTGGGAAAGGAAGACAAAGAAGACTGTGTAATTAAAAAATGCTAATAGATGATTTCACCACCAGGTAAAAATCACATAGCATTCATTTCCAAAGAAGACAGGCTAGCTTTCCTGGAGATATCCTGAAGGAAATGGCATATCTCCTGAGGAAAAAAAAAAAAAAAAAAAAAAAAAAAAAAAAAAAAAAAAAAAAAAAGGGGGTGGGGGGAGAGGGAGGGGATATGGGGGAGGCTTTGAAAAGCTTGTGAAATTGCCAGCAGGAAATGAAATGACCACCGTAGATAAGAACTCCATCAGGTTGTAAACGTATAGGAATAGGGTTAACACTTTGGTTGTTATTCAAAAGCAAATGAAAGATGAGCTTATGATAACAAGCTTGGATTAGGACTCAGAAGATCTGAGTTCATTTCTTGGCTCTGCCATAATCTCTATTTGTGATTTTGGGCCAAAGCTTACATTTGGCATAGACTGAAGAAAGAAAGCAGTATCCTCTTTGTATTGTTAGGGAACTGAGACCCAGAGATAATACCAGCTAAGGATCCATGACATTTTATAGGCATTTATATTTCCAATAAATTTCCCTGCAGAAAGGTGACTAACAGAGAGCTGAGAGGTATCTCTGTGGGTGTGATCCTCCAATTACCTCTGTGTTTCTGTTTCCTCATTATAGCATTCAGACAATAAATCCTTTCTCCCACAACTTGAACAAGGGCTCTTTTTTGTAGGTTGCTATTTTTTAATTTTCACTAGGCTGAGATATAAACTCTCTTTTTACACAGTCATTTATGTATTTCTTAGAACTTTACAGTCTCATAGAGAGGAGCAAAGAAGTTTCTATGATCCAACCATTAACTAGACACTACATACTTATATATGCATAAGTATATGCTCATTCATCTCAGATACTTACAGAGTGTATCTCCTTATCTTATTACTGCCATCATCCTAGACCACAGTAGCAATAATGACAGTAATGTGACTATATTTATGGGTCAGTGTCAGGTCTTACACAGCAATTCACAACTTCCCATGACATGGGCTAAGTTTTGACACTGACTGGAACTGAACACAGAGTGCTTCAGTTGAAACTCAGCATTACTTCATCCGTCCCTTGCTTTTTATTTCCTTTCCCCCGCTGATATTCCAAAGCTACTAGAGTTACACTCCTGTGAATGAGATCTGAATCTTGTCCATTGGCAACAGTTACTCAAAACAGGAAATGGGATCTTTCAAATAACAATAGGTGGGAACAGTGAGTAAAGGTTCACTATGTGGTAATGGTGCTGAGTCTTTAACGACTGTGTTTACTTCTCTGTGTCCCAAAGAAGGGCAAGGTGCTGAAAGGCCACAGTTCATTTTGCTCTCCAGTGCGTTTGCTTATGCGTATATCAGATACAGTATCTAATTTTGCAGCTGATGTTAATGGAGAGAAAAAAAAAACAAGCACTGGCTCCCATTTCTCAAGGTAAGAAGGCACAGTTAGATTGCTATCCTAGGCCAGGGCACTGAAGGAACAAGTCAAATTACAAAGGACCAGAAGGATCATCCCATACCCTGTTGATTGGAAAGTCCCCTATTTTTGCAGCAACATACTAGGTGCTTTGTTTTCCTCCTGTGCACCCTAGAAAGGAGTACTGTGATGCAGAGAGAAACCCTTTGCAAAACTTACAACCCACGTAACACGCTTAGCATATGGTAAGAGCAGAGATGTGATGAGCTGGGAAAAGGATCCCAGGCCAAGTGGTGCATTTCTAGTAAAGGTCTGCCATTCTTGGCGGGGGCATCCACATAATTCCTTGCCTAGTCTCGCCTTGACTAATTCCCAGAAAAGGCAGTTTCACAACGACTCTAAGAAAGCCATTCCTACTTCTAATTGGCATCACTCCTTAGAAATAATTATTTGCATTCTTCTTTGAAAGTTCACAGTTATAAGCTAACTCTATATGCTTGTACTAATCCCTACTCGAACAGACACAAGGCACAAAAGAGACAGTCCAGGTGCTGCTAAACACCTAAACATCATCAGCCCTCCAGTCTCCTGCTTCACAGAATGATTGGTATATGTTGGGCATCTGGTCTCATTATTTACTAAATATGGCTAAATTAAGTTTCCCAGCACAATGCACTGCTAGATAATGGTCACTAATTAGAAATGGGGGAAAAAAAAAAAAAAAAAAAAAAAAAAAAAAAAAAAAAAAAAAAAAGGAAGAATTGGCCATAAGAAAATGACAAAATGCCCAGCAACACTATTTATTTCCCTAGCTCAAACTGCTTTTTCACCACTAATCATAGCAGTTTCTACTCCTCCACCTCAAGAAGTAGTCAGTAACTTTTTGAAAGCAGCCAGTACTTGGCATCAGCCAAGTCTCAATCACTAGTATTCATTACTTCTTATGAGGGCGCTTATCCTAAAATCCACATCTTTTCTAAAAATACTTTGCAAAGAAAGTATTCTTTTCTTTTTCTTTTTCATTCATTTCCTATTGTTTTATTTTATATTTGTTTTTAAGATTAGAAATTCATCTTTTCTAAAACTTCAAAGATTTTATAGACAGCTGCTACAGAAGTAGACATAATAAAGTTCAGACACCATAAACCGTGCTAACATTTTTGGAGTTTTAATTTACCCTGCACACTACTAGAGCTTTTAAATACTTAAGATACCTAAGTGATATTTGCTATATTACAAACCACAAAACATCTTTTTGAATGGAATTTACAACTATTAATAATACAGTTTGTACTACTGAGGGAACTGCTCAGCTGAGGATTTTGTAGAAATACAGTCTGACACTTTGCTAATGATGTCACCCTAGGAAAAAAAAAAGAAAGCGGTTATGTTTTTTTGGTAAATATGTTTATCATCTATGCATCAGGGAGAAAAAAAAAATAAAAGGAAAAAAAAAAAAAGAAAGAACGACTTAAAACAGAAAGACAGCACTGGCATGTGAGGAAATAGGTCTAATAACTTGGTTGAGAATAGTCCTGGAATTAAGGACTGTCACCAGTAATTACAGCACTGACAGAATTTTGTTCCAGTGCCTGCCATGGGAGCAGAAAATGTACCTGCCTCCAAGGTGAAGTTACACAGACTTGAGGAAGATGTGCTGCACTACACATGCCTGAAAAAGGATTGTATGTCATCATCGTTCGTTCCAATAATGCTTCTAAGTGCTAATGGAGATCACATACCACTTTCCAGTGTTATCTTCTCAGCAACAGTTTATGCACATCTAGGAGTATAAAATAAGCGCAGGAGCTTAAAGGAATGAACTCAAAGGCTGTGTAGCAGGTGAACTACAGGCAGGACATAGCTTTGGGCTTGGTATGAGGAGTGAAAAGAAAAAAGGAGAAAAACAAAACAAAGCAAAAATAACATAACCACTTCTCTTTGATTTTTTACTTAGTTGTGGGTCATTGGTTCACCTTCTGTTCACATTAGCTAATGACATTTTTTCTCCTCCATTCTAGTTAATTCTTTACCAGTATTTGTAGGGAAACAACTCATCTAGCCTAACATATTACTGTATCTGCTGAACAAGTTCTGGTTATGTTTACTAAAATGTTTACTTATTATGTTATTGTGATGATTTCTTTTTAATTCTTTCAGCTATCACTGCCTTACACTAGCTTGTGGTCTGCAATGTAATTCTCTAATTTTGCTTCTGCCAGAGTGACAGATCAGGAAACACTCCAGTTGCTTGCCTATTCATAACAGTTCTATTTATATGTCCTCAAAGAGCATTTACTTTATCTGTGCTAGAATCACATTGCATGCTAGTTTTCCATTTAGCAACTTACCACCTCAGAAGCAGAGCATTTTAAGTAGTGCTCTCTGCTAACTGACAATGCTTTCATGCACTTGACACACTTTCTCTCTCTTTTCCCCAAATAAAGCCCATTTATCCTAATCAAACCACTAGCTATTGATTTCTGTCCATTCCATATAACCTCCCTGCATCTGGCATACATGAAGCATTTTCAGGAGGTTTCCTCCTCTTCATACGCTCAGCACTGAGTATAGCACAGAGCAAGCTCGTGTGCCCTCTAAAAGTGCATGAATATTCTCAGAACAGAACAGGTGCTCCCCCTGCCTCATGCAGAGCTCAGCCCACCTGGAAAACACCGTCTGTCTCCTGCTATGCCGGCTCACAGATTTTCCAGGAACATTCCACCAGCCCCTGCAAAGAGGTTACTACGGAGAAGTGGTGGGGCATTTAATGCGGTAATATAGCTTTTCAGACAGAATCTTATCAAAATTAACAAGTCAAAAACACAAAAACAAAAATAAAGCACACAGGGTTGTTTTTTGTTTTCTTTCTTTCTTTCTTTCTTTCTTTCTTTCTTTCTTTCTTTCTTT
>NW_024884711.1:36274844-36278227 GCF_019232065.1 Centrocercus urophasianus
TCTTTCTTTCTTTCTTTCTTTCTTTCTTTCTTTCTTTCTTTCTTTCTCTCCTTCTTTCTCTCCTTCTTTCTCTCCTTCTTTCTCTCCTTCTTTCTTTCTTTCTTTTCCTACACCTATTCGTAAATCAATGACCTTAGAGGGATAAGTTGGCTGATTACCCTAGCTGTTGGACAGTCTTACTTAAGAATCATTGTGCAACTCTGCAAGCAGAGCACTGGCTTTTGGACTAATCCTATATAATACATACTCATTTTTTTGCTACTTTTGTAGATGACAGATCATACAGAGTTAAAAACACACTTACAGAAAGTAAGTCTGTGACTACCTCCACTTAATCAGGGGCACACATCCAGATTCAGCTGTAAAGCAGTCACAAGAAATCTATCCAAGGAGCTAAATAGCTGTATTCCTTCCCTGCCCATTAGCACTGCCTGTTCTGTACACATGCTTCGACACCCTTCACCACTACCGTCAATGAACAGCCCTCGGCTCTAAATCAAGATGCCGCTGTCCCTGCTTGGCACATCTAAATAAAGTGCTGTGGTCCCAAGGGACTGACTATTTTCTTTTTTTTTTTTTCTTTTTACTTAGAACATATTTTCATTTAAAGTTTTCAAGGTAAATTCTACCCTGGCTCATGATTCAAAACAATGCCATTAATATAAAATGGATATCTGAAACTTTACTCCTATGTATAGGTTAAAGAAAGTCATTATGATTAAACTGTATTTTTAATTCATTTTCTTTCATTTTGAGTCCTATTAAAACTTGTCCTCATATTTAATATCCTCCACAGACTGGAATAAATTCCCTTTAATTCACACTCCATCCTTTCATTCAGACTGGCCACTGTTGGCACCTCTCCCTTCAGCTCAATTCCATGGAAGTGTCTCCCAAACATCAGCATTTTATTGACTCACTATTTCATTTTAATTCCTGATAAAAATACACTGAGTAAGAACACCAAATTTGTTCATGCTACAGTCTTGCCTATTCTTTCACACTTGGGATTGAAGCCCATACGCTTCAAACTCCACATGTAAACCTCACCCAGCCTGCAAGGAGCCCAGACCTCTGGCACATGAAACACAGCTAAAAACAGGTGAGCTTAAAATAAACAAATAAATAAATAGCAGACAGTGGCACTCACTGTCCCTTTGTCTGAAACTAAAAGCTTACCCAAAGAGGGAACAGGTCAGTTGTACAAACACTAAGGATTTCCAGAGGTACGTTATATATGAGTTATATATGACTAGAACATACTCTGCAGCCCAGGCCACAAAACACTTCACACAGCTAAAAATATGCTCAAATTAGGTGCATAATCCACTTTCTTAAGAAGATTTACTATTGTTATTATTGGTGATGGATTGTTTCTTCCTGTACATTTCTTTGGAGGATAAGAAATGTATTGGTCATTTGTGTTTTGGTCAGAAGCTGACCCAAACTTTCTGGACTATCTGGGGTTAGCAAGGCAATTTTGCAAATATATTCATGTGATTGACCATGTGAAGCCAAGTAAAAAAATTATTTACTAAGCAGCTCAGTTTTCCGGATTTGAGTTCTGGATCTTCAGCATCAGTTTGTTTTTGTGACCCTACAATAATGTTATTATTGACTTTAGGCTTTTTTTTTCTCCATAGACAGAGGAAAACCCAAACAGGAGCAGAAGTTGTGTGCTCAAAAAAACAGCTGTATTAATGGGATGTAAGAGGCTGGGGAGCAGAAAGCTCACCTCTAATGTTTTGACTCCTACCACCACTAATTCCCAGATGACAGCGGGCAGATGAACCAAACATGAAGTTACCATTTGTAGGTAACCAGCAATAGGGAAAAGCGGGGAAGTGGAAATCAGAAACAAAAATATCACTGGAAAATGAGATGCCTTTTTATTAAAGAAGCTCACTGGCAGTGTCTGTTCCTCCTGCTGAATATAACTTCAGAAAGCTAACAACTGCATTTTGTTTAATCGTACAAAGAGATCCAAATTACTGATGAGGGTCAGTGTTAAGGATACCCACACACAAACACCTATTTTGGTGGAAGTGCACACTGAATGGGATGAAGTTCCGCAGGGTGCTGCCCGAGGTGCAGCCTGAGAGCTCGGGGCAGGTCGCTGTCACAAAGATGTACTTTGGAGATCCTCATTCAAGCAGTAGTCTCCTCACAACAGAGCTAAGGATTTATTCCTGCTCACAGAGAAAACGAGGCGCAGCAGACCTGCCCGCAGGCTGCAAACACACCTGGATTCCGCCTCATAAGACCTTCAGGGAAAGTCTTTAGAGTGAGACAGGTCACGAAACCATCCCCACGCCCGGACGCTCGCAACCCCCTGCTCAGCACAGCGCTGCGGCCGCCTCACGGCCCAAGCGGCTCCGCAGCGCCCTCCCCGCTCGGCGCCGGCAGCACCACGAGCGGCTGCTTCCCCTCCCCCCGTACGCGGAGCTCACTCGCCGCACAAGCACACACCTCCCTCCCAGAAAAAGCAGCCGCTTCCCTGCTTTATATACCCTGCTAAAAATAGCCCGCAGCCGAACTCGCCAATCAGGAGGGGGCGAATTTCGAATCGGACCAATGGCGGGAGCCGTCACGGCCAGGCTCGGTCACGCCAGGAGGAGCCGCGATGCTTGCCGAGAGCCGATTGGGCTGCTCTGACATCATTGGCACGCGGGGCGCGGAGTGCGTGGCGGAGATTGGGCCGCGCCGGCGGGCGGCGTCATGGGATCACGCGGGGCGGGGGAGGGCGCGGGGGCGGGGGCGGCGGAGCGGCCGGGCGCAGCTTTGAATAGGGAAGTTTTGCAGGGGGTTACATTTGCAGCCAGCGCCGTGTTTGCAAATATTGAGCCCGCTCCTGAGCAAGTGTCCGCCGCCGGCCGCGGGAGGGGAGAGCGGCCGCCTCGGGAGACGTCCTGCCTTGCTGTGCAATTAAACTTTGCATGAAACTTCGGGTCTTTTTTCCTCCCTAAGCTCGCCAAGGAATTAATTTCTATCTATTTGTATATATATATATATATATATATATATACACAATTTTTTTTTCTTCTCTGGAGGAAGGGG
Source organism: Centrocercus urophasianus (assembly GCF_019232065.1). Taxonomy (NCBI): domain Eukaryota; kingdom Metazoa; phylum Chordata; class Aves; order Galliformes; family Phasianidae; genus Centrocercus; species Centrocercus urophasianus. Next base: position 36,277,902 of record NW_024884711.1, read on the forward strand.
GGGGGCTTGGAGACTGAGAGCAGAGGGCTGACACCCCCCGCACACACCCCTCGAGCCCCGCACACAAGAGGCAGCTGTCCGTGTCCGCGGCCGCCAGCACGGACTTTGTTGTTGCAACTTGAGACATGGATGTGCTCCCCATGTGCAGCATCTTCCAGGAACTGCAGATTGTGCACGACACGGGCTACTTCTCGGCCTTGCCGTCCCTGGAGGAATATTGGCAACAGGTAAAGCAGGATATCGGTGTTGTTGTTGTTATTGTCGGTTTTCTTCTTCTTCTCTTTTTTTTTTTTTTTTTTTTTTTTTTTTTTTTTTTTTTTTTTTTT
>NW_024884711.1:36278327-36466834 GCF_019232065.1 Centrocercus urophasianus
AAAAAAAAAAAAAAAAAAAAAAAAAAGAAAGAAAGAAAAAGAAAACAAACCCAAGTGTCAGCAGCGAGTTGGGGCAGAATTAAGCACGAACGCACAGAGGTGCTGGGAAGCAGGTGTCTCGCTTTGCGATCAGACGGCGCTTTTTCGGGCGAAGAGTCCCGCGGCGGCCGCACGGAACGGCGCATCCTCCGGCTCCGTCCTTCCACTGCCGTTCCGAGCCCCGCAGTTGCGCTGTGCGGTGCGGTGCTGCGGGGCTGGGGTTCGACACGGCCCCGACCGAACCGGCCGCGTTCTACTGTTGTTGTCATTTTATTATTGATTGTTTCTGACGACGATGGGAAAACCTTACAGCGGTGTACGTGCACATCTGTATGTATTGTTTCGTATATATGTATGTACACAATATATAAACACATATAAGCAATGTGTATATACACGCATATATACAAAGTATGTGTACATATATATATACACAATGTAGCTGTTTCCGAGCACAGAGAGCTGTGCGGAGTTGTCAGTCATATGACAGTGCTGCTTGCCTCGGTCGGAAAGGAGGAAGAACGGAGGCTCCTTCCCTTTAATGGACATATTTCGTTGGGTTGCTTTTTTTTATTATTTTTTTTCCCCCTTTCGTGCCCTAATCTGATCCAAGCAAGGCGGTGCGCTCTGCTACCGTACCTCGGTCCCGGGGACTGAGCCCAAAACCTGCCACCGCCTCACAACCTTCCATTTCCCGAGAAGAACGATATGCAAAGTGTTGCAAACCTTCACATGCCTACTAATTGTATGCAATGCGAATTGTATGCAATCCTATGTGGTTTTTCTTTCTTTCTTTTTTTTTTCCCTCCCCCCCTTCCCCTTTCAGAGAGGCAGCTCCATAGTACGTGATTGAAATGGAGCTAAGTAGTTTCCTTCAGGCATTCGGGCTCTTGGCGCAGGGCCAGCCCTCTTTCCCAGTAGCCTTCAGAGGCATTTAAACTCGGAGAGAGCTTTGCTCCGGCCCCCATTACTAATCTACCTAATGAGGAATTCAAATTAGCCCGGAATATTAAACTTTAACAAGATCTTAATAAATGCATTTCCTCCCATTTTCTTGGAAAATCAATACGCTATTGTGTCATCCCTCTAGAAACCTTTTTTGTTTCCAGCGTGCATTGCAAACCAATTATAGGCAAATGCATGAACAGTGCGTGCAGTGGTGGGCTTGTTTTTGTGTTGTTTGTTTCTATTTTCCCTTTTTTACCCACACTCCCGGCCTGGCCACGACATGTGACCCACTTTAGTAAAGCAGTGCTCCCATAGACAGATGGGAAGGGGCTGTGAGGGGAATGTGTGGCATTTGGGATCAGGTTTTGCTACCATGATGATCTTGCTAAAATAAGTAGAGTTCGGTATGGAAACTTGGTGTGTCCTTTTTCTGAGTAATGCTTCTGTATGGATTGTTTCCTATAGTGGAAAGAAAAATCCCAAAACATCAGCTTGTTGCCATAACAGTTCATACCCCTTTTTGTTCTCTGAAAATGGCTAGAAAGTCAGCGAGGTGAGCTGACTTGAAGCTGACTGAAAGCCACAGCTTTACCCATTTAGGGTGGTTTTGTTTTTTGTTTTGTTTCGTTTCATGGAGCAGAGGGGAATGCAGTCGGGGGGAGAAAGAGGGGGAAGCTTTCCATGTACTGTTGCATGTATGTTTGAACAGAGCACTTTTTTGGCAGCTGGACAGGATTTTATAAGGAAGTCTCCTTTGGCATTGCGTGAAAGAAAGACAGCGATGACTCATGCAGTTGTACTCTTGGCCAGTAGATAAAGTTCTTGTTCATTGTGGGACTCCCAGCAGGACCTCAGAGTAATTTCCCGTTTTGCATCGTATAGAATAGGACATTTCTGTTCTGGAACTTTTTCTCACTTCTGTTGTTGAAGTTCCCCCTGTTTCTCCAACCATACACAGAGCAGTGTGAGCAATGTGGCGTGCATGCCAGCGTGCTTGGAAGTGACATTCTTTGAAAGTCGGGCATGCTGTGTTCTCATGCACAGGAAATGGGAGGATGTCTGCTGCTCCACTGATGTCCCCACAGGACGGACAGCAGCTCTGCGGCCATGCTGAAACAGGGCTTTGTTTTCTGACAGGGCGTTGGGGTTTCAGCACACAGTGTTCGCTTGGATCCTCTCAGACTTGTGTTTGTGCAAGAGGGATGCAAACAACTTGACATTAGACAGGGAGTGAGAGTGCAGGGTGACTATTTGTTGTGGTTCTCTACAGTCCTTTTCAATGTCAGCCTCCTAAAAACATGGATTTATGATGAGAGCAAAGATAATTTGAGTGACTCATTAGAATGCTATTTTGAAAACTAAAGCTGACTTGCACCTTCAGCTGTGTGTTTGAACTCCTGCCCAGGTCTCAAGAACCAATTTCTTTTCATCGTGGCAGTCACCTAGTTACAGCTGGAGGAGCCTGTAATTTGTTTTGAATATAGAAACCTCACATTGAACGCACTACATTCCTATATGCTTTTTGAAGTGTAAAATACAACTGGGTTCATTTTTAAGCAAGCTTCTAACTTTTCCCTTTTTTACCCTTTTCTTTCACATAGACGTGTTTGGAGCTGGAACGGTATCTTCAAAGCGAACCTTGCTATGTGTCTGCATCTGAAATCAAATTTGATAACCAAGAGGATCTCTGGACCAAAATTATTCTGGCACGTGAGAAAAAGGAGGAATCTGAACTGAAGACTGCATGTGTCTCAAAGGAGGACAGCCCTACCAGTCAGAACTTAGAGACCAATAGTTTGAACTCAGATGTGAGCAGCGAATCTTCAGACAGCTCTGAGGAGCTCTCGCCCACCACCAAGTTTACCTCTGACCCTATAAGTGACGTTTTAACCAATTCAGGAAACTTGTGTTCGTCTGTTACTTCCACTCCCCCATCGTCTCCTGAGCTGAGCAAGGAGCCTTCTTCCCAGCTGTGGAATTGTACGCCGGGTGAGTTGCATTCACCGGGGAAAATTCGTACCGGTACCGCTGGAAAGACTGCAGAAAAAGGTACACCCGCCAATGGGGACACCTCGCCAGATGGCAGAAGGCGTGTTCACAGGTGTCATTTTAACGGTTGCAGGAAAGTTTACACCAAAAGTTCACATCTGAAAGCACATCAGCGCACTCATACAGGTTAGTAACCGAACGCTCGCTCAGAGTTGGCAAGTCCTGCAGGGAATACCCCTGATGATGGGGGTTTCACAGCTTACACAAGTGCTGGGTGGGAGCCCAGGTTTGGAGAGATGATGTAATAGTGCTAGAGGCTTACCAGAACAGATGACATCACTTCCTCATTCCCTTCATCAGCCAGCCAAAACCAAGGCACTTGGCTGTTGATGAGTCCGCTGTCATAGCAAACAGGAACAGCTTGGTTAACTGGGCAGTGCTTGGAAAGCTACAGATCTGTGTGGCCTTCAAGAGCCATTGGCCAAAATACACACTAGACCTCTGTGCACATTTATTACTAAAGCAAAGGGAAATGAGATTTTCTTGGAAAAAAAAAACAAACAACAACAACAACAACAAAAACCTAAATGAAAACAACAACAACAAAAAGCCAGGAACTGCATATCCAAAAGTTGGGCAGATCACAAAGTAGCATACGAACCTGTCTTCATGGTCCTCTCTACATTGGGTCTATTCAATCAGACATCCGAAGGCCTGGAGTCTATAAATTACAGCTATAGTTGTAAATAATTTAACAGTTTGGTGTGCTGTCATGTCAGCAAAAATCTTGGAAAGCCACGGTCTGTTGTAGTTCTTTGAACGTTTCTTCCTAATTGGACTTGCAAATGTATGACTGTATAATTTCATCCCAAAATACTGAGTAACAGCACTGTATTGTTACGGGGCCTGAACTGGAAAAAAAAGCAGTCCTGTGTGTTATTGGGAAAGAAAGAAAGGAAGGTGGATTCTTCAAGGCTTCTAGAATATTTTATAGTTGAAGTAGTGTGCTGATTTGCTTTTTGAGTATTAATATTCAGCATCGTTCTGTGACAGCTGTTAGATATGTAGGGCTATACCTTGGCTTAGTTGTCATTGCTTACTGTAAGGAACTGGCCTGATGTTCTTGGTGTGCCAGTGCAAAGACCTATGCAGTATTTTTCTCCATGACGTGGAAAGAGAATTCAAGGAACAGATCCTGTTTTGACTCATGAGCTCAGCATTTTGTGGCTTTTATGGGAAGTCTGAGCAAACTTGGATGTTCCCGTTGTCAAGCAGAAGTCCGATAAAATTAGTCTATTTTGAGGGGAAGAAACATCTTCCAATGAAACCATGGTGGTTGAGCAGACACAAACAGCTGCCAGCCTCAGAGGTATTGCAGAGCTCTTGTCCGAGTGCTATGTGGCTGAGAGCATTCCTGTGAATGGAAGTGGTATTTCTCAAATGCTGAAGTAGCAATGCTCAAAGTGACATGCAAGTTCTTCCAAGAAAATGTGGCTCAGCAGAAGGAGGTTGCATGTTATGGAGCTGAGTGTGTGACAGAGAGCTTTGATGCAATACAGTAGCCTAATTGCATTTGGGAGCCTCGCTGTGCTGTCTGTAATCACCTTTGAGGTCTAAGCTACCTGTTTGGGAGTCACGGTGCTATTACAGATGAACAGGAATGTTAGAAGGTTGCATTTCTTTGTCTCCTGTGAACCTGTTAAATCGCTTTTTTCAATAAGAATGAGATCAGTTGATGTGGTGTTACAGCAAGAGTTAGGAAGGAATCAGGTGGATGAATTTTGCTTTCTTTGCATCTGATGCATTCAGATATGTTAAACAGAGTTGACTGTCTTTAGGGGGTGGAGGAGGTTTACATAGAAAATGAATGGGATAGCACTGATCTTTGAATGAAGTCATGACTAACATGTAATCTGCTTTCTTTGTAGGGGAAAAGCCTTACAGATGTTCATGGGAAGGGTGTGAGTGGCGTTTCGCAAGAAGTGATGAATTAACCAGACACTTCAGAAAGCACACTGGTGCCAAGCCTTTTAAATGTAGTCACTGTGACAGGTATGTGACTGAAATGCACCTTCAGAAATAGTTATTTTTAGCATTTCGTGGAAAGTGAACCTAGGCTGCCTTTCTTGAGATTAATTTGTGAAGGAATCTCTTGGTGGACACAATTGTGTCTAGTAATTTTAGAAATTATTATATTTGATATTGGAGGAAAAAAATAATCTGGGTATAGCTTGTAGCCCAATGGGGCACGTTAGTGTTGAGAAATCCCTCGTGTTACCTGTTGGTACCTGTAGAGTATCTGGGTGCCTGGGGACACTGAGTACTTCCATGTGCCCTGGGATCACACAATCATAGAATGGGTTGGATTGGAAGGGACATGTAAGATCATCTAGTTCCAGCCCCCTGCTGTGGACAGGGTTGCCACCCACTAGATCACATTGCCCAGGGTCCCCTCCAACCTGGCTTTGAATACCTCCAGGGATGGGGCACACACATAATGTGGGGCCCATAATATGGGGTCTCAGAATACAGGGGTGCAACCCCCAGCTAACATGCCAATTCTTCCCTTGCAGGTGTTTTTCCAGGTCTGACCACCTGGCCCTTCACATGAAGAGACACCTCTGAACAGGTCAAGAGGTGAATCCTGTGGGCTAAGAGGCGTCAAGGTTGAAGAGCCTTGAGCAGAGGGATGCGTGTTCCAGCCAAAGCATGCCATTTTGCACCCTACCCAGTTGCCTCCAGGACCTCACTTCCTTGAAGGTCTTTTGAGGGCTAATAAGTCATGTAAGAAACGGCATAGCAACCATGGTGCGTGATGTTTGGGGTTTCCTGGACTCATACACTGGTATCTAACTTTCTGAGTGGCTCCTAAGCCTTTGCCGTGAGCATGTGCACTGAGAATGTTAATGATTGGGCGACTGTATGCTATGAGGATCTATTGACGATTGTATGCTGAGGCACATTTTTTTTCTTGTGGTTGTTTTATAACTGTAAGAGAAAAAAAAAAAAGTCTGAATGTCTTGTATGTGAGGAATATCTTGTGAGATGGGACGACCACCAATCATTTCCAAGGGATGGGGGGAGGGCTGTCTGCACCTTTTTAGAGGGAAAACAGAGAAGGGAAAGGGGAATTAAAAAGAGTCAGGATGCCAGAATGGAGATGGGGACCTCCCCGTTCCTGTGTGAGAGGAGCTTTAGGTGTCTGGTGCAGCTATTAAACGTGCAATGTGTCAAGTAGCTTGTTTTACTTGCTACAGAGCTCATTTGTAATCCATTGTATAAGCTGTGTATTTACAAATGTAACACAACTATAACTTTTCATTATAATACAAAAGTTATTGCATGGTTCTGGGGAACTATATGCTTTTCCATTCTTTAATCAGGACTGCAGTTTTGATTCCAGTTAAGAGCAGCTAAAATACAATTGGTCTAATGTTACATAATGTATGGAACATGAATAATTTTTTCTGTTGGGTGGATAAAACCACTATTGGTTAGAAACTGATTTTTTCTCATGCAGCTAATTTTTCTCTTATTTATGCCTTGAGGACTAACTTCTGGTTTTCTAGCTGTTAATGCACTGTTGACCTTAATAATGGTGCCTTATGCAAGTGACCTTCTCTTGTAGGGGGTCTTATACAGGGGTATGGGTGATGCATGCTTTATTAAGGCTCTCTTTTCACCTGGCATTGTACTGTATCAAATGTATAATATGAGGGAAAAAAAAAGGTTACTTCCAGGGTCCTCCTTCACAAAGACAAATATAGAGAAAAGTCATTCATGTCAGTACAGTATTTGTTTAACTTAGACAATTTGACTGTGTTACAGTATAATGCATATGCCAATTGAATACCTGACCAGTTCTGCCACCTTGAGACTTTTTATATTGACCTTGCACAACTGTGTATATACACACCCCAACTGTACTTAATATGTTGAGTTTTCATACATATTAAAGATACAGAAGTATTAAAAGATGTATTTGCTTAAAAGGCACAAGTTTCACATCTATATATCTAGCTATCTGTTGGTCATACAGAAAGAAACTATATTACTTTTTTTTTTAAAAGTGGGCAGAAGAATAATTGTGTATGTATATTTGTGTGTACAGTCTGTGTATGTGTGTATATATATAGATAATATATAAATATTTTTTTTAAAAGGAAAAAAATTTAGAACGCATAGCTAGAAAATGCCACAGCCCATCAAAATATTTCCCCCCCCCCTCCCCCAAATATGGTCATTAAGGAGACAAAGAAATAAGAGATACAGTTATTAAAATCTAGTGTTTTTAGAGGCTTTACCTTTAGCTTAATGGTGTGCTAAAGGCTTTGTTGGCATTCAGTCCTTCTCAGACTGCTGACTGTGTTTTGTAGTTATTAGGTTGTCTGGAATAGCGTATCTGTGGCCATTTAAGAATGATATGAACCGAATATTGGCATGCTAAAAGAATATTAGCTGTGTGCAGATGAAGTACACTCATATTTTGGCTTTCCAGCTTATGGAAGGACTTGTGAGTGAGCTAGTCGTTGTGGTGGTTGAGCTCTAATTTTGCATAGTTCAGCTAAAATGAAGACTGTTTTTTCCTAGAATAGAAATAGTCTGTCCAAAAGCAGTTGTTTTTTTTGTTTGTTTGTTTTTTTTAACCAGCTCATTACAGTTGATGCAATGAAACACGTGATCTGTTTCTTTTTCTATTTATTATTGGTCTTGCTTACTATGCTAATACGTTGGTATATCTTTCCTGGAAATGTATGTAGATAAGTGGTTTAGGAAAAAGTATGTGCCAGTGATCTGGTTCTATGGAACACACAGGCTTAAATCATTCTCATTTCATTTTTACTTTAAATTGCTTGAAAATGCACTTTCCCCCCTCTCCCCCCCAAAAAACTAAAATTTCCAGAAAGTGGATTTCTATTTAGAGTTGAGTTTTGTTTTGTTTTGTTTTTTAACTCCTTATTTGCATTGTCCTTGGCTTAGCCATACTTGTGAAAAGCAAGAAAGTAAACAAAAGAAAAAAAATTACCCCAAACAAAAATCATTAAACTTGCACTGGCTTGTCTCAATTGTGAAATACCATCAGACTTGTGTGGATGGGGTGGGGCTGTGTGCCATATGTCAAATGCCTGTAATTTTCTTAACAAGCAAGTACATTTTGTTCAGGTGATAACTGAGCCTCAATCAAGCTGAAAAATAAAAAATAAAAAAAAAAACATTTTTGCTTGAAATTTAAGAAAAAGTTTCTATTAGTGAAATTTCTTTTTTTGTTTTTGAAGCACCCTGTTATCTAAAGAATCTCTTTGTAAGATTTTTGTAAAGATTTTGTTTTACAAGATTTTATTTGAAATTGTTTTTTGCAAGATTGTTATATTTCTGTATGAATGTATTTTTTATTGGAATAACATAAAAAGAAATTCTTATCAGCATCATGTGTCTGGCTTCATCCTTCTCCCTGGAGGCACGCACACCAAACAATGCCAAATGCTGTGTTGACGCTTTCTCTTGAGTCATCTGATGCATGTACAAACATCTTTGGGTCAAGTCGCCTTGTGGAAGACAAGCTCCTGTGAGAAAGTAACTTGATCTGTAGAAACACAATGTTCTTCCATATATAAACAGCTGTTGTTGGTTCAACTTCTGTCTTAGCAGAATAAATAGTTAACAGGGTTGTTACTGCAAGGCCACACCTTGATTCTGAGTCATTGGCTCTAGAGAAGTGAATGCACACAGGACAACTTCTCCTTGTGGGAAATGAGATTCTGTGAGCATTTGTGGTGAAGGAACTAAACAGTAGATGCCCAGGTGGGAGGCCTGTAAACTTTTTAACCGGGTGCGGGCCTTTGAACTGTCCCATCCATGGAGAAGCAAACCTGACACCTTCAAGGCACAGCTGATGGAAGGAGCCATGTGAAGCCTGCATGGCCCAGATGAATGGACCTGAGCATTCTGCGGGTCATTAATCTGCTGGTGACCTCCAGCAAGCCAACTTCAAGCCTCTATGAACAGCAAGAGCAATGGCTCTTCAAAGCACAACTGGCATGTGCACCAGCTTTGGACATGTGCAGAACTCGTTTTATGTTGCCTTGTGGCTTCTGTTTCACTCCTGCTTGTGTTAAAAATCCCTTGAGCATTGAGTAAAGGCATTGGCAGAAAGCAAAGTTACATGCTGAGAAACTTGACATTAGGCATGTGAATTGAACTCCCTGGATTTGAGCATCCATAGTTTAAAATTAGAAATGTTCTAAAAATGCTACAGGGGAAAAAAAAAAAAAAAAAACAAAGAATACATTCAAGCTGAGGTGGAAAGGGCATAGCGGGGAGACCCTGGACATGTGCCTCAGCCTTGCAGCAGGCAAGTAAGCAGGCAATATGCCTCTGTAGGGGCAAGGGAGAATTGGCAACTTAAGCAAAATCCTCATCTGCAATGGGAGGGAGACAGCACATTTTTCCACTTACAATACCTTTCACAATGAAACAGATGGGGTCTGAGAAACTTGTTGCAACAGAAATAATAAAAGGCTACGGAGGATGAGGGCTTGTGACATTTTGCCTTCTATTCTGTATACAGCCTAGAAATGGAAATATTTTTGAAGAACTGAGCTTGACCTTGGAGCTTCTCCACCCAAAATGTTCAGTGGGTGTGTAATACAGAACAAGGATTGGCAAATTCTTGACTGCTTATGGGGTGTGTGTCATCCAGGGTTGTGTCTTACCATACCTTCATTACAAAAAAAAGGTATGATAAATCCACTATTAAGCATGTTACCGTGATGCTGAGATTCCATCCCTTTTTATTTCCAGAGAGATTGTACTAAGAAAGTTCACAATAAATAAATAAAGGCTGTTGGCAGAAATATTGGGCAACAAGGAAACAGCAAAGCAGAAAGCAGTAGTCATTTCAGGGGTAGTACATTTCAACATGAACATCTATGACAGACTTGCTTAATTTCAGATTTTGTAACCTAGAGCAAATGAGAAGGGATATGAATTTAAGGGTAAAGATGTCAGGTAGCTTAGACAGTGTGCAGACCTTGATTAGTAGCCTCAGCAAGTTCCAACAACTGCAGCTGAGGTGAAAGCAGGAACAGGGCCTTTGAGCCAACATGTTGTTTCTTACTGCAAAGGTTACACACAGTGTGTTTGTGCACTTAGGCACACATACGTGCATGCAAGGGTCAAGATGAAACAGCTGAAAACCCAAAACAGAGGTGGTTTTTATTTTTTTTTTTCTTGGGTGTGAAAAAATGCTGGCCTTCAAGTGGTCAGTGCAAGCAGGGCAAATCACAGTTTTCCAGCTTGTTTGAACAACTGTGTATTTATTATATATACAGAGGCTTTAAAGTTCACAATAGACAGATGTTTGCTATTTTCTTAAATTGGGTATTTATCTTGTTTGAATGTTACTATTTCTCTCCTAAAGCATACTATGAATTGTCACAAACAAAACTTAGAATTGTTCCTGTTAGAGCATGTTGAAGACAAACTGTTTAGTGCTTCCCTCTCTAGAAGTTGTGTACTATTACTCTGCCTTCATGCCTTTGTCCTTTCCCATTCTTCTTAACCTGAGTATTTATTCTTTATCTTCATTAATTGCACTGAAGGCTCAGAGAAATAAAAACAACCTCTCCAATCCTCACAGATTTTGGACAGCACCAAAATCACAGACAAGAAGGAAAAACGCTACGGTGAGTGTTTCAAAAAGTAGCTGAATGATATTTATACAGCCCCAAAGGGGCATAAGATGTTACACGTTCACACGACGGGGAGGGATAACCTTTAATAAGATCCATGGTCTGTCTTCTGGAAGGGCTTCTAAACTTCATCTAGAGCGAGAAGTTAAGGTAATGGGAGCATTAACTGCACAGGAGCAGGAGGACACATACAGAAGGTTTCCCCTCTGCCCTGAAGAGTGTATAAGATCCTGTATTTTTTCCTTTTTTCCTCCATTCATAATGAATTCCTTGGAAACAAAATGGTTTGGAAAGGGAATCTCTGCAACACGTCTTCCTTGACTCCGCAGGATTGTTTCCTCAGCTAGCATCACTTTTTATAAAGCAGGCAACAAGATCAATGCACCAGTTCTTTAGTTCTGGCAACAAGATGCAACCTATTAGCCTGTACCCCACCCCTACCCCACCAAAAGAGTCTGCCTGCTTTTACTTTATCCCATGGGGTTGTGCAGACAGGAGGCATTGACAGGTACTTCTGAGTCAGAGCTTTTGACACGGCAAGATACTCTGCTGAGATTATATAGTCCAAGGCAATAGTATCTTCATTTTTTTCCCTTTAGCTTTCTCACCCTCTACTCTGTTTCATCCCTTTTTCATGGTCCCTAGGTATATGACATTTATTTTTGATCAAACCTGTAGCAATACTGTCTCTTAACCACTTCAGTTCATACATATAAGGGAGAAGGAGCAGATGGAGTATTGCTTTTGCGCATAGGTCTACAGAGGTTTAATCAGTCTAGGATTCATTGGAGCTACCCTGGGAAATAAGGGTTTGCAGGTTCCTGCATTAATATTGTGAGGCCTTGGTCAAACGCTCATTTAAGTCAAGGAGAAATTCCTCCCTGAATTCAACTGGTTTCAGACAGTCATTTCTCCATAGAAGTAAACCTGAAGAGGCAGATTTGAAATCCTTTCAGAACAAAATTTTGAATCAATAACATTCATGGCTACATTTTCTTTATTTCCCAGGCACATTTGATATCAGGAGTTTAGAAGTGCAAGCATCAGATAAATTATTTTTTAAAATAGAAATGTGATCTTTTTTTGTTGTTGAAATATATTTCTGATGGCAGACTGATGACAAAGACTTGCAATTTGCACTGCAGTTTCAGTTACACAACAGCTACGTAATCATTGTGTAAGTTATGGAAGTGACTGTGTTCGACCATGATGTTTTAAATCTCAGTGTTTTAAAAATCATTAGCTAAGAATTATTAACTGAAGAAATTAACTGCATTTGTGGGATACCATAGCAACAAAGGGAGCCTGTGGCTTTAAAGAAAGTGCTGCATCAGGCACACACCAGCACATTTCGTTAAAATAAGGAGACAATATTCCAAAATTGCAATGGAGGCTACAGATTGGTAGTGTTCTTGAAATATAGGTTTATAATTTGTCACAGGAAAAATAACTCCATAGAGCAAAACCGCTAAGGTGTTTTAGGATGATCTATTGTGCGGAGGTGGCTGGTGCAGCCATTTTGGATTGGTGTCATGATAGGAAACAGATGGTCTATGCATTTCTGTTTAACATTTAAAGGGGTATAGAAAGCAACTGGGAGGCGATGCATTTTGTTAATGGGTAAGTAAAGCCTCATATGTACAGTTAAAATAGAAGATAAAAAACAAGCAACATTTTTTCAGCACAAATGAGGCAATGTAACAACACTCTTCAGTAGATTTATTTGACTTCTTTCACTTTAAATAATTTTAATGAGAAATTCTCTAAATGTTTTTGAGCGGAGATAGAAAGTAATCTGGTAACCACATGTCTTGATGTAAGCCAAGCTGTTCCTTAACAGCACTTTCTTTCAATACAATATAAATTTAGCTGGAATTAGCATTGCTGAATATTAGTCCCTCAGTGCCTCACTTGCTAAACCTCCATCTTCTTTTTATTGCCTCTGTGTCTTTCAGAAGCAGAAAGTGTGGTCAGTTCTGGACAAAGGCAAATTACCCAGCCAGGCTGGGGAAGATGATGTATTTACTGAATTCTCTAACATAGCAAACACTTTGGTAATAACTTAGGAAGGCAGCAAATCTGCACTACATACAGTAATATATTTTTTCTGTAATATGCCGCCTTTCCGATTTGATATTGCATATACCAAAAAATGTAGTTACACATGCAAAGCTGTATTTTTCTGAGTTTTATGTACTTCACCTTGCTGTATCTTATTTAATTTATAAGATTTATCTTTGAACCTGCAGAGATAGTCAAAGACTATTGTTCATTTCCAAACTTCATTATGCAAGTTATTCAGTCTTCTGGGTTTTCCTTTATTTATTTTTGCTAACTACGAAGAGGACATTGAGGGCAACTAGATTTTAATAGATCCTCACTGTAATTAATTATTCATCAGCAGTAGAAGTATTAACAGCAGCAATCTGACATCCAGAGGAGGCTGAGGTCTTACCATGGTGAACCTGCAGGGAGAGAGGCTACTCATCCAGGCTCTGCCTAATTAGACCAAGGCGCATTTGGAACTGCTCACATCCAAAGAGAGAGAAAGCAGTTCTGCAGGCTGATCTGATCATCTCAGCAGTTTTCCCTTTCCCGGTCAGACAGATAATGCTGTCGATATTTTAGCATAATTTCATTCAGTCCCATCTGCCTGTCACAGGCAGATTCATCCTGGCCACCAGGATGAGAAATCACCATGCGCAGCCCTGTGTTTCAATGCATTTCAGTGAGGATCTTTAGATGTGGTCTTGTAATGTCCATCCTTGTTTCACGTATCTGGGACATTTTTCATCATTTCATGATTTGGTTTTCTGGTTTTCTCTTCCTTACTTTTTCTTCTGGCAATAAGTTTGGTATATCTATTTGAATTATTTGGCTGTACTGAGATTTCTTATTATTTTGAAAAATATGTATATAATAATTAACCTTTAATCCCACAGATAGAAAAGAGTAAATAAAAGATGTAATAACGTTATAGCGTTAATGGAATTGTAGCCTCAGTGGGAAATGGATGCATTATTCATAAGGATTGATAGTCTTTAGTGTCCCAACAGCCCCTTGTGGGGTTTTGGAGGTATTAGACCGGCCGCTGGGGAGAGGGCTGTTCTAATGTTCAGTAAACTAAGCTAAAAATATAGCAAGAATTATAAAGCAAAACCTAATCAATTCCTAAATATAAATATGATGTTACAAATCCAGCCCTTAATTATCTCCAGAAACCACCCTGCCTCAAAGGGCTGTCAGTGACTTGTCCCTTATTATCTTTAATCAAGCAGAAGAGGCATTGAACGCCACGGTGGTTCTGTTTAAAAAGGCACTGCAGGTGAAATCTACAATTCTGTGCCTCCCCTGTGTGTGTGCTGCTGCCGACCCCACTCTGCTAATGAAAGAAAGGGCAAGAGAGAGACAAAGGGATGCCATGTTTCCACAGCACGTGTGAAGTCCTGTGTAGCTTCTTTTAATTTCCATTCCAAAGTCCAGATCACAGCTGCTTTGCAGGACAAAAATTCAGCCTAGATCCCTGTAAGTAAAAAAACTGCATGGTAACACACAACAAAGCAGCCGACTAAAGGAGATTTCTGCAATAACATTTTTGGGACTTACTGATGTGGGATGTACCTGGACTTGGATTTCTGTGCTCTGTTACAGGACATTATTTATGCTAGGCATAATGCAGAATTTAAAAACAAAATGAGTGTTTGTGTATTCTTTAATTTATCTAAACAGATTTAGACACTACGGATTGAATATCTGTCTGGGAAACTAAAACTGCGAGTAATCAAATAAATGTATATGTGTAATTCAATATTAATTAAAATCTTTTTTTATTAAACGTTAAATATCTCAGGGTAATGATGGGGTCACAAAAGACTTAAGGACCAGTTCCAGGAAGGAAGAAGCATTTTGTGACAGAGGGGTCTGAAAACACATATCACAGCAAAGATGTTGAAAAAAAAAACTTCAGCCTTACAGTAGCACTGGCTTTTCTTTGGTGTATGGTGTGATCGTCTCTATTTTGTGCTTTCCCAGATAACCCACCTCATCCCTCATGCACTCTGTTTTGTACATTCAACTCTTGACATGTAGATACGAACTAAAACGTTAAATATAAAATTAGATTCTTAATTTGAATGTGTTAATAAAGAATAAAGAAAGAATAATGGTGGAAAATAAGGTGTCCAAGAATCATCAGACTTTCTTTGTTAAAATGTACAGAGATAAGTGCACACACACACATAAATGAAAACAGATTTCTTGTCTAGGTTTTTTTTTCTATATGCTGTTACATTCCAGTGAAACTGTTCTTCAAGAGTCATCTGTAGGACTGATAATAATATATATCAGTCTTAAACTAGAGTGTAAGGTGAAACCAGCTGAAAACATGGAACAAAGTCAGTCTACACTAGTGAGACAGATGCAGATAATAACAACAATAAAAACAATATTAAAGGCAAAAAAAAATAAAGCCAGCTTTGAGAATTCTTTCGAATTTAACACTTTGTGGGAATGTGTATGTCAGTACTGTGGTTGCTGATGGATATAATCAACCAACCATCATTCCAAGCTTCCATAAGTGAAAAGCCAAATCTTAAAAAAAAAAAAAAAATAAAAATAAAAAATCAAGATTACCTTAAAACTTGGAGAATTTAAATAAACATGACAGTGTTGGGTTTGTTTTTGTTTTTGTTGCTGTTGTTGTTTTTGTTTTTTTGTTTTTTTTTCTTAAACATTTAAGTTCTAGATATTGGATCCGGAAGAATGCATTCAGAACATGTTTCCATTATATGATTTACCACAAAGTTTAGAAAATTCTTTTTCAAAAATGAAAGACAAGAAACTTTCAAAAAACATATGACAATAGATATTCAAGGTTGTACTATATAATGGTGTTAAATGGTAATGCTGAGGCAAATATATGTAAATAAAATCCTTTACTAGAGTAAATCTATTGAGATCCCCTTATTCCATTGGCCAGAATACATGGGTAGTAATTTTCAGGCTGACAATGCCTGAAAAAACGTTATTAAAGCTGAAAAAGAACATGAACCTGACAATATTCTTCATCTAAAACCCAGGAAAGGTCCTTAAATGTGCCTACGGAACCTCATAAGGCACTCTTCTGTCTAAAGCCTCTATGAGTACTGCTCTCAAGCAATTTTTTTCCTTCTGCTATTCCACCTAACATTTTTATCTCATTATTCTTAGCAGAGGTAAGTAACTATGACAGGAAGACAGAGTGGAAAATTAAGGCTTATTAAGACTATTATACACCAAAAGGATCATGTCATAAATGAGATTTTAGTCTGCCCAGTCTGGGATATAATTAAGTAATCATGTTCAAGGTGGATAGGTTTGAGACAATAAAAGGCCACTGGAGGTTGCTCAGTTTCAAAAGGACAAATATTTGATGCTGAGAAATGTGGTTTTGGGAGCAGTGAGGGACATAGTCTCCCTCCCAGTGATAGAATGTGGCAAAGTTTCTGCCTATAAGGATGTGGGTAGCCCCAAAGACACAGCTTCCTTTAGGGTCATCCTGCCAGGTCAGTTCTGCTCCCCATGACTCATTTTGTGCAAGTGTATTACCAGCCTGCATATCGGCCTGCAGGATCCTCTCAAGCACTAGGTCTGCTCCAAAAGCAATGCCTCCTATTTTATGATGCTGGCCCACGGCATGAAAAGTGAATGTTGGTGGCATGGCAGTAAAG
This sequence comes from Centrocercus urophasianus, assembly GCF_019232065.1. NCBI lineage: Eukaryota > Metazoa > Chordata > Aves > Galliformes > Phasianidae > Centrocercus > Centrocercus urophasianus. The sequence continues at coordinate 36,294,703 of NW_024884711.1, forward strand.
CAGAGTACTGGACCTTCCCACCAATTTTCCATTAAATTTTGTTGCCATGTGATAGATGGCAGTAGAGGGGCAGCCTGACATAATGACATCTGACACAGAATGCATATGAAGCAAAGTGGTGGAATTCTTCCATTCGGAAAAAAAAAAAATTGCACTAAGGCTTGCTGAGTGTTTCTGGAGACCAAAGAGAGGATGTTAGCAATGTGAAAGCTGGATTGCATGGACAACATTTTCATAGTAATGACATTGTCATAGCAGATGTGAAATCGTGAGTCACCTCTGCTTGTGCAGATTTTCATGAGTGTTGCATACAAGGTCTTGTTCATCTCTGGCAAAAATGCATAGCTAATGGTGGTGACTGCGTTGAAAAATAGAGTTTTGTAGCTGAGAATTTGATCTATCAAATAGTGTTATTATGCTCTTTGCATCTGTTGTAGTTTCCATGGAAATAAATAGGAGGCATTATTTTCAATGTGACCCACGTATAAGATCAGAAGTTGCTGCATATGCTGAATATTCCTCTAGCACATAACTCACTTTTGAGGAAAGTGTGTTTAAAACAGTCATCAAGGTAGTGAGTAATGACCATGTTCCCATACTGTGGACACAAGAGAATGTGTCAACAGAACCGCAACAGAAAAACAGTGAGGCTTTTTCTTGGCTTTGGGAGAGCACAATGAGGCTACTTTCTCATATTTTCCTGTGCTATCAGCACGGAAAACTGGGCAGGACATAGTTGAATCACTGCTCAGAAGTCAGTCCAAAATATGAGTGAGTCAAACAGTGCATAGGATACAGAATGGTATGTGTATTTAGTGTCAGAGGGGTTTTTAGTGAAGTTTTTGAGGGCATTATTGATGATTTTTTTTCCCGCAAGTAGCCGCAATCATTGTATGAATCACCTAGGAGAACGATATTGAAAGATATCATATCATAAAGCTGCAGTACAGAGTTTTTCACTGAAAACAGCAGCAGCTTAGAAGAGCTCCAGAAAAATGCTAACAAAGATGATACCTTGCTGGGATATCTATTATTACACACACACAAAGGGATTGAGCTGACAGGAAGGGAGCACTGGGGACGGGAAGAGAAGACAGATCATAAAAACTGAAATATAGTATTTTGAAATACGATATTCCTCATTTCTGAAGTCAGGATTTAACAGTAGAATATTTATATGGGATTTTTTTCTAGTGTTTTTTTTCTTCCTCCTTCCCTTCTTTTTTAATTTCTCAGGACAAAGTAGGAAAAATCTGTCCTCAGGATTTTGTCCTCATGACTTTCATCTTATACAGTCTTTGACTTCTTCAAATGGAAATTATGCCTGTTTATGATTTCTAGCTGTTCTGTTGGTAAAATACTAGCCAAGACTGAGATTCATATTTTGGCAAAATAATTTTGTTTTCAGTAAAATCTCTTAGAGGATGTGAGGCAATGCTCAATAACAACAAATAAACACTCTATTTTAAAAAGTCAGTCATGGGCAGCTCCCTCCTTTCTTCCCCCCCATCATGTAAGAATCTCATGAAAATCTCATGGAAACCTGATGCCCTGCTCTGCCATCACTGCTTCTGGTGCCTTCACTTTCATTGACTTTCACAACTAGGATGGAAGAACATTGCATGCTTTTTCACCTTAAAGTTGCTGTAGCAAATTTTATCCTTGTCAGCATCGCTGCTGCATCAAGTGTTTACTGATGCTTTTGTAAGTTCCCACTTCTTTTCTGTGGATTCCTAATGACAGGCCACAGCTAGAGAAAGAATTGCACAGAACATGTATTTTTGTTGCTGAGGCTTGCAAACAAAGAACACCAAACAGTCAAACCTACAAGGAGTGGAAGAATTGGATTAGCCTACCTGTGCCCCACTGTGCTGAATCTGGTCCATCTTTCTAGAAATGCTGGTTCAGCAAAAGAGGGTGGCAAGAAATCTAACTGGAACAGCAGGAGCAACTAAATTGCAAAGTTCATTCTTGTCACAAACTCTACTCTTCAACTTACTGGGTATGAAATATCTCATAAATGCATTTAAAAGTCCTTTCCCCCCTTCTCTTTTCCAGTATGGGGAATGACTTTCCTCAAAATGCAGATTTGGGGTAGAAAGCTTTGTGTATAGGTGTTAAAATTTTCATGGCAGACTTAAGCTTTGTTTAATAGAGGATTCACTAACCTTTTTTTCAAAGTTTCATTTTTGTTGTTGATATTTATGAGAGATAGGAAAAAATAAAATCCATGTTAAAACATATGAAGTGACCCAAATTTCTGAGAAATGGCTGTGCACAGAAACCTATATTTCCTGCAAGAAAAACATTGTCAGTCACAATTGCTAGACCTATAAAGCAGAGAGATATATTTTCTAAACTAAAGCTGAAACTTCAGTGTTAAATCTGAACACTGGAATACATATGTGAACACATAGTACATCAGATGCACATACAACTGAGCCCTTAAGGATATCAGCTCGGAAACATCATGGATTCTTTCCCTTTCTGCCAGCTTACATTTGGGATATCTCCATCAATGTCAGCAGAGTCAGAACCGTGTAAAACTGACATGATAGCAGGATGTGATCTTACACGTCTGCGTAACATCTGCCATCTTCATCAATTCAAAGACTGAACTCAGGCCACATATATAAGAAACAGACCTATATTGTTTTCTGAGGAAGAGACAGCTGCCAAAGTGCTACATTCGAAAAAGAGCTGGAAGCTTAGCACTGATCTCGATAGTCCACCCAGATCCTCTGTGATGTGCAGTCACTGCAGCAGTGTCAACACATGCAGAATGAGTGAGCTGCCAGTGCCTTATGCATATCTACATGTGTATATGCATGCACGTACATATACATTGCATTTTAAATTACAGCTCGCTATCACTGACTTCTTTTACAAGAAAAGTAGACAAAATAAATAGAAAGCCTAATGAAGACTTAAACAAGAAAGCAAAATGCTTCCTGCTTCTGAATTCAGGTTCGTGAAGGTATGAAATGAATCATCATGTGGCACCTTAGATGTTTCATAATATTTTTACTGGTGGGTCAGATGAATCAGCTGACTGGAGACAGGATTTCAGACAATGGATGATTAGAGTATGGGCGAGTAAAAATGTGTACTGCATAGCTTTCTGCCTCCACATGTTATTTTTCCTTAACCCTATACCAGACTTACTTGATAAAACCTTGACTCAGCCTTTGCTGAGTTGGCCCCACCATTGACAAACTTGCCCTTAGGAAAATATATTTTCTCATCTCAGAGGTGAACTTGCAAGATGTTTTCTATTTTAAAGGCTGAAAATTAGGCAAGGGTAAAAGAATGTGCTTCTAAGTTTTTTCATAAGCATTGTAAAAGTGTACCTTCATATCTCCCTTCAGAATAATGTGAAAACAGAAGGTAAAGACGGTCAGTAAAATTTCTGAAAGTAGGTAAGAGATCTTCCTCTACAGCTGTTGATGTTTCTTCTTTTTCTTTGAATTCTGATTTTCTCTACATCTCCATTCTAACATGCAACAGCTCAGAAAGGAGAAGAATCTGGGAATTAATCTGAGCTGCATCTTCACCTTCTTTTAATCAACACAGTATTTTGCTACTATGTTGTCTGACTATATAATAGTGGATTGCCACTTCCAGTTTGGAGTATTGTTTTCATTTGATGTGTACTGTGGTAGCTCAGTACATGCATCAGTTTATGCTGTATTTGAATCTCGGTCTGTGAACTTTTTAGTTAGTGAGAAGATGAAATTGCCTGAAGAAGGAAAAGTGATGAAGTCTAAAAAGGATTGGAACATTTTTCAGATGGCCTTCCACCTAGTGAAATCAGACCTCTCTGTATAATTTATGGGCAGAACAAGACACTTGAAAATGGGGTTCAAAGGAGCCAGTGCTTTGTGTGAAGAATTAAATAGTGGGAAATGAAAAGAAAGCGTTCAGATTTCTGCTCTGCCACAAGAGATTGTTAAATGGACATAAGGTTAGAGGAAAACACCTTCTTCCATTTTGGATTTGCTGCTACAAGTGACTCTTGGAATTGGAATCATCTGTCAGCTTCATCTTTTCATGCAAACTCTCTAAGTATGTGTGAGATCCACATCCATATGTCTTCAAAACCCACTTTGGGGCAAGGAATCACACTGACATTTTCCACAGTTCTGGAATCTGGGATTCTAAAATTGTGCAGAAATTCAGTATCCATCTGAAACTGTTTTTTTCAATATACATTAAGAAAATATTAATTGTGAAGAAATCCAGAATTTTATCCCTCTGTGCTGCAGTTATTTTCTCAATGCTTATTTAATCCCCAAATCTCTGTTTCTGAAAAATGTTAAGCATCCCCCTATCTTAAAAGAATACCAGGCTCCTGAAAATTGGGAAACATATTCATGGCAAGTTTTAGTTTTATTGAAGGAGTTAATCTCAGATTGACAAGTTAACTAGGTCATAACACAAACTGGTGCAATTTGGACTTGGTTTATGCAGGATCTCAGACTGTGAACCTCTATGTAATAGGTACAGACCAATGAAATTTTATAGAGCCTAATCCAGCTGAAGCCAGTGCTAATCCTTTCTATAACTCTGGAAGATTTTGTACATGCTGGATTGTCTATGTCTGCTTCTCTGAGATGATGTATATTGCTGATGTCTTCACTGAAACAATATTAAGTATTGCAGTATGTCATTTTGTATGCTTATATATCCAGCATGCTTTTTTATGTGTGTGTTTTGTTTGTTTCTTTGTTCATCTTTTTGGTAGTGTTTTAGGGTTTTTTTTTCCCTCTTTTTCTTTTAATGGTTTTCTATGGGGCTTGATTGCTGACATTTAACATTTGGAGATTTTTCTATACTGGTGCTGATCTCTAGTAATCCCTTCCTTGCCTTCAGTACATAGGGCAAAGGGCAGGAAGGAAACAAAAGAGGCATTTCTGGTGCCACATGTTGCACATTCATAAGAGAATATGTTCAGGATCCCTCCCCTTCTTCCTGCTGCCTGAAGGACTCTGATAAAACCAGCGCACGTTCTTTTTTAATGTGACTCATAGTGATCTTAAGATCTTACAAGCTATAAGTGTAGGCATCAATATTTTACAAGAATTCTTTTTTACACCTCCAAACTCATGGTTTTTCATCAAAGATTTTAGCCCAAAGAGCAGTTAATAAAGCTGGATGACCTCTTGCTCTAGGATTTTTTAAGTCTCTTTCAGACTAAAATTAGATTTCCTCCTTTAGGAAGAGAAACAGGCCAGTGTATGACCCTTGGACTGTCAATCATCTGGAAGCAAAGCAGGGAGCTGATTTCTCTCAAAGCAGCAGAATGAATGCTCCAAAATAATAATAATGTGGTTATACATATTTATAAGCTCCTCATTATTGGTATCATTGTTCCTACTTGGTATTCAATGATAATTTTGGCCAATGGATATATACTTTGACTTAGTTCCGTAAGATACTCTAATTTCAAATAAATAATGCCTTAAATGAGTTAATCACTAATTAACTGGCAGGATTCAAATAACAGTCATCTATGAGGTTTCATAACTGAATGGTCTAGTCATGTTTGATAGGTGTCCAGTGCTGTTTTAACATTTCAGTTGATAATCTCAAGTAAGTATAAAGATGTTGCTCTAGAAATATATGAATGGTACAAATAAAAATAAATACAAAGAACAGAATGATTAGGAGAGCAGTTGCCTTTCACATATATATATTTTAGTGCAACAAATGAAACCCCTCATTTCTAGGAATAATGATTGTAGTAAGGGACTTTACTATGCAAATCAGCTGCTTTGCAAGAATTACAGGCATATAGTTTGCAAGCAATTTGGTATAAGCTCTGGAATAGTGTGCCAAATATAAATAAATAAATAAGTGCTAAATATAAATAGATAAATAGGAGAGGTTTATATGATCCTTGTCTTATACATAGGAATGAGGGGGAGGATGGATGCCATTGTTTTCCTTAATGTGCAGTAAAACTGATCCTCTACAGTTCTTACAGCTATCTGTGAAAACAGCAATTGAAAAATAAGAGAGGATGCAGAGACAGATGCCTTTACCCCAAGAGACACAAAGGAGATAGTCTGGTTAGCTGAACAAAAGACAAGACTGAAACATAACTTGATTACAGTACCTAAACCCCCTCATCGTTTCTCACACATCACAGGTGAATAAGGTGAATAAGTCACCACTTATTTGCTAGAGATCATTTTCTTTTATATTCACATTGTCAAAATGCTCATGCTCCTCGGTGAAAGTACCAGTAGCTGTAAAGTGTGTGGAAAGGATGTCCTTCATCAGGGCAAGATGGCTTATTAGGCTTCCCTTCCAAATCTACTGGAAGTTTTAAATGCCTGCCACACTATGGACACAGGAAAGAGCATATGCAAGAGAGGAGATTTGGCAGATTCCACACACCGTTGCTTCTCTTGCAGGCATGTTGCAGGAGAGCCTTGGCAATGCTCCTCTTGATTAACAGCTTCTGGCCAGAAAACTCTAACTTTTTACCACTGGCTCAGCTGCCTTCTGCTCTACTGCCATCACATATTGACAGAGGAAATCTTAGATTCAGTATTTTTTCTTCATGGGACATTATAGGGAAATTATTGGTTTGCTTCTATTCCCAAATTACTGAGAAAAACCAATGGGAATCAAAGGGGAGTTAACCAGTTTATCACTCAGCCAAGCAATGGTGACTTTGTCTGCCCACAGGTAGAGCAGCTAATTAGGCAGGGAGGTGCTGTGATTTAGTGTCTATGCCCTTAGATTTTAATCTGATGTGAAGTGACATAATTGTATTGATTTCAGTGGTGATTTACACTAGCTGAGAATATTAGCATTTATTTTTAACTTCACTAAATTCCCTATCTGCTCCAGTATTGCTGATACAAAGAAAATTGAAACACTCCCGATCAATCTAGTCTCTCAAAGTAAGAATGAAACATTTATAACTGCATCTAGAAGGGTGCATAGGAGCTTTTTTATTCTATCCTGCTCTTAAGAGTTAAGTGAAATTACTGGAGCATGTTCTAAATTTTATCAGTTGTGACATATTTTATGCTACTGGCACAGTACATTCAACAAGTGCACCAGAAAACTGCTTAACACTTTGTAATTACACTCATATTTCATTTTAAGATAATTTCATGCTATTCTTTCAAAAGGCATCAAATTTAGAGCAGTAGTCTTGAAACAGTAGGAAAAGATATTAAAAAAATAAGATCTAAAATGCTCTTCTATTTCTCTCATGGGTTATGACTTAAATACAGTGTTCAATTTTCATTCAAAAAAACCTCTTTGCAATCAAAGATATTCTATTGATTTAAGTCATGGTTAATTTAATGAAATGCCACTCTCCTTTTTTTGCCCTTTCCTGTTCCTGTTCCCCTCCTTAAAAAAAAAATTTAAAAAATCAGCTTTATAGTCTAAGTTGTCTCAGGAAAAAAAATATATATGTATATAATAACACTTCTGCTGCATGGATTTTAAAGGAAGTAAGACACTGTTATGACACATGGTTTTTGCACCTGTGAAGAACTGTCTGACTCAGCACTGGTAGTGTGGACATGTGGTGATACTTTATTAAAAAAAAAAAGAATATAATTTTCTCAGTGAGTATATGTTTACTATATTTAGCTGTGCTTTGTGCAGGGCCTGAGAAAGGACTAGACAGTGCAAGTTTATCTGCATCCAATTCAGTGGGAATGCCACATGTAAAGAGGTTGCAAAGTCAAGACTTTGGCAAGAAAGCAGCAAGCCTCTGTGTTAATAAGGGTGGAAGTTTTGAATACAGAGGGACTGGGGCCAATTAATGAAAGAACAACTTGTGGAGAGCCATGGGAACTGTACCATGGAGAAACTGCTGGACTGAATTCTAATAATAAAGGGAGAAGTCCTGATCTTACTAAGGTGAGGACCTGCTCTCTATGCAAACTTTGAGAGAGGAATGTGAAAGCTGCGATAGTCTCCACTTAAGCCACGTCTGCTTTCAAGCCTGCTGCTTTGCTTGGGTGTGTGCACTGTCCTTGTGCACAGCAGAGCTCAGATTTGGTTGCAAAGTGTAATTCCTCAGCACTGCTAAATATATGCAAAGAAGTAGAAGCCTTTCACCACTTCAGCATTTCAGACCAGACTGTCTACAAGGTAATGTTGCACTTAGTCTACAAGTTCTTTGCCATTCGAGAGATGTGATGGGTTTATTAATAACGTCACTTCCGATGTGTGAGGAAGATCTAAGTAGTGTGGTTTGATAATTGAGAATTAGCTTCTCTTTAGTTTGTGAGAGAGACAGACATTGCAGTACAGGCTCATAGCTGGGGCTGTGTGGCACCTGGGAGACCAGAGTGTGGCCTGTCAGTATCTACAGGGGGCTGTAAGAAAGAAGGGGACAGACTGTTTAGGAGGGTCTACTATGATAGGAAAAGGGGAAAAGGTTTAAAACTAAAAGAGGGGAGATTTAGATTTAGACTGATTATAAATGCTTTTTTTACAACAAAGGTAGTCAAGCACTGAAACAGGATGTTCAGAGAGGTGGTTGATACCCTGTGTCTGGAGACACTCAAGGTCAGGCGAGATGGAGCTCTGAACAACTGATAGAGCTATAGGTGCCCTTGTTCACTGTAGGGAAGTCAGATTAAATGGCCTTTAAGAGTCCCTTCCAACTCAATTCAATGATTCCATAGTTCTATGATTACCCCGCCTTTCTCTGTATCTATTTGCTGTGTCTATTTGTCGTGCCACGTGAATTAACTTTTTGCATACTATTTCACTCCTAGGGAGTATTTGAGTCCTAGAAGCAAAGCTAAGCAGCTCATGTTAAGTGTCATGGTGACAAGCTTATGCAGATGATGATTTGCTGCTACCTGTAGGCATCTTTATGTGGGGCTCTACTGGACAGGGCTGAACTACTGTTTCTCATCACAAATCATCACAAACCTAGCAGATAGGACAGGCCATTGAGCTCTGAGATGAAAGAGAACATATGCAATCCAGCAAGCTCCACAACTGGATTAAAATATTTCTTTTAAAGGTTGTTATCTGAGAAATTAGGCATACAAATTGGCCTGGTATTTGTTGTCTATACAGAGTCAGAGTCTACGTCTCTGACCAAATTCTGTTCAATATGATGAGCAGCTTATGAACTGTCTTATAAAAATATCTTGCTTTAATTAAGACAAAGACTGTACACCCTAAAGAATTGATACATATTCAGCTTAGCTCAAATAGTCCTTCTAAACTGAGATTACAGCCCTCAGGTTATACTGGATCCTAATAAGATCTGTGTCATGTTTAATGTATCACCATGCATAGACTACAATATGACTTCAGATTTTTTTAATTGAAGTTCTCAGTAGGTTTGTTCCATGACTCACTTTTACATTCTTACGCAATGCAACAAAGAGTCACTTTAACCACTGTGGTTCTCCTGGGCTGGGAAAATTCACAGGTAAGTACGTCATATTTTTTGGCATGAACAGTAACTAGACAGTTCCTTTATTTAGAATAATTAACCTTGCCTGCAAGAAGTGGTATTTTTCACAGTCTGCACCATTAAGAGGGAACCTAGTTTTGAAAACTGACGCTAGTTGCATTTTTAGCTAAGGTTAGGCATGTAGTATCCCACAAGGTCATTTAAGGGAAGGAAATACCTCCTGTTTCCCAACATCATCAGTTCATGCATGACCTGATTTTGCAATCTCACTCACGTTGGGCAATTCCCGTGCATGTCACAGGATTACTTGCAATAGCTCAGGCTACTTGCTTTGAAGGATGCTGACCTTGAATCTAAATTATCTGCTCCCTAATACCCTTCACTGGAGGAGAGGAAACAAACTTTCACACAGAATTAGAAGAGGAAGATGATCTTGGAACAGCACACGCTAATAACCTCCAACTACTTGTTTAATCAAGCAAGAGGTTAGCTCCCCTGAAAAGATTCTTATCCATAATGTATCATTACAATTATATATCTAGCAAAAATATTTTCTGCAGTGGAAGTGTAGAACATAGGGTTAATAACCAGTGTAAATGTTCTTTGCTGAATGCCAAACTAACCCAAAATGAAGCACTCACTGTGAATTAAACAACAGTATCTAATGGTGGCAACCAAGGGGTCAGATAACATTATTGCTTCAAGCTCTGATTCTGTGGGTGCATTTTTTTGGCTTTGAATCCCTCTTTACAGTATAAATTACCAGCTTAAGGAGTACTTTTAAAAGCAATTCTTTGAACAGGAGTGGGAAGGGCATTTAAGCTGTTCCAAGGTCCCCGCAGACACAGCACTTGGTAGAAGCAGCCAGGGGAATGTACTAATAGCCCATAGAAATACATTCTGATTGCTATTCTCCCTGTCTCAGTTTTAAGTTTCCCTCTCTTAGGCCATAAATGCATAGGTCAAGTCTACCTTGGCCACAGAGATCAAATACGTTCTCTTCAGCATTAACTTTGGAAGAGTTCTCATTTTCCAGACTTCTTTTTCTTAGTTTGAAATGAAACCTTGCTTTTTACTTTGTGAATTCTTTTAATAGAACTCTGTTTCTAGGAATCCTTGGTGAGTGTTATTGTATGTTACTGCTACTCCCTGGGTCAGATTTTCTCTTGTGATTTAAATGGCACTTTGGCAGCTTACAGCAATAGAGGATATACTCCCATGAGCTTTACATCATGAGTTATTGCTGATGTTGATTTCTAGCATTACCACATACCTGAAGAACACTGGGCAGAAAATCAGGAACTTCATATGATTTTTGTTCTGTTTGCTGCACATGAAACTTAACTGATTTCAGATATCCTGGGGTTTATGTTATTTATGCAGCAAACAGTACCAGCAGAGTTTATTAGAAAAACAAAGGAGAAAGTCTTGTGTTAATATTTTCTTTCAAGGAACTAAGGGCAAGCTCTCTCTACCACACCTGATGAATTTAGTGACAAGACCCCATGCAATAGAGATAGATCTTTCTAATCCCCTTGCTCCTCTAACATTTTCCTACACAGACTATTTTAATGACAACCATTATTCCTATACTAAATGTACCAACATATTTGTTGCTTATAGAAAAGCTTCTTACAACAAAGGTTATACAAACTGAGAACCATATAGGTTAGATTTTCTGAAAATATTTTAGGTATATAATAGTATATCTGGGAATGTGAATGAAATAAATTGCATTAAATTTTTAAATTAAATTTTCTACTAAAGTATAAGAAGAATAATATTTTTCCGGTTAATGATGCAACAAGAATAAGTTAACCTTGTAATTACTTAATGAGTTGTAGTAGAAAGGCCTGTAAATTAGATAATCACAGAAACACAGCTGTCCACACCATATGGGAAGTGCCAGCACTGAGGCTGGATGGGTGACACTGATGTTTTGCCACATCCTCATGACCGCTACTGGGAGGACCGATGGCCTGGTCTCCCATCAGCAGGACAGTGTTGGCCCCCAAGTGGGAGGCTTCTGCAAGGTTCCATCCAGAGCCCAGGTGCTGGCTGACTGGGAGGGAAGAACAGTTCATGGTTTGTCTAGTGTTGCTCTTCTGCAGATCTGGCTGGAGATCTCTATCTTCTGCTTTTCAAAAGGAAGCTGCTTTAAAGTTCTCTCTTATCTTTTTCTTGTAAGAATGAGTGTGATATTGTCGAGATCAATGGAAAGTCATCTTGCAAAGGATTTGTGGTTTTCTTTTCTTGGACTACATAATTAAAGATATTGCTGTCTTTGTCTCTTTTTTTCAGTTGATTCTCTCTGTAACTGTGTTGTTTTGCCACATTCTATCTGCTCCATTTTGAGTGCCTAAAACTGGGAGGCTTGTAGGTGAACCTGGAAAGATAGACTTCAACAGCAGAAGATCAAAACTTTCGGACATGTACCCTGTGGGTGCTGACGCTAATATACAATTTCTAGGGTATTTTACAAGTTAATATTTGACAGCATTGCGCATGTAAAAGTACTGTAGAATTTATTAGACATAACTGTTTTGTTACCCAATAAAGTCTGTTAAGCATTATATAAAGAGAGCATGCAATCCAGGGTATGTCTTCTAAACATGTACTTAGTGAAGTAGCTTGTGGATAAGAAAACCAAGAGATTTGAGAATCTGAAGAAGTATCTATGGCCCTGAAAAGAAATTTCTAACTCTCCTTTATTTGTTCCTTCCAAGCCAGAGCAAATTTCTGATAAAAATTTGATAAGATTTGCTTCTTAGAATACTCTTGTGTCTGCTTAAAACTCAAGTGACAACTTTATGGTTGGTTTTATAGCGATACAGCACTACACTAACTATAATGTAGACATTTACAAGAAAGAATCTAATTAAAGATCTTTTATTTCTATGGCCTTTATCTTAAGGTAAATATTCATTGTCTAATTTGAACTAATTTAGTGTCAGACCAAGGATACCGGTCCTTAAAATCTCCAAAACCTTTACTGCATCACACATATTCCAGTTTCAAGGAAGTTTAATTATCCTCACAAAGAGGATAATCTGCTTTTTACTTCACTATCATATCCAGCTACCTTTGCTATATCCTCTCAGCGTACCCTCCACATGGGGAAGAGTCTGTAGCCTTCCATCTGGTCTGATCTCTCCATTTGAAGAAATTAATATTCTCTATTTGCTTGCAATCTACAGGTTCAATTTAGATGAGCATCTTGTTAACTCTACAATGAAGGAAAATGCTTATTTAAGCTTTTCTCCTGCTCCCTAAGTATCCATGAGATCATGATCACATACAAATCTCCTTTGCATCTTTCTTTGCAACCTTTCAGCAGATCGCATGTGATTCCTTTTTCTCCTGCTTTGAACTCGTGGTGCTGCAGCACCCTTGTGACCACAGGCAGCTCACAGTCATGCCAAGAAATGTCCTGCAGATGCTTTTTCCATTCAGTGTATGCCTGCCGGAACCTTGCCCCCAACCATGGCTTCCTATAGAACTATTCCAGCTCAAGAGAGATCAAATGCATGGTAAAAGAAAATTTAGATTATGCATTACTTTTATTTATGTTTTTATTCATTCTTTTATTATACATCTGTGTTCTCCTGCTGCATCCTTTAGTTCTAATAAAAAAAAGTATCAATTGGAACACTTGTATGAACTGATGCTGTGATAGGATTGCATGTGCAAACATTGATCTTGGAGACAAATCAGGCTTTTTATGCACCATTCAGCTTCTGGGAATTTCAGACAATAGCAAGGATGGTCCTATACACTGCATAATTTATAGGACGGAGAGAGGAAAGCAGTCATTTCCCCTATCTGGAGCTAAGCAATTCACAGCCTTTGTCATTTGTGAATATCTTCATGTAAGGGTTTTGAGCTGAGCTGCTTTGTAACACTGCAGGATGTTGCATCAGATGTGGAATTTCCAGCTTGGCTATCACTGCCTGTTCCCACTCTTGTTTAGTTATTTATTTATTTTACTGTTATTTTCTCCTAAATTTGAGGTTTTGGAGGGCTGTCATGCAATCCCAAAACCACGTTCTGTTTTATTTCTTGGTCTGTTTATGTGCTCAATTTGCCCTTTGCTTGCATTGCGTGGATGCCGGATGCTGGCATTCAGAATGACTGCATTGTCTGCTCTAATGATTTATGGGATGATTTATGGAATTTCAGCTGTTGCAGTGGGAGCTTGGGAGGAAGGGTGTCACTGCTCATCTTTGCTTGTGTTTACCTCCTTGAGAGATTCGCTTTAAGGAAGTAAACAAGAATGCATTTGTCTGAGTAATTTCTTCTGCTTTCTTGAGAGCAACAGTATGTAGACCTCATATTTATTTTCCTTCCTTCAGTGTTGTATGAGTAAGTGTTCAAAGGTTTCACAGAAGAATTTGAGTATACATTTGTTAAAGCAAATAAAAGGTCAATATCTGGTTATGGCAGTGATTGGTGCCGAGATTAGATCCCGCCTACCTGCTATCTGAGTCCATTCAGTTATTTCACAAAAAAGCACTATGTTGTAAAAATTTTGAGCCATGTAACTGCCTGCATACTTATTCTTATGCAGAATGAATATACACCAGGTGCTGAAAATTATCACTATGCTACTGAGCAAGAAAGTCTGAGATACTCATTGCAGACTTTGCAATTATTGGAGGGAGATAGGTTTCTTTAAGAGTTATTTACTTGCTCTGTCTTGGGGATCTATATTTACCCATTCTCCATAAGGAGAACTGAGAGTTGTAATGGTCATAAGCATGTGAGAAAGTTAGCTAAGTCAGATCAAGTCAATCAACTTCTGCTTTTTTTACATCCCTTCACTAAGGATACACCCCTGCCCAAGGCATTTTTTTCTTCCTTTTGAGCTGGTGATCACTTGAGTGGGGAAAAAAGAGAAGGTAATTTCGATGGTAGACTTACAACACTGTTTAGCAATGGGAAAGGTGGTGGCAGAAGTCTGCAAGTTTGTTTTTCAATCCTCACACAGCTGACGGGTTGCTCTTTGCATCCTTCTTGCACTATTTTGCTTCTCAGTACATCCTAATGCTTTATTCACAGGGGAAATGTGATTGTAAATGCCAGCTCAAAAATATCATGCACGAAAATCCGCTGCCTCTTTGTGTCTGTGCTGGCTGCCTGTGACATCTCACTCATAGCCCTTGTAGCTTGCCGCTGTTTTTTCTTGCAGTCATGCTAACTGAATTTACATGCTGCAGTGTTTCCAGGACCATTGCTGTCCTTCGCTTGCTCCAGTGCCACTACTCAGAGCAGGAAGAAATAAAAATGTTTCAGCTGTCAAAGCTGCCCTTGCTACTGGTCTTTGGAAGGGGAAAGTATTAATTATTCTTATTTCCTCTCCTTATTTTATCCTTCCTTCTCTCTTCCTCTGACCTTTCTAAATGTTAGAGAACTCCGATTTCCGTCTGTCACTCACCTCCACCTGTCCCTCGTTGGAAAAAGATGTGGAAAAATCACAGATGCTTTCTATGGCAAGAGACCAAGGCTACGGTGGCATAGTCTCTGTACCTTCATTACTGTGCTGCCTAGGGAGAGCACAAAGTCTGGGAAACCTTCAGTTAGAAAATATCCATAATGCCCTGACTATGCAGTGGTAATATAGGCCATTATATTATCTTCATTCTCTAGGCACTAAATTCCTTGAAATATAGGACATAGAATTACTATTTTTTATTTTATAATTCTTGCTAGAGGTCAAGACTATGTTTTACTGCGTAAGTCTTTTATAGGCACGTACAACTGGGCATAGAAGTGCATCATGGCTCAGAAATACCAGCTTCTAGCTCTGCTACTGTTTTACTGATGACTTACAGAACAGGTCTCTAAAGTCAACCACAGCAAAGTGTTAGAAAGACCTAGTATTAGACACAGGCCCAGATGAATATGACCAGCACGGATATTACCTAGAGCAACCTAGCTCCTGAATATGTACTCCCTGTTATGGCGTTATCTTAAGTGCGGCAGTCTTGAGACATGGCCAACCTCTTTTCAGTGTTCACTGAAGACAGGACAAAGGAAAGCCATAAACTGGAGCATAGGAAGTTCTGCACCAATATGTGAAGGTACTTCTAGGTAAGGGTGATGAAGCACTGAAACAGGCTCCCCAGGGGGGTTGTGGATTCTTCTTCTACGGAAATATTCAACTCCCCCCCAGATTCCTACCTGTGCAGCCTACTGTAAGGAGACTGCTTTGCAGGGGGGTTGGACTCCATGATCTCTGGAGGTCCCTTCGAGCCCCTATAATTCTGTGATTCTGTGAGTTTGAGCAGCTTATAAAGGCAGCATGTAATATACCAAAGTCTGGATTTGATGACTTTCACAAAGGTCCCTTCCAGTTTTAAGACCAAGTGAATGATAAAACGGCTTTGCATAAATTTACAGGCAGCTTTTTATAGAGAAGAGGGGAAAGCAGTGTGAAGGCACACACTGTGAAATTTCATCAGGGGTAAGTTACCTTTGCCACTTTTTTTAATGAAAAAGGCCGCTAGCAACACTGAGAGTGCAGAAGACAAACAAGTGGTAGGGTGTCTGATTCACTGAACATACTCTCTGTTATCTAAACTGTCAGTGCTTTCTTCTCCCCACATCCTTCTGCTTCTGAGTGGATTACACTTAGGACTTGTATGGTAGACCATAAGAGTGATGTAAGTAGAGATCACTCGTTTTGTCACCCTTGTTTCCTCCATTTCTACCTTTAAGTTTGGCTTTCCATTTTTGCTAGAGAAAAATCAAAATTTGAACAAAACCAAGGTAAACAGCAAACTAAAGAAGAATTAATCATGTCCTTTTAGGAAAAATAATTAAGCCTTTTTTGGACAACCCAGTGAAGATTTCTGCTCCTTTCAGATCAGGTATAGGAAAGTACAATGTTATACTGATTGATAAAGGAAAAAGATGATAGTAAGGAAAAATGTGTCCTTACACAAATCAGTGAAACCTTCATTTTGAATAACAGTGTTAATTTCTAAGATTTGGCCTATTTATCTCAGAAAACAAAGGACATAAGACAATGCACAACAAAAGGCCAGCACACTTTAACGGGGTTACGAAACAAGAAGAAAGGACACAGATGTTTTGTATCCCTCTGTCATTTAGAAAATCTCATTGTAGAGCTCTTCAAGCAATTGAAATGGGTGACAAAAACTACCCCATAAAAATGTTTCCCTTTTGTTCCTCAGGCTGCCCAGAAAATCAGCTAAACTTGTTTCTAAAGTACCATCAAGGCATTCTCTAATAAATGGCAAAAATATGTTAATTATATCACTCTCTGTTAATGTACAGATCTTCATATTCTTTCTGTGTGAAGTAAGAGGCTCAATAACCTTTATATCATCACTACTACTTCTAGTATCATGGAAAAGTCACACTGAGGAAAACCAGGCCAGAGGTAGAACTGAAGAAAGACAAAGGAAACCAAGTTCTGTTTGCACTCAATGAATCTTCTCTCTGGGGAGAGTTGGTGTCCTCTGTGCTGAGATCTGGATAAGTCACAAGTGGTGGCTGAAGCATTATTGTCACAAGGTTCTTACAAATTACCATGACTACAGTGTCCTCAGTATTGTGGCGCCTGTGCAGTAGATTCCTTCCAGGATATTCTGCACATGTTGGTTTTCATCTAATGAAAAACTGTTTCCCTGACAATGAATAGCAAGGATTTAAAAAAATAAATCATTATCTGAATAAAAATGATTTTTTTAAATTAAATTAGGAATAAAAAATTTTGAAAACTCTTAGTTTCCAGTGTGTCTGGTGAGAAAGTGAAGGGCGTCTTCTAATTGGTTTTGCACTGTTGGCTTAGGCTGTCCTTCATGCCAGGCGGCAACACTTCAGCAGAGAGTGAATGGAGGTGGGAGCATATTTATTTCCTTAAATCTTGGCAACTGTCCCTGCATCTTTCCGTCAATTGAGGGAGTAGTCATGGAAACAACCAAGGATGGCCGTGCTCCAAAATTTAAAGTTTCCATGTGTTAAGGGGGGGGGACAAGAAGAAGGGAAAGACATGGTCCAGGGTAACAGGGTCATCCTGAAATACATTTAACAAGTGTCATCAAATCTTTAATTTTACACAAAACTCAAAAGAATAGGAGAGTATTACGTTTAGTGCCTCCTTTAAAAGAGACCTGAAACAATTTTGCTGGTTTTGCTTTATGTGAGAAAATGTTCAAAAGAGCTGTTGCAATCTATCATGTCAATAACTCACAGACAAAAGGTGCCTAATAATATGCATTGACACAGCAGCCTATAATGGCTATGTGGGAACCATTACATTTATTGTTATACCTGTGACCCAGAGACTATGGAAACGTTTCTTTCTTTCCACAAAATTTTTTACTATTCTTTTAAGTACCGTGAAAAGGACATGAAATGGAAAAAGAAGAGTCATATTCAGCATACTAAGAAATAAAATACATTTGAACGGCTTTCTGTTCAGCCCTTGTTCACATCTTTAATAGGAACAATTAAATAAATATGCCAAAATATCTGAACATATGTATCTGGCACAGATAACACTGCTTTCTATATTCATATCTTTTAAAATGAGGTGAGTGAAAGACTGCAGTATAGCACATATCTTTTACCTTGCCTTTGCTAATATAAACACAGTGAACTGTAGGTATCGTATATTTAAAAAAATCCTTGCACAGTTTTCCCCAGAGAGTGCAGAAGGAATAGAAAGACCTACACATGACAGCTGCTAATCATGTCACACTTGTGTGCACCTTCCAGATACTATGGTGATGAGGCTGTTTAATTCTCCAGACAGAACGAAGCATGGACATTTGTGCTGAATAGCCTGACTTTTCCCAATTTAGAGATGACCCTTCACATATTTTTCATATAAGCTTGTTACGTTAATATTTATGCAGGGAGGTATTAATAAACAGTGGCCTTTCGTAAGTAAGTATTCAGCAAGTAAAACCCATTGTCATTTATCAGTGGGAAGGAAAGGTATAATAGATTCTAGTATTTTAAAGTCTATGCATACATGGTTTAATTTACCAGTTTTCCCAGGGGCCAGCAGCATGGATTTATATCTCCTTGTGATGAGGTCCTCTACTGTAAAGTAGCTGGCTGTACAAGTAAAGCAACATATAAATGGTCTGAATAAATATTACAGAGTAAACATAGTGATTAGAGCCAAATAACAGTCAGGCTAACTTTAATTTTGCTCTAGGATTTTGCCCCATTGCCACACAAAATTAATTATCTTATCAGAACTGACTGGGTGATCAGTTTTCACGTAGGACAGTACTAAGCAATAAAAGGATCCTTGTCAATGTTTGCATGGTCTGTTCATAATTGCTACAACATCCTGGAGTAAATAAGACTGGGAGATGTGAGGACACCTGAAGTTAGTGTCATCAGCCTGTTGCAGAAACGTTATCTATTCATGCAGTTGGCCTAATATACTGAAAAGTCAACAGCTCTCAGAGAAGAAGACCTTTTCCCCTTTAAGTCAGTATGGCTTTTTTTTTTGAGATGACCTTCTCTTAAACCACCTGTATAGCTTATTGGCCTCTGGGCTTGTCAGCCCAACACATCAGTGACAACTGCATGACAGTCCAAGGAAGAAACCTTGGGCATACTTCAGTGAACAAATGCTTCCATCCTGCAGGTGTTTCCCAGAACATCCTGAGGTGAGCTGAACTATAGAATTAACTGAAGTCTGCGTTGAGTAGGAAAAAGAGGCAGCTGAGAAATAAGAAGCAGATATTATTTTTGAGTAAAGTGTTCTGTCAATGTAGAAGATTTATTTGAAAGAGACTACTTCTTAAGTTAGAAGCATCCATAGGGCTTCCAGCCACACTGGACTGTGAACAAGTTTTGTGAAAATGATCCAGCAGTAACAATACTCATTGGTTTGTTCATTCCTGTCTCCAATATTGACTTGCTCCACATCTGCAGTGAGTACTCACTGTCCTGTTGCTGCCTACTGTTCTTCATATATTAACATTGTTTTATAATACGACTAGGTATTTATTAAGGCTGTCTAATCTTCCAGAAGAAAAGCTGTAAAACCAAACAGTGAGAAGAATAGCTTAAAATACCAGACCACATCTAAGAAAGGTTTGGAATTAGAAACTTGATTAGAAGCATGTGCTTTATAGCCTTCTAACCACAAGCATCTTGGCTTCCTCTCTTTCTTTTATAAAAGAAATGAAATACCTATCGACCTCAAAGGGTGTTAAGAGTGTGACTTTTAGGGCCTCAGATGCTATGCAAGGGCAAAAAATAAGGCTGAGTCAGAAATGTAAGCAAGCCTGGAGTTCTTTCACTGATCTGTTTAGAGCAATATGGATAATTTTTAGATTTCCTATCACTCATCTTTAAGCAGTTTTTTAAGAAGCGTACAAAATTCCCTTTTAACTCCCTACAATTCATAAATGACAGTGGGTTCCAAGGTTTTCCTCCTTGCCGAAACTGAACAGAGATTACTGTTTTTCTTCACTACAAGTGCTGTGCTCCACTCTTCTATGTGCCATCTCCTCTTTAGTCCCTTTCTAGGATATCTGTTTTTACTAGCCCTAATCCTAGCTCTAACCATGATCATAAGTAGGGATTTCTTGCAAACAAGTCCCCTTTGTTGACTGCACTTTCCTTCAACAATCACTCTGAAGACATGCTCCAGCTGGAGCTGCAAGATCTTTCTTTCTCTCAAATCTAGTAGTAACCTTAACTTCAGGTTGAGCCTTACATAAAGCATCTCAGCCAGTGCTGTCCCATAAGATTTCTCTTTCCATTGTACCCTTTCTTTTGGCCATCCACTCCCAGCTATGACTGGATTTACCAGTTCTCTCTTTACTCCATCCAAACTCTTTTCCCAGATCTAATGCTAAATATTAGGTTGGGTCCCCAAAACTGTGTCCAGAAGATTTATCTTTTTCACAGAAAGTTCTCTTGTCAGATTATTCTTTCTCTTTGAAAGATCTTTTCAGCTCATCTCCAACTACAGCTATACGCTCTCTCTTTCGTCGACTTTAATGATAACTATAAAAGTAGGGTGAGCCTTGGGCAAGGTCATGCAGTCATTGTTCACATCAAGAGCATCTGTAGAGCAAGTCTTTCAGTCTTTACAGCCTACACATTTTTTTGGGAAGCAATTGTAATCCCCATCCAAGTAGAGCTCTAGAATCTTTTTGTCCCTCAACACCAACATTAAAATTGAATCTAAACAAATTAAATCTAAAAAAAGAAAACTTTAAAATCAAACCTAAAACAAAACAAAACAAAACAAACAACAAAGAAAATAACAAGAATCTAGAGCTGAGACCAAAACGATCTTATGTAGAAATGCTCTACTGTCCTATTGTTTTGCTTTGGTAGCCCACTTTTGACTCCCACTGCAAGGGGATTCATGCCTCTATCTTTCTTTAAATGCTAAATGTAAGCCTCAACCTATACATAATCTCTATGCTGAATTTCAGCCTAGGCTCACTCAGCCAGTGTCCACATCAAAAATTTATTTTAACTGTATTCCCTTTGCTCCCACCCTCTTCTTTGGCATGTCCTTTCCAACTGCAGTCCTGTGATCTCTCTTTACCTCATCCCACCCCCACCTCTTGCCCTTACCCTGCCTCAAACAGCAGCAGCTTTTCAGAAATCCACAGCTCTGATTTTCAGCTTTCATTTCATGCTTTCATCCTTTTTCACTACTTATCTTTGACTTCTGAAGATAGAGGGGAAAAAAGTGGGAGAGATCATGGGAAAAGGGTCGAGGGTTAATGTTCACAAGACTTTGCAAGCTATGATTTCTTTAAAATGCAGGCTATGCTATATATTCTTCTATTCCAAGAATATGAGAATTGCTTCGCTTTTTATAAGAACATAAGACATCTGTAAACATTTGGAGATTAGGCTTGAGTAAAGCTACACCTTTGAAAAATGTCCCAATCTCATAGCCCTTTGAATCATTATCATATTAACAATTCACATAGTTCTAATAAATGGAGTATTTCATGGTTTTCTGAATGTCTTTTATGGTTCCTATTTAAGTCAATGTCAGTTTTCCCTTTGAATTCAATGAGAATGTCCATCCTTGACAGCTATTAAGTATTTCTCCCACTGTTATAGTAATGAGCAAGGCTACAATAAGTGAGAGTCCTGAAGAGCTAAAACAGAAAAGGAAGAAAATAGTTAAAAAAGAAAAAAAAAAGGTAACACGCTCCTATTTCACAGATGGGGAAAAAATCAAAGAGAGATTTATATGTGTTTACACAGATGGGTGCAGCCAGAATCAGCTGTAATGCAGAAGCCTTATTGCTGTGTTAGTTCATTGTGAGTGAACTAATTAGGATTTTGACAGTCTTTCTTGGGTGAATCTAGTTGTGGCCTCTTCAAACTTTACTGCCACCAGCTGTCTGTTTTACAGATTTACCAGGGATTACTGCCCCAACATCTGGCTCAACAGATGTGCTCTAGTATCAGCTGCTCCATTTCACTGTTCTGATTCAACCTCACTGAAAGGAGACACAGACTAATATATGGAAATGTGATTTGGACTGGTCAAGCCATAGGTATGTGCCTGTGCCTATGCAGGTTGGTGCTGGAGCTGTGACTTCCAGTGCAGGAGTGAGAAAGACACAGCTGGAGACTTCTGAAACACAGGATGTGTCAGCATGTGATCATTTGGGCATATGGGTCCCAGATGGGATCTGACTGATGTTCTGTGCCTCAGAGCACAAGCAGAATAGCTCTTGCCTGCCTGCTTCCATCTCTTGTACACACCTAGAAATACTGTTCAAGGTGACACCAGAAGCCATGGCAGAAGCCCAGTTCCAATCCCACCAGCTTCCAGAAGACTTTGAGCTCTTGGGAAAGAATCCATACTGAATGGATGGGTTTACAGAATGAGAAGGATGTGTCTAAGATACATCTCTCCCTCCTGTTGGTGTACATATGTTCAGTGGCTTGTGTGTCCATATGAAAGCGAAGCCAATCACACTGTAGTTGTATTCAACATTGAATTTTCCATGTTCTTATATTCCTAACTATGTTTTTCTCAACATTGAATTCTGAATGGTGAGAAAGATTTTGTCTCCTGGGAAAGGTTTGTGAGTCCATGAGAGGCTTTTTGTGGTACAGAACGAGAGAGAAGGAGACCATTCAATTTAGTGACTTCTAAAGTGTAATCATGGGATTTTGAGGAGTCATAATTATAAATTGCCATAGGTTTGGTAAGAGGTGCCAATACTAACTATCTTTTCCCTCATTTGGACAGAGAATATATTTCATCTCTTTTCTTTACAATCTCAGAATGACTAGCTTACAGACCTATTTCCTACGAAGGAATCAGGAATAACTCTCACTCCAGTGTCAAAACAATAAGCAAATTCTCATGTAAGTAGTTTTCTTTTTCAAATCTGAAATTTCCCTATTTTAGTACAGAGCTGGCACAAAGGCTTGTTTTCTTCACCTGCTTTAGGCCTTCACATTGTAGTGGTCAGAGTGAGTATCCCCAGAACTAATGAAATGGTTGGGTCTGCAATAACGGCCCATCTATCATGGAAAACATTTTTTGGACAAATATTTTTTGTCAGGAGTCTGAGACTTTGAGCATTCATGTTCATTCCTCACTTGAACCACAAGCTGACTCCTTCAACTTAGGGAATTCATGTAGTTCTTCTGTGACTCACCTTGTCATCTATTTATGGCATAAACCCATGGGATGAGAGCTATCACCTTCTGTGTGTACGTAACATTTTGTGTTATACTGTGTCTGCAACAAGGCTGACCTGCCACTGTTAAAGCCCTCTATTAAAGCTAGTGTCATTTCTTCAACAGCTCAAGAATACTTACACATTTACTACTTTCTTTTTTAACTACTTTTGTACCTCAATTCCTATTTCCTCAATCCCTTCCCACAACATTATCCTTCAGTTTCTTCCTGCAAGACAATAATGTGCCTGAGTCTGTAATGCATTATCTTCTCATAAAGGGTTATGTAATTTTTTATATGCAGGATGCTGTATGAAAATAAATTGCATTACTGTACTGTATTAGGAAACTTTATCATAGACAGAAGGCATATTGCATCCTGTTTTTCTTGGAGGCTGAAACAATGAAATGGTATTGGAGCTGGATGATGTACACATTAGACAGTTGAGGGAAGGGGGCTCTGGGACATTTGTTATTTGGCTGCCAAATTTCATCATTTAATTAATATTCTAATTAACTCACAAATAGTCTAAATACTGTGCTTTTTGTCTGAATTATTTTTGTATTTTCTCCTTTAAAACTGAAGTAATATTGGAAAGAAGTGTCTAAGAATAGTACAGAATTGCTACAAAGAAGCTACATAGGATTTGTCATCACACCTTATTTATACATAGCTTATTTCTCAGCAGTCTTAACGTGTATTCTAGTCAGTGTCTTATATTATATCCAGTTAGCCCAAATACATTAATTACCTGAAGATAACAACCTCAGACCTTCCTGTCAATGAAGACAAGATTTGAAATTTTCCAGACTCAACTTGTTAGATGGGGAATCTGTGCTTGCCTCAGTTTTATGTACATCTGATAGCAAGTACCCAATCATGTCAAACAAATGATTTGTTGATTGAAACAAACAAACACGTATGTGTGTAAGTAGAGTGTGAGACTTGTTCCAACAAAAAATGATGAGAGCACTGAACCACAATTTGATCATATGACATGCTGAGCCATTGAAAAGCCAAAATCTATTTCAGTCAATGTTATTTAAGAGATTCTATAGTCAAAGAAAGGCCTAAAAACCATATATCTCCCTGTCCTTGTGGCCATGTAAATATAACATCAGTAGTCCACAAATGTTTCTCGTTCATCCATGACAAATGGCCATTCATGAATGAATCTTAGCTTTACACTTACTAAAGACTCAGATCTCCTATATCAACTTCTTGCTATAATTCATATCACTTATAAAGACTGCCCTTTTCCCCCCTGTTTGCTCCTGTGAATGCTAAAATAATTAACGGACTCTGTGAGAGGAGTCTGCTGGAGTTTTGGTTGCGTGAAACTAGACCGGAAACTTCACCAAATGCAGAAAGCTCTGCCTGAACCACTGAAGCTTCAACTTTTTGCCCTCAGTGAACCCACCTGAATGGATCTTTTCCACAGATTACACTCGCTTGCTGAATATAATGACTCTCAAGACTAAGTGCCATCTATATGATACATAGTGATGTTTTCTGATTATTGGCCTGTTAGTTGCTTAGCAGCAAGATGGTTTAGATGCAGCTGGGAATTTTCTTCAGTGTCAGAAATCCTTTCACTTCCCTGGCTGTTGGACTGATTTTGGTTAGTCTCCTAAGGACAAAAGGAGACTCTACACTGTTTTCAAAGTCTTGCATGTGTTAGCCTAACTGTTCCATGTTTATGGGATGGCTCTTTTTTGGGCAAGCGTGGGAACAGAGTTCTTTCTGCAGGTGCAAAATATGCACAAACAACATACCAACAGATGGTCCAACATCCTTTTCCCCATCTTTATTACAACAAGGTATTTAAAGACAGCCATTATCCCAAAACAAGTTAGACAAATGTTTTCTGTCTAAACGATAAGCCACATACTCAGAATACACATCTAAATGACATTTATATGGGAATATGAGTCATTAGTTATGATTCTTGCTTGCTTTCTGTGGTAAAGTGCAAACTAGGGGACTTAACAAAAGAACAGACTTACTTTCTTAGTAAGAAGACTTTGGGTTATTCAAAGCAAGGAATGGTAATTTAGGAAGCTCATTTGAGCTTGTTGTTCTGCAGCATAGGAATATTGTATATTTTTTAACAAATTGGAAAAAAGAATTACCCCTGTAAAAATAAAATACTAATAGATTTGTTATCTTGCCATTTTTTAAGGTTGGCTTTTGCTGTTGACAGACTATTTCTACTGGAGTCAAAAATAGTCAGTGAATCAAGAGTTTGATATTTGTGCCACTTAATGAAAACATTATGTCAAGAGAATTGTATTATTGCTTTTGTGCTTCATTTCATTCAAAGGAAGGAAAAACATTCTGAACAACTTCTGAAGCTAGGCCAGTGAATTAGTTCTGCAGTGCTGTATGGCTATGTCCACTCTGAAATCAGCTCTAAGTAGGATATTTTCCTAAATATCAGAAATTGCCAGTGAATGATTTGGAAAAAGTCTTGCAGCCCTTGGAAGATGGAGACTGTGTCTTTGCAGTCATTTTATACTGAAAAAACTGTGAACTGTTATCATGATGAAAAATTGTTGGTCCTGTGAAATGGGTATAGTCCCAGTGAAAAACAGTCTATTCTTCTGGAATTTCTTTTCAATTAATTTTGTTGGATTTGCCTAAATCCATTGTAAAAATTTAGTTTCGTATGTGAACAACTGATACGAGCCCACCTCCAAGGAACAAGGACTTTCCGCAGTTACCCTGGTGGAATGGGAATGCTTGATCTGCTTTGGTAGGTAAATGAGACTTACCTTTGGGTGAGAGTATGAGAGCTGCTGTGACTCTGCTTGGAAAGATTAGGACTCCTTGTATACATTTGTACATATATGCACGTATGTGTGGACATAAATATGTGTATATGCTTATATATACATAAATTCCCTTCCTTCTAGTAACATTGATGAAAGTTTTGCTGCCTTGACAGTGAATGAGCAGCAGTGGGATTTCTAGAAGATAAAAAAGAGTGGAAAGGAAGGGAACTTCCTTAATTCCTCTAGGTTCTTTTGAAACTAAAATTAACAGACTCTAAATTAATTACCCCAGATATCTTTTCTCACCTTTTTATCCTACAAAGAACATAAAACTGTATCTGAATTTTTTTTCAGCACATTCTCAATGATTTCCTTTTTTTTTTTTTTTTTGTGATCTCAATAGCTAGCATGGACACCACTTCTTATATTAACTTCTGAATCAAATATTATGCACATTTTTTGGTGATTCATACTGTAGTTTAATGTGTAAAATAAACTTCTGGAATAACTAGATCAGTTAAGAAAAGGATATGCCCAGGAAGAAAAAAGTACCTCTTTCATGGCTAGTGAACATCCACTCTAAAATGTGAATCACTGACAGGCAAATATTGAAACATTCATTATCATTTGAAAAATGGAAAAAAAAAAAAAAAATCAACAGGCTGGCAGAAAAGGGATTTGAGTGCATATGAAGTGGGTTAAAGAAGGGTAGGTAGTATGGGACCAGTCTTCAGAGAACTGAATCTAGGATCCATGGGATGAATGTGCAATGAGCAGAGCTTTGCTTTGAGAGGTTCATAGGCAGTCATTGCAGGCACTGAGATGAATGCTTCTCACTACAGTTTAATATTTACTTCAGAAATGAAAGTTTAGCTTTTTCATGTTAATAATTTTTATTTAAGGTGATGACTGCAATACGCATGAACTGGCTTTCAAGGGAATGTGTGGATTCTATTTTATTTGTCAAGGTCTCTGTCTCTGTGTAATCTAAGCACGGAGCCTATTTAGTAATTCTGCTTCTGACATGCTTTGTGGCTTTGGAAACTTCACTTGGCTTTATCTTCCTCATAAAGAAGCTTATTCATCTGTAAAATGAGGATAATATTTCCCTACCTAAAGAGTGTTGGGAAGCTTATTTTGTTAATGTTTGAGAAGTGTTTTGAGATCCTTATATTGAAAGCACTATAAAAATGCAAAGTATTACTTAATCCCCTGGGCCCAGTATTATTCAAATTTGTCAGTCATTGTTTTGCACTATTTATCTTTTTCCATTACGTTATTTTTAATACAACACTATTATTGCTGTTTTACTATTATATGAATGTGACACAGAAACTAATCTTTCTCTGCTGAGTTTTATTTACACTTGGAAATATAAGGTTGTTGTATAGTATTTGCCAAGCAATTAAATAGTAACACTATGGCAATCAATCTTAAGGCAATAGCAGCTGATATTGCAATATTAACAAATCTTATCAATGAGTAACTCATGTCCAGCTTCTTTATACAAGTACTATTGGCTTGCTTAAAGCCTTTAGCGCAATGGAAAGTTATTAGGAAACGTACAAATGCTCTGCACATATAAATGTGATTTGCTAAAAGCCTCAACCAAAGCAGAATAAAAGTTCTTCCTTTGAAACTCTAATTGGAAGTTAACCTTTAGCTCACAAATCCCAGTAAAGGAAATGGCTTTTCTAATCTTATTTACTCCTTATGGTTTTACAACATTATGTTGTTATTTCTGAATTATTATTATTTTTTTTATAGTTGACATTAAGAATACAACATGACACAGAAGATGAGTGATAATTTAAACGTTTAGGAGTTGTCCTAAAAGGCAGACCGATGATTTCCTTAGCCCAATATCCTGTTACTAACAATAAACCTTTTCAGAGGTCTATAACCCTTGCATTTTCTATATTCTTTTTTAATGTCAGAAGGGATCATTATGGTCATTGCATGACTGTATGAATAGCCATTGCAATTGTATGATAATAATATCATCTAGGAAAAAGGCTAGTCTTTGGTAGATGTGGTGCAGAAAAAAGGATTTACTTTTAATATTTTGATTTTAACCTACCATCGTAATTTAATATCTCTGTTCTAATGACAGAAAGCAGAACCTGTTGACCAGTGCTGTCTTTTCCACAGTTCTGAATAGTTCTCTATGTTTCCTCTAAAGCTGATGTTTTGCTATTCTTTATTCTATTATCTTGTTCCAACATTTCTGTTGCCGCCACTATCTCTGAGAGTGCCCCATCACTATGATCTGAAAGAGCAGGCCTGCTATGTGCAGGCATCCTTTGGAGTAAAAGAAAAACAGAGCCAAGAATCCACTTAGGGTCTTTCTTATATATATTTTTTCCTCCTTAATTGCTCCTTAGCAACCTCACAGTTTCATGGTTTATCCTTTAAAAATATATATTTATGTTAGCTTTACTGATTTGTTCTTTAAGTCCTTCTGCTCTTTAAATTGTCTCATAAATTTTATACAACAATTCAGTTGTTTTTGTTTAGATTTCTCTTTAGGGGAATCACTGGGACTGCATTTCCATTTCCCAAACATTATTACTTACGTTCAGATATCTTCTTTCTCTCTTTCTATAGTAGACTTTTTTCTCATTTACCTATTTCAGGATTACCATATTTTGTAATGTTTCAGTCCAACATGCATTTCCTCTGTATTAAGCACTGGAATTCCACAATTATTCAAGAAAATGTAAAGACTTAAATCAGAAAAAAAGAAAAAGAAAAAGAGAAACTTATGTTTAAATCCCATTTACTTAGTTCAAGTCAGTGTTTTGCTGAAGTAGTCCTATTTGCAAGCAGTAAGCATGAAGTAATGAGAACGATATTTCTACGACAGCACTTTCTTAAAGGTGGAGGAATTGACTTGGGTGGGATATTGCCTAATGACTGTTCTTATTCTCTCCCGATTCCCTTGTTTTATATTTTTGTATATTCGATCTTTGAATACTGGCTGTGAATTCAACTACATAGCATCAGATCAGATAATGGACTAACAACCACTGATTTGATTTATGATGGTAAGCTTGAAATCCATATCTCTAATATGGAAAAAGAATGACGTGCATGTTAAAAAATTTAAAATGCTTATAAAAAATACAAGACATCAGCAAGAAGTTTGAGTTATTAGTAGTTAGACAGTTAGACATTTTCTTCCAAAACTTTTGATTCTTTAACAGTTTATTAACACTCAGATGCTTTCAATTAATTTCTACAATAATTATGCAAACAATTCTCAGCTTGCTTCTTACAATGATACCACTGAAAGATGTGAGATAATAAATCCTGTACTTGCTAAGAATACTTGCTAGATGAGTTCTTCAGATGGTGCATGAAGCAATCTGAAACAGAGCAAGATCCCAACCTCTTCGTCAAGGAAGCCACAGCAATTGTCACTCAATGAGTTGTCAGTTCTTGATTTTGTCACAACTTAATTGAGCAAATTATTTTGTCTTCCTGGTCTTTTTCTTATTCTCCTCACTTTATCATTTACATTATACTTCTGTGAGACTTGTTTCCAAGACTTGTTTCTATGATATGATTTTATGATATGACTGTTGCTTTGTAATGGGACTATTCCCAGGTTAATTTGATGTAAACAAGGTCAGCATTTGGTTAAGCATGTTAAACCAGCTACAAATAGCATAGACCTGATTTATCCTTCTGAAGATCAGAAGAATTGATAATGTTGTCTGGATGTTTTCTTCTTTAAATTTTCTCAATGAAATTATGCCAGTTTACAAAAACAAAACAGTTAAATCCGAGCACTTGTTGCACCGTGTACATAAAGGAAAATAGACAGTATGAAGGTCTGAAAATGAAGATTCTCAGTGATGCTATTATGGAATGCAGACGAACCCATTAATTATTGAGATAATCATAACATAATTACACACAGAACAACCAAGGTACATGAAGTCAATACCATGCTTTATAATTATTCCCTGTGTCTTTTAATAAACCCTGGACCTGAAGACACTTAACAGCACCAAAAGCATAGACTTGCTAAAAGATATTGATTACATGAATAATGACAAATAAAACCGTTGATGGGGAAAAAGTGTATTTGAAGTGCTAATACTTTGGAGAATACCATTTATTCTTAGCATAAAGTGAGGTTATATGTCATTTCTCTCCCACTGACCCTGCTGTATTTTCTTCTAAAGACACAGTCATGTTGCTGAAAATTAATAGATTGTTCTCATACAGTGAAACCTAACACTGGGAAGAACTGCATTTAAAGGATGGGAAAGATTATGTGTCATTTAAGGATTTGGTAGACTTTTGCCTCATAAGTGGCTTCTATATTTATATTGCATTCTGATTTTGCCACTGACTGATTATTTTATTCCAAGGAAATAATTTCATTTTTCTCTATTTTCTTCATAACATGGGAGATACATATTATATCAAAGCTTGCAGATTTATCTTGCTAGAAAATAAAATTTTCATCTCATCAAGAACAGTAAGACGTATCTAAGTGTGAAGGCAAGGGAGCACATGGAAAGCAAATCTCAAGAAGGCAATGGTGAGAATTTGCAGAAGGTTTTCCCATTCTCAGTTTTAACAGCATGAGCAAGAAGAGGAGTTTCAGGGCAGCCCTGAAATTTCAGTGAGACTCAGTGAGACCACCACTTGTCTCTTCATCCAGTGCAATTTAACTGCTACTTGAATGGCAGCTGTGACTGTTCAGAAGCCAGTGTGTTACCGTTTGGGTGCTCCTTCAACATATGAACATCTTTTGCTCTTTTTATTGGTGTTTTAGATTCTACGAAGTCCTCACCTATTTCTATGAGGAAAGCTGTGGATTCTTTCCATTGCTGTGTTGAAGCTCGTGTTAATAATCTTTGTGCTTTTTTTCCCCCTAAAGTAAATAGGGGAAAAAAAAATAATAATAAAACCACCCACTTTATTTTCTAAAAGCTGAATCCAGTAGCACCCTAGGTTTTTTAATTGATTTGGAAAATCAAATTGAGTCTGAGGGTTTCCACAACTGTTGTCTCTGGACATTTGATCTTGGGGAAACAAAATTTGAGTTGATGGCTGAAACTTGACATCAGAATAAACCACAGTGCAATACTCAATAACTATGGATTTTTTTCATCAACTATGTCAAATAAAACTTTGTGAGAAGAAAATCAAAGATCACCATCATATGACAGTACAATGGTCATACACCTTGAGAAAGGTCAAATGCAGCATACTTTCTGATCAGTTATTTTACTTTATATCTTTCTATTCTCTCTTCCATTGACATTTATGATGTAGAAAGAAGACTTGTATTTTTCCAGTGCAAAATAGCTGTTTCTATGCCTAATCTCATTTTTATACCTTTTAATATAGAAGGGCTGCCCAAAAGTATTGCCTCCTATTTTATCATGTTGGCCCGCAACATCAGAGGCAGATGTTGGTTGTATGTCAAAAAAAGTTGAACTTTCCCAATATATTCCCTTACACCTTTTTATTGTGTGATACACGGCAGAGGAGGGGCAGTCTGATAAAATGGAATCTGACATCAAACATGTATGAAGCAGAACAGTGGAGCTGAATTACTCCATGTGAAAAAAATTCTACCCATTGACATTTGTTGACGCTTGCTGAATGTTTATGGGGACCAAAAAATGAATGTCAGAACAGTATGGTGCTGGCTGGTGTGTTTCAGCAGTGGCAACAGCATCATGAAAGACAAGCCACATTCCAGGTGGCCATGCAGATTTTTATAAACATGAATTCTTTTCATCATTGGCAAAAATGCACAGTTAATGGTTGTGACTGTGGTGAAAAATCGTAATCACTAGTACAAAGAAACAGAACTAAGGGAGCTAATGCATATGCTTGCACAACCCTTTGAAAAGCCGGACCAAGAGAAATTATGAATTTTGACACAGCAAAGTTGATTTGAAAAAGTCAGAACTCAAAATCCACTGGAAATGGTAGATTTGGTAGAGATTTCATGTGAAATGACTACTGACTTCAGCTGAAATTCCTTGTTTCTTTTTTCATGAAATATACCAATAATAGGGGATGGTGAAATTGGAAAAGCAGCTTTCAGCAGAGCTGAATAGATTCCTTACTTCTTTCCTTCCACTAACACTGATCTACATGCTGTGGCTGAATGGCATATCTCTATATTGGATTAGCATTATGCACTGAATTCAGCTAACATAGTTGCTTTACACAAGAAAGGTTCTTGAAACCTCACTGAAGGTCAATATTGAGACAGCATGAAAAGAACTTTTAATGCCTCTCACTCACAGGGCTATGTCTGTAGAAAAATATTCTTTCTATACATAGTCTGTTACAATGTTGTATTTTGGCTTTGGTAGAGAAACGCTGTTGATAATACACCAGTGTTTTAGTTGCTGCTGAGGAGTGCTGTACAGAGTCAAAGCCTTTTCATTTTTTCAGTTTCTCTTACTGTCCTATCAGCAAGAGGTCTGGGGGAACTCAACAGGTTGGGAAAGGACAGAACCAGGATAGCTTGCTTTAAAGATTTCTTTCTATTTTTCTCTCACATTGTCATTAAAGAGGACAAGAACTTGGAGATTTACAATAAAATTTTGGAGTCTAGAAGATGCTCAACTATAAATGATGGGGTTTTGTAGTATGCCTATAGGATTATGCCATGTGATTCAAACAATGAAAGGAGAATGTTCCACAACAAAACAGACTGCTAATGTGAGTGAAAAGGCTAAGCAGATGTGCTATATACCTAAGAAAAAGCCTATAAATGTGGATGTGGTCAGGATTTACCAACTTTGGGAGGAATGGTTAAAAACATCATTTAGACACAAACTTTTTTGATATTATGAAATCTTTGAATGGCTCAAATTGGAAGCAAACTTGAAGGTCAACTAGTTCCAACCTCCTGCCATGGGCAGGAATAATATGCAGGATATTATTGCTTCCAAGAAAACAAGAGCAGATTTCTTGTTTTCTTTCTCTGACCTTTGGGATATTTTTAATAACTTATAGAAAAAAAATAAATGTTACAGTTACTCATACCAACAAAGTCAGAATACACTGAATTACTCAGAAAAGATAAAATGGAGTTGCTTTTGTTGTTATTTTAATTCTTATAGCAAAATTCTCACCAGTTTAATTACAGCTCAGGATTCTGTAAATCTTCTTTCTTGATCACTCATTCTTCCTCTTGGTTTTTGGATAACATTCTTCTGTGTGTGTAGAATATATAATGATGTATGGCCATAAATTCCAGACTGAAATTAAGTATAAGCTCCTAGATCACCAAGTGCTTTGGAAGTATTTTCACTCCAACAATTTATTCAGGTTTAACAATATATCCTATGTTTGCCTTTGTACCAAAGGGTATGATTTACATATGCACTCAGATACAAGGTAAAAAAAAAATTCTTCTAGGGAAGTCTATTTATTTACGATTATCACTTTGAGATAGAGGTGAGCTACAATTAGTACCTAACTGGAATTAATTATTTTTGTATTTTCAGGCTCCTTCACAAAACCCAGTGTTTGATATATGTATTTATCTATTTATTTTTAATGAAGAGAGATAAATGGAGAAAAAGATCTGTCTTATTTGACATTCCTACTGCTTTTCATAATGCACTTTGCAGCAGAAAAATATTTTATCACTCAAACTTAGCCACTACATATTGATCCCTAGGTGACTTATCCACATCACAAATTACTGTGAAGGAAGGTCTGTGTAAGCATGCATAGATGTAACTATGTTTGGGCATGATGGATTGAACGTTTAGTCCTGGTTTAGAGCAAAAATCCTTGTATTCCAGAATTGACATTGTCAATGATCTTTCATGTCTCTATCCTCTTCTTAAATAGCTGTTGCAGTATATGTCTTCAATTATCTGTTTTCTATTTCTCTGAGTTATTCCACTTCTGTTATCTCTGTTAATTGAGTTCTGACTGCACACTTATTCTACAAATAGTGAACTGAAGGCCAGAGTAGAGAAGTGAATTGCCAAAGGGCATGAAGAAATTATATGACAAGGTTATGGAGACACTGAAGTACATTAATTATTTAAGTGTTCTGCTATGCAAATGGATATATATGCATAGAAGCAAGTGGAGTGCAAATCAGTGGAAATTTGTACCAGTTAATCCATTAACACAGAGCAACATAACATGTTCTCAGCAACTCGTTTCCCAGTTTGGTTTCCGTTTACTGATCCTATGGGGTGCCCACGCTCATACACCTTTGTTTAAGCGGATTTGATTAGCTTGGACTGCACGTGGAGGATTTAAGCTGTGACTAAATCCCAGCTGCCTCAAGAGCAACCATCTCTCACTTGCATTTGCCCACAGCTCCAGTTTCAATGCTCTGCCACAACAGGAGGTGTACATGAGGCTCTGTCTGCCTTATTCTGTTCAGTGAGGCTGAACTATCAGGAATATCTCCTTCTAAGTACACTAATGTAGAACGGCAAGCACATTCCTTTTTGTGTTCTCAAATCTGACTAGAGGAAAATATTTATGGCCATATTTATAATTTCAGATCTACTGTAATTACAGTTGTACATTGACATTGTATTTTCCAAGCAGTTTTAATAGAAGTAAAGATAAAAAAAAATATAAGCTTTCTTGATGCTATGGAATTATCCTTATTTATTGTTCCTTAGAAACCAAAATTTTCCTGGCTATCATTCCTTATGGTCTGGCATTTCTTGCAAATGATGACAATTTAAATCCAAGCAGCTTGAGACCACTGTCCAGTAGATATAAAAGCATCATTTCCTGTATCGTATCAATGCTTGTAGAGACAGTTATAGTAGCTACAATATCAGGGCATAGTGCAGAGCAAATGCCTTCAAATCCAGATCAGACCCTCATATCCCCTTGTCCCATCTCAGGCAAGAATAGCTCTGCTAAAGTCAGCAAATTCAGCATGATATAGACACTCTGTCACAGCCCAGACCTCAAAACCTTCCTACTCTCAGTGCCCACAGAGGGCTGTGGCATGGCACTGCAGCCTTGGATGAGCAGAGATGAGCTCCAGCAGCAGAAAGAGCAGCTGCCTAATGCCTGCCAGTAGGGAACAGCAAAATCTGTGTGTCATCAGGAAAAGTGGAACTGATCGAGCAAATGAGGAGACTTCAATCTGCTCTCACAATTGTTTTTATTCTTACTGCATCCTACAACTGATGCTTGCTATTCATACTCGTTGTTACAAACACCTTGAAAGGAAGCTTATTTTGCCTCATCTCTACATGTATTTTCATACAGAAAGTTGTGCCTTACTTTCTGTTGTTTCCCACTATTCAATCCTGTCTGTGCTTTGTGATAGAGGTAGGCAAATAAAGCAATTGTTTCATTTTCTTAGCCTTCCCTTTGCTTAATGGCTCACACTTGTGCTTATCTCTGCAGACATTGTTTTGGCACTTGCTTTGTGGCTGCTGCCTGGGGTGAAGATGAACCTCAATGCCTCTCAAAGCATCATCATTTAATCTTTCTCAGAAAGGTTCTGCTGTTCTTTAATCTGATGCCTCTACCTAAAGGCTCAGCTAAAATTATCATTGAACATGAAATAAAAGGAAGTGCATCTGACATAGTTACAGCAATAAAAAAGTCAAAATCACACCTTAAATGTTCTTTTCCTTAAGTTAATCAACAGCACTGGGGAAAAGCTACTGTAACTTGCCTGTAGTATAATGTGCTATGAGGGACAGTTTTAGAGTGAATTATTTGCTACAACAACTGGAAAAATGATTTAGTGTAGAAAAAGAGTCATGGGGGAAAAAAGAAGAGAGAATCAGAGAATGCAATGAAATCAGCAACCAAATGAAGTTTCAAGTTCTTCAGATTTATAGTAGGCTATGAATCCTGAAAGGTGGTGTAGCTTATATTCAGAGCCTGCTTTACAATCAACAGAAATATTGAAGTCATTAAATGGAGATGATTGGTTTAACACAATAGAGATCTAGACAGGGGTTAATTTGCTTCTGAAGCGTGACAGTATGGGACCATTATTCCTAGTTTATACCACTTTTAAACAGAGATGGTTAATGATATCCAGGTCACTGGATTTGGCTTGAGCTCATCTCCAACTTGTAGATGATTGTGAGGGGACCTGTTAAAAAGAGTTATTTGGTTAACCACATCCTCACAAGTTCCTGCTAGAAGCAAATTGTGCACTGCTCTTGCAACTAGCAGCCAGACTATCCTTTCTTACTTCCTGTCAGCTAGCAATAAAACACCAGATGGTGTCCTTCCAAAAATAAATTCATTATAGTTTCATTCTGGGTTTTCTTAAACGATTTAGGGGCAGAACTTCAGCTAATGCAAATCAGTGTCACTGAAGTCAGTGCAGCTAAGACATTTTATACCATCCTCGGAATATTATGAACTAATACTTTAAATTTTTTTCAAAAGAATACGATATATTTTCTCCCTGCGTTTAATGAGTTTCATTGCATGCTTTATCCAAGTCACTTCACCCAGAATTCATGGCTAATGCTCCTCAGCAAACAGCAATTCATAGGTCATGTCAGGCTGTATATCGGATTAGACTAATTCACTCTGTTAAGACCCCTGTAACCATTATCATTTAATGCCTTTGTTTATCACCATCTTAGGCTCTAGGATACCCATTAGCTTCCTCTGGTGACACACAAGACTATTCATGCAAGAATATTTTAAGAGCCACTGGCATGTGAATAACGCCGTGATAGTTTTGGTTCTGTGTGTGTTTAGTTTTCAGTCATCGAATGGAGTTTTCAATTGTACCCTTAACCTAGGCAGATAAATAGTTCTAATAGTAAAGCCTCTTAAAAGAAGCCTTGAGTATTATTCAGATAAATCAATTAAGATTCCTTTCAGAATTGTTATTATGCCCTAGCAATTAGTCATTGTTTAGTTGAGCTGTACATACTTATCTCTTTTATATATCACTCCTTCCAGCCTCACAAATAACTTTTGTTCTTTTTCTCCAAGCTCCCTTCAGCTTATCTGCTCTTCCTGGCAGTTCTGTGCTCGGTGTGAATTTGCTTGCAGATGGAAAACTGCAAAATTACTAATATCTACAGAGCTGCAAGCACAAAACAGGGCATCTCTGCCTCCCTATTCCAAATGTATTAAAACAGCCGAACGCATACCAGTAAGCAGTACCAGGTGTACGGTATAAAGATAATAATAGTGCAAGAAGAAAAGGGTGATGGTCAAATCTGCCTTCAATGTTTATCATGGGCTCTTACAAGAACACTTTTATCCACATTTAATACCACTAACAAAACTGTTCCACCAACTGCTGCTCCCCCATATGCCTTTTCTTTCAGTGCTGGGGACCATCCATATGAACGAGGCTTTTAAAAATTCTTCATTTTTTTAGCATTCCCAAAATTAGCTAACTTGTTTTTGACAAACAGATGGGGGATGACCTAGGATTTGGAATGCAGCTGCTTCTCAGACAAAAAAAATCTTCCAAATGTCTCCTGAGAAGAGGCACAGTCTTTCAGGAAAACAGCACTTATTTATCAAAGTTCGTTCACCAAGGGATCAGTGATCTCCAATTTTATTCCTACCATTTGAAACTAGAGCTGAAAAAACAGAGCAGAGATGAGTGCCACATTGACAGCCAAGATCACACATTTGTGAGTCTTCTCCCAGACTTTTAGGGAATCAAACCTACCAAGATTGACTTTTCATCCTGTGCTTAATCAATTAATCATTTTCCACTCCTTATCAAGAACTGTATGGCTCTGCTGACACATGCAGTATCAGACAGCTTTATCCCCAACCCCTGATCCCCAGCCCATCCCGGGAAATTCCCTGCAGCTGCTTCAGGTTCAGACTCAGGATTCACAGGAGGTGGAGGTGATGCCGTGAGGGTCAGAGGCTGTGGGTTAGAAATGTGTGTAATATTGTTAAGCACAGACTTACTGAGCTTTAGTCACCTGGTAAAGAACCGTCCTTGATTCAAATTAAGTGCCCCATCAATTTGTCCAATTTTCATTTACTCTAAAATTTTGTTTTGACATTTGGTGGTGAAAAAAATGGCCTCTTGCAGCAAGCATCAAGATGGGAAGGCCTCAGGAATTCATGCATAAATATCAGAGAACCATCTTTGAAAATACCACATGATTTTTGTAAGAAGTGCCACAAAAAGGTATATATTTTCCTGCAAAAGTTGTTGCTTTTTCCTGTGTATCTGCATCTCAGCCACTGCTGGCTAAAAGCTTTTATTGCTTATTTTTCCATCAAAAGCATAGTGGTGTTTTTTGTTTTGTTTTGATTTTGACTTTGTTTTTCTCAGAAGGAATAATTCCAAGGAGAGCGTTACAAGCTGTATAGTCTCCTTTGTATTTTTCATGCACAGAGGCACTTTACAGATCAAAAGCAAGTGAAAATGCTGGGTTTGTTTTAGGTTTCGTTTTGCAGTCAGGGCAGTGAATACATCTGTGTGTGTCACCAGCCTAGAATATATCATTTTATGGTTCTCAGAGGTTATTTATAATTGAATTATAGGATGTTTCATGATTATTTGGAATGGTATTTACAGAAAGCAGTACTAAGCTCTGTAGTTCACATGCGACTAGGAACGTAAAGGAAACACCCTGTAATTCATTTTTAAGTGCCCTCTAGAAATCATATAATTATATTCTGTGACAGTTCTGCAAAATGAAGAAATAGAAATTTTTAAATTATTTGTGTTATGGTCTTTAATCAAGCGTTTACACATGCAGGCTGATATACACTAGCAAAAAAACAGGCAAACCGAGGTCAAGTTTTTTTTTGCTTTTGGATTTCATCTTAAGTCAGCCGTGGTTTTATACAGCAGAGCACTTCCTTGATGTATATCATAGACAGATTTTGGAACAAGAAGTGGGAAAAAGTGGCTTTCACCCCTGCCATTTCCTGACAGAAATGAAAGGGCACAGCCTTGAGAGCTCTCAGATGATTCAAAATGG
This sequence comes from Centrocercus urophasianus, assembly GCF_019232065.1. Lineage (NCBI taxonomy): Eukaryota > Metazoa > Chordata > Aves > Galliformes > Phasianidae > Centrocercus > Centrocercus urophasianus. Next base: position 36,333,496 of record NW_024884711.1, read on the forward strand.
AGTGGCAGAGCCATCAAGATGCACCTGAGATACCTCTGTTTGTCTGAGGGAAACATTTTCTCCAGCTCTGAGATTTAGCAGCCACATGCTACCTCTTCCACCCCATGCCATACCCACAGCCCCGTTCTTCACGTGGGCAGGGATGTGTGAGTGCATGTGAGAGACACTAGAAAATTCATCCTGGGATTGGCACTAGAGAGAAAGCCGTAAAGCTACTCTAGAATACACTGACCAGGGCTTAAAATGGTGCTACAATCTGCGATTTAAAGGAAATAATAAATTCAAAAACAACATTAAAATTCAGTTTCTGTTGTTTTCCCTACGCAGCATGAAAAGACCTCAGGACTTTTTCACTCAGAAGTGGTGAGGCTCTCTGGCACTGCTGCCCAGAGAAGCAATGGATGCCCCATCCCTGAAGGCGCTCAAGGCCAGTTTGTATGGGGTCCTGGGCAGCTGGAGCTGCCCAGGGAAGAACATTGGAATTGGATGATCCATCCAACAAAGCCATTCTGTAGTTTATGATTCTATGTTTCTACAATTCTATTCTATCATTCTATGCACTAGAAAAAAAAGAGTCAGCAATTTCTTTCACAAGCCATTGCACAAAATAAATATATAACAGAAAATGGATATAGATGTCTTTCTTACTATTCTTAATAGGACTAAACAGTAAGAGAAAAGTTATGCACTCTGGTTGCAGAAATGCAATCCTGTTCCTAAACAATATGAATAGCCAGAACAGCAACTGATGTTTTTTGTTATTTTTTCTCCCTACTTCCTTGGATGTTATTTTCTTTTGCCTTGTCCTTTGTCTATTTGGACAATAAATAGTCAGGAACAGGAATAATATATTGTTGTATATTTGTAAAATACACAACAGAAAAAGGTTTTTATCTTGACTGAATGCTCAGAGGTAACAGATTGAACTTAATAAACAATAGGGACAACAAATTAATCCAGTGTAGAAGAATTATTTTTTATTTGTCTTAGCTGAAAATTTGACCCATTCAAACAAGTGACTCAAAAGATATAGTAATGTCAGTGTTCTGTAGTGGAAAACAGGATCAGTGAGTCAATAGAGAAATACAATAAGGAAATAAATAATGTGGGTGGGGAGAGGAAAAAGCGCAGAAAAATAGAAAGAACATCCTGTGAACTGTCTCACATAGGAGAGGAAATACTGCAGCACTGGATTTCCAATTTGTGGATTCACATCACAGGTTATAGAAGGAATTATTTTTTGTAGAAAAGAGCTGTGAGGCCTTGGGTATTCACCATGTGTGATAAATGGTAGACTTCTGATTTGTCCATTTTACTTCAAATGCTTTCAATTTCCTCAATTATAGGATCTGTTAATACCAGGATGAATTTGTTCTTCTCTAAGAAATTCTTCATCTTGCATAAACTTTTCAGTAAGCCTGTACAGGTGGCAGTGATGACAGCTGAACAAAATAAGAATTTATGGGTTTAGATGATCAAAATAAGAATTTATGGCTCCACTTCTACCTAAAGCAAGAGCTGGTAAAGGGCTTGCAGAGCTGCCCAACAGCTGAAAAAGGGCAATCTAATTGTCATGCTCTACAGATATAATTTTTAATATCAGATTTAGCTATTTCAATCTCATGACTTTTTTTTTTTTTTCCGGGTGAGAAATTTTCTACATGCACCAGAAAGCATTTCTAGCAGTGGGGAAGGCAGATCAGCTTACTCAGGAAACAGAAGTTAGAATCTCAGTGCTTCAGTGGGCAGTAGGAAGAAAATGTGAAAGTTAAATGAGATACTTTTGGTATTGGGACACATTTGCAATGAACTGACATCTGACACCTAGTAGAGAAAGTATTTCATATGATAGCTCATACAGAAGTGGCATACCACCTGCATCGTATTAAGCTGCCTGACATGGAGCATGCTCCTGTCACGTAACCTGAAATGTGGGCTTTGGGAAACACTCTCTGGGACTCACACCTCACTGCTTAGTGGCAGGCAGCTTTAATGGACTATGAGATGTATTTCTTTCCCTGTGAAAAAGGTATATTCTTCCTGCGTGTTAGGCAACAATGAAATAAATCTATCAAAAAAATGCTGGGGACAACGTAGTTAATATAAGTTAGCCAGCCAAAATCAGCCCTGAATACTTGTAGAGCTTCTATTTTAACCTTGGAACCTGGAAATTTAATAAATAAATAAATAAATAGGTACAAACAAAGGTAGAATATTTCTAAGTAGTGTGGAAAACATTATTTTCACTATGGTATGAAACATTGTCAAGTTTTTTTTTCTTTCCCTTCTGAAAGAAAGTGAAGAAGTAAAAAAAAAAAAAAAAAGAAAAGCAAAGCAGAGGGTTTGTTCTCACTCTAAATTCAAAAAAAATTTCAAAAGAAAAGATCATAATATGTTAGAAATGTCAGCAAAATGTTCACTTTCTTCAGCATAGGTAAACATACTGCTGGAAAAAACAGCAGCTTGCAGAAGATTTTAAAGATGCTGCTGTTTCTTACTGTCTGTGTTGTCAATTCATAAGACACTGGGGACTATTCTTGGTGAAATGTAAGGTGTATGGGAAGGTTAACCCTGTAGCAGAGCACATGTATTTAAAAAGCTTCTGATTATTTTCCGTGCAATTTCTTATCTGTGTTTTGCTCACGGTGCAGATGTGCAACATGGAAGTCTGGAGCTGCCCTTCCACGTGACCTGAATCATCTGCTGTCACCAACCCGAGCGCAGCACTGCACTGGGAACAATATGCAAGCTGTCACTTCTGTGATCCTTCATGCCAGGGAATGTCCTATCTGCACCTGGCAGATGGGGCAGAGCCTCAGAGAGGCAGCGTGGGTGACAGCGGGCTTGCAGAGAGCTGGGGTCAGAGCCAGCTGCATGACTCCTGTGCTCAGTACATGAGACTTGACACATCTGCCAAGAGTGAGTTAGACTCCGGCCACAAAGACACCCAAGAGCAAGTTACATTGCCCTAGGTTTATAGCAAACTGCTTCAGTGGGCCCTGGTGGTCTGCTATCTTCTGCATTCGGAGGCCATCGCATTTCTAACTTGTACACGAAGCTGTGCCCACAACACTTTAAATCTAGGCTGAATTTGAAAGTCTGAGGCTGAAAAAGTGAATCAGGAGGAAGGAGTAATTATAGTTGAGATGTCATACTAAATCCCAGGCCCTGGTTAGTCAAGCAGCTTGCTTCTGACAGCACCAGTTGGATGTAATGAATAGTGGACAGTGGTAGATTTTAATATTTTAGCACCTGCTTTATTTTGCATGCAGGAGAGCAGCTACACACTCACATTTAAATAAGTCTGCAGCTGCAGGCAGCTTTTTCATGGGCAGGATTGTCTGCTGCCTGTTAGCTTGCAAAAGCCACTTTAAACCTCTGCAGAGCCAAAGGGTAGTTTACAAATAACACTGTCAGAGGAATGAAACACAGCATAAACCTTGTGTATTTTGGAGAAAAAAAAAAAAAAAAAAAAGTGACTGGTGTTTTTATATTGAGTTTGGCTTTGAGACTTTTAAGGGGTGAGGTCACTGTTGCAGGTTTACTTTATACAAATAATTACAAATGAGGACATGGAGGATAAGATGTCATTTACTTTGAGTCAGTCCTGTAACCTGATGTTGAGGCTGTCACCTGTATCACTGACAGTTTTAAAGCTTTTCAGCTGGTGGGCGTTTTAATGCAAAAGCAAGAATATTTGTTTTTTACGTATCTGGGGGTAGAAGAGGGAAAAGACCATTTACCTGTAAATGATTTTTTAACTTTTTCCTTTGTCCTCAGACTGCTTTGTCTCCCTGTGAGTCTGGGTTCAGCACCAGTGATGGCTGTTGTGCAGAGCCTATGCAATCCTTGTTTGGGTGTACCTCTCCTATTAATGGTGCCTGGTGCTGCTGGGCTTGGTATCAGCACGTGCAGTTTCCATTTGGTGTAAGAGAGAAATGGTGTCAAGATTTTACCAAGTAGTACAAATGTCTTCTGGGGACAGACTTCAATTGTTCTCAAGGAACAATCCATTCCAACCTGATGTGCAGGGTTCATGGAGATGATCTGCAAATCACAAAAAATTCTCCATAAATGACACCTACAAGTGAGATGGGTTTCTGTTTCTACTCCTGGAAGAAAGAAAATATTGGTTTTCATAAAAATGAACAAATGAACAAATAAACAAATACAAGGAATATTTTGAAAAGAATTTCAGACTACAACTGGGCTTTCACTGCTTTTCAACCTTCTGACAAGCAATCAGTGTGAGTATGTGGTGTATGATTATATCAATGTGTCTTTTGTTAAAGCTGTGAAATGGGATGCTCTGAGCCTTGATTTCATCTGAGTGTGCATCTAGCGTATTTTCACTGTTAATACAATTGAACATTACATTATTAATTTTCACTGACTCTCATCAATATGCCTAGTTATATAATAAGTGTTGGACATTGATATTTTCAGCACTGGATATTGCCTTACTGAACAAAATAGAATCAATATGATTGGGTATAATGTGGGGATTGATCCAACTGACTGTCGTGTTCCCTGCTTCTATAAATAAATAAATAAATAAATAAATAAATAAATAAATAAATAAAATTTCCTTCTGACAGAAGAATGCATAGAGAAAATGTCTTGACTGTGATTAAAACCCATAATAAAAATGCAGTTTGCTAATCTGCTTTATTCCACAGAGCAGATTTTGATCTCAGATATATTGAGAAGCTGCCTTCAAAATCAATTTACCAGACCAGCAGGAACGAGCTAGCAACCTAGCTACACAACTTGGTGACATTTCCCAAACAAAATCTTTCCAAAGTGGACCAAGTTCAGTTCCCAGGGGCTTTGGATCAGAAAGACATTCCTTGATCCTGTCGGCAGTGCGACACCATATCCTGTACTGACACAACAATACCTCCCCTACCTCAAAATGTCCTAACTATGCTGACAACGTTCGTCAATCTGTAATTGTTATGTGGATGACTGTGAGCTGGAGTGATTGCCTGACATCTCCTACCTCCCTACCTGGTTTAAGAGCTTTTCCACCCCTGATGATGGGCAAAATGCAGCTCTTGCATTTCACCAGTTCAGAGGAGAGAAGAGATTGTAAGGGGTACAATGAGATACTCAGTAGATATAATATAGTATTTTTTTTTTCCCCTTTTAAAAATATTTTTAGTTTCTTTCCATTGTCTCCTGCAGGAATATCAGTGATTCATTATGATACTAAAATTATAATGAAATCGTTGAATTCAGCACATTTTGTCTTCATCATCCAGTGCAGAATGTCCTCATAAAGTACTTAGCAGTGAATTTAGATCCAAGGCGTACGTGGCTGTTGAGTCTGAATGGTTGTATTTATGTGAGTGTAGTGACTAAAAGCCCCAACCATCAGCCAGGATTCCTATGAGCTACAAATGAGTTTGTGAGCTTTTTAAATTCCCTATTTTTTTTTTTTTTTTCCAGTAAAAGAGCAAGTACATCTCTGACTAGTATAAACTCTATTTTCAGAATCCCTGAAAATAGCCTCTAGATCTCTTTAGCTTGGACTCCAAAGAACCTACACAAGAATATCCCTACAGATCTCTAGACAAATCTTAAATAAAAGCAAATAGAAAAAGACAAAGCTTACAGAAAAAGACTCTGGGGTTTCCTGGGAAACAGAATTTATTTTCATGAGAAATTTTGATAGAATGGATAGACCACTTGAAATTATAATGGAAAGTATTAACAGCAGGATTGGTGCTGTTTAATATCTTCATTGATGACACTGACTGTGGGATCAAGTGTACCCTCAGTAAGTCTGTGAATGACACCAAGATGTGTGGTGTTGTCAATTTTCCTGAGGGATGGTATACTATCCAGAGAGACCTAGACAGGCTTGAGAAGGGGGCCCAGGTGAAACTTACGAGGTTCAACAAGCAGAACACAACTTCAAGTTCTTGCATCCAGGTTGCAGCAATCACGACTTAAACAAGCTGGGGGACAAAAGAGGAGGGCGTGGCCCTGCCAAAACGGACTTGGGAGTACTGGTGGATGGGAAGCTGGACATGAGCCAGCAATGCACCCTCACAGCCCAGGAAGCCAACTGGATCTTGGGCTACATCAAAGAAAGTGTGGCCACAGGTCAAGGTGGAGTGATCCTGCCCCCCTGCCCTGGTGAGATCTTACCTGAAATACCATGTTCAGATGTGGAGTCCTCAGTATGGGAGAGACACGGACCTGCTGGATCACATTCAGAAGAGGGCCACAAAAATGATCCAAGGGATGGAGCACCTCCCATATGAGGACAGGCTGAGAGAGCTGGGTCTCTTCACCCTGGAGAAGTGAAAGCTCTTGGGAGGCCTTATAGCAGCCTTCCAGTATTTAAAGGGGACCTACAAGAAGGAAGGGGACAGACTCTTTAGATTCTTTGGTCTGTTGTGATATCTCATAGAAAACTGAAGTTTTATGGGTGTCATGATGTTTGACTCAGCAGTTTCAGAATTTTGTTTTCATAGATAATATGCATATCTGCATATTGATGAAATAATTTAACTTCTCTGAAGTTTTGATTGTGCAGTCTGATTCTTGTACTGCTTACAAACCTAAACAAGTGCTGTATAGGGGCTGGAGATGTTGCCTAGAGGATGCATACAAGAGATGTTTTGCAGTATTAATCACTCAGAATCACCCTACGCTGCAGCATCATTTCTCAGTGTCACTTGACAAACTAATTTGGCACGGGTCTGGTGATTAGAGTGATACCTCCAGCCTGTACTCAGAAGGCAGAGAATTATCATCTGTCACCTGAGTGTCTAGGAACCAAGTGAGAGCTTGGTCTCTCCTTTATGCCAGCTGGAGATGTGTGCTCGTTAAGCAATAGTAATTTTGTAATCAGTACTTTATAACCAACACTTTTGTACAGCATCTATGGATCTCGTTTCCCTTCTGCTTAATTTGCAGTTTTTGCTATTTTGCAATTGACTTTCTTACCCCAGCAATTTGCAGCCTGGCACAAGCATTTTAGCAAAAACCGTCATTTTTATTCCTCTGCTTCAATAACCATTCGTGAGTCTGGCTTCTGAGCCAAGCTATGGTGGCTGGTTAACCTTCTGCATTATGTGTGAAGTTAGCACAGCATGCTCACCCTCTAAGCACTTAGCTCCAGCGTCCTTTCTTGTCTTTTGTAACCTATAAGGCTATTGTGTTAATATGCAGACCATTACTACTTTGCTGATAAGACAGACTGCCGAGGATCAATATGTCTCTGCATTTGTCAGCCCCATATACCCCAGAGTTAAGTTCTCAGCTCTGCTGCCAGTGCTCATGCCCTGCTGTGTAATCGCGGGGAATTGTCGATTTCTTATGCAGCGTGTCCGTTCACCATGCATGCTGGGACGCTTTACAGAACAAGTAGGAAAGATCCAAATGTCGTATTTGTTTGGCTCCCACTGCTTGAGTAATAGTCGGTGCAGCCAGAATAGAAGAGGACAGCTTGCTTACAGGGTCACTGCAGCTCAAGAGCTAGCCATTGATGTTGTCAGGCAGACTTGGGAAGGATGCCCAAATGCTATCATCAACTAAAGGACACTGCATTTTAATGAAAGACAAAAAAAAAAAAAAAATCAAGATTAAAAAAAAAAAAAGAAGAAAGGTAAACTCCCTGGTCAAACATAATAAATAAAAGAAGAGATTTTTTCTTTTCTCTTTTTAAATCTTGCTCATTTTTTCCATGCCTTTACCTTGATGCAGTATTTCAAGGGAAAACAGCACTGGGATTTGTGGAAACTGAATACTGTAACATTATCCATCACAAAGATTCTTAATTATAAATCAAGTATTTAAGAAATAAAAGTCCATTTTAGTTCAACCTTAAAATCAAGTACACTGCCTTATCTATCTATCTATCTATTTATTTTGCAAGGTTCTTTTTCCTAATTAGAGTTTTCCTGGAATTTTTATAAGTTGATGCCTCTTTGTGAATGTTACAAATGCCAGTTCCTTATGTTTATTGTTTGTTTGTTTGTTTGTTTGTTTGTTTAACTTGAGTTGGCATGTAAAAATACAAGCAACAGAAATCAGCAACAGTAATTCATAACGTAATAAAAATATCTCCTTTCCTCCATAATACTTACCTATATACAGCTATCTACAGACATCCAACTCAACTCTGTGCCAGTGATCACAAACCTTTGTGCCACTGATCACAAACCTTTAAGCTCTGCCAGTGAAATGGTATTCAATCCACCTCACTGTCTGCCCATCTATTCCACACTTCCTAAGCTTACTTACATGGATGTTGTGTAACACAGCGTCAAATACCTTGCTGAAGTCAGGGCATACAACGTCCGCTGCTCTGTCCTCATCTACTCAGCTGGTCATAGCATCATAGATGTATATGATGTTGGTCAAGCCTGATTTCCCATTGATGAATCCTTGTTGGCTACTCCTGATAACCTTCTTCTCTTTCACTTGTTGGAGAAGACATCCAGAATTAGTTGTTCCATCACTTTCTCAAGGACGGAGGTGAGGCTGACCAGCCTGTATTTTCCTAGCTCTCTCTTCTAGGCCTTTTTGAAAACTGGAGTAACACTGTTCTTTTCGCCTCAGAATCCTCTCCTGTGCTCCATGATTTTTCAAAGATGATATAATGTGGCTTGACTATTACTTCTGACTCCTCTGCACTTGTGGATTCTTCTCATCAGGACCCATGTATTTGTGTGCACCAAGTTTGCCTAGATAATCTCTGAGCAGATCCTCATCAGCCAACAGGAATTCTTTTCCCTAGACTCTATCTTATCTCAAAGGTGTGGGATTCATGAGGGGAAATTTTAGCAATAGAGACAGAAGCAAATAGGTGTAGTAGCAACTCCGCCTTCTCAGTCTCCTCTATTACCAGGACACACATCTCATTCAGCGTTGGACCCATATTTTCCCTATTTTTTCTTTTTTTATTGGCATACTTAAATAAGCATTTCTAGTTGTCCTCAATCTCCATCAAGACCCTTTTTCCACATTCCACAGACTTTCTTCTTCTATTTGAGTATTTTCATGAACTGCTTTTTCATTCATGGGTCTCTTGCCATCTCTGCCTGATTTCTTCCTCTTAGAAATGCACAGATCTTGAGCTTAGAGGAAGTTCTTGAATATCAACAAACTCTCTTGGGCCTCCTTACCTCCCAGTGCACTAAGTGAGATTATACCTGTTGATATGAATCAGTACACAAGCTACACAGATTTTCACAGCTCTGATGTATAGATTCTACTATAAATGAAGTTGTTTTCAGAAATTCTTGAAATAATGTCTTCAGTTTTCTAGTTAATTATACTTTTGTTATTGGTCTTTCAGACAGTTTTTCAAAGAGACTATGAATCTTGCAGTGAAAGTAGTGGGCAGCCACTTACAGGAGTAATCCCATTACAATCAGCTACACTACTCTTTGTCATTTGCTGTAAGGTGTTAGAGCTCTGACCCTTACTGATTTACTGTTCTTCATAATTAGTTGCAGTGATTAAAATGCATTTTAGATTACCCTGAAGTTTTCTTTCCTTAAGAAGATTTTTTTCACTGAGGACAAACTCAGGGTCTGAAGGTGAACAATTATCCTCCCATATAAAACAATATCAGCAAGGAGAAATGCCACAGATAAGGCATACAAAAGGAATCAGAAGCACAAGTGCTTAGGCAAAAAGTGATTCTTTTGGCCTGAGATATTGTCTTAGATGACAGAGACAACTCATACAGTAATTTAGCATGGTAGCTTAATAAAACTTCAAACACTGTGAAATACTGACAGCAGCACATGGACATAATAAACCAATCTTTTGCATCTGTATATAATTAAGAATTGTTATAATGTAGCCATTTTCGCCAGTGATCAAGACTAGTGAATACCTCACAGGAAGTAAGCTGATAAATAGATTCAAGCACTGGGACATTATATGTCTTTATCTGGGACTGTGTTTCTCAAGCTTTTTTCTTCAATAACCCCAAATCCAGTCTCTCCTGTGAGAATCTGACACAGCCAGAATTCCTTTGTAGGTTTTTTTTTTTTCAAGGCACTACAGAAAGAAAAAGCTGAATGCTTGGATGCTGCAAATAGTTTTTGGCAAGGGCAAACATCCTCCTTCTATCTCAGTGCTACAACTGGAAAACTAGTTTCCCTATTTTTTTCTTTTTTTTTTTCTTTTTTTTTTCTGTCTTTTCTGCCTTTTGAGTCTTCTTCCTCCTCAAAAAAACAGTCATTAAGTTGCTAAAAGCTGAATTTGCTTTAAGCCACTTTGGATATTTACATTTACACATTTTGAATATACTATAGGTATAAATAACTATGCAGGAGTTAGTACTGCTAACTGGCACCCTATAGCCAGATGATATATAGCTTGGGTGTGGAAGGGATTCCTGCATTTTCTTTCTTCCTGATGGTCCTTGGGATGATATGTAACTATTTACTTAATTTCATCCTTTAATTTCCTTTATTTTATTGTTGTTATATTATTATTATTATTATTATTGTTGTCATTGTTTTTGTTGAGTTTTGTTGAGTTTTGTTGAATTGGGGGGTGGAACAACATCCCCTGAAGTAGGGGAAAAGGTTCTGTTATCCCTTTTTTCTCTTGCCTGTTGGGGTACTTTTTCCACTGTAATGGTTTAGATCCCAAGGGAATCTTCCCAAGGGAAAGATCATTACTAAGATGAAGCTATGAAGCGAAATCTTAAAGCTGTTTCTCCCTTCTTAGTAGCATTTGGGGTAAAAAGTTTTAGTGCCTCCATGAGTCTGGTTCTCCCCCAGTACCAGGCTGGAGGCAGTTCTGGACAGAGACCAGCGTGAGGAGGGAGTGCTGGGAGCTGTGCCAGCAAAACACTAAACTGAGCATCATTTGTTGTAGGCATTCATGGGATGCCTCTGCTATGTCACCACCATGTGCAGTAAAGAGCATTGTTCCTCTAACGTTCGCCTCCCTTGGAACTGCAAGTAAATGCACTGCCCAATTAGTGCAGCAGCTTAAAACAATAAACCCTCCAGAATCTCTGGTGGGGGAAGCATGCTTTTATCTATTTGGTAAATAATTTATTAATCACACTGATGTATCCTCCTTGACAGCAACAGAGCCAGATAAGTGATGGTTCAAAATCAATTTGTCATGGTTCAATGTGCACTCAGTGACCTACTTGGTCTGTTATATAGGTCAAACTTGCTCTGGTAGTAGAGGCACCTCTTAAAACAACAGCAACAAAACTCATGGCAGGATTCAGACTGAGATTCTGTGTTGGCTGACATCAAAAACTCAGCTTACAGAGAGGGATGAGGACAGGACTAGGACAGTTATTTGGGGCTCTCAGTGACACTCGTTCACAAATGCCCTGCATCGGCTGTGCAGCTGGTTCCAGAAGGTAGACCCATACTCTGTGACCCACTTCAGTGACCTTGTTATTATCATTCTGCCCTTTGCCACTGATAACTTTGCTAGCATCCCCAAGTACTTGCCTGTTTGTCCTGCATCAGTCTGCTGTTTCTGCTCTATTCTACTCACAGCATCTTCTTCTACAGACAAGGTGGAAATTTATTCCGTCCACTTCTTTTCATCCTGCTGTAAAGTCCATATGAGTCTCACAGTTTGAAATCTTCTGCTCCTCAGCAGGCAGGTGGTGTTAAGGAATTGGATTGTTTCAAACTGCAGAGACACAGAAATTAAAACCTGTGTCAGAGCTTTGGAGTACCTGTTTTGCTAGTGTTCCCTTAGTGGCCTGATGGAAGTATTGGTTGTCATCTGTTGGTTCAATTTTTGTAGTGTCAATCTACTTCATTACTGCATGCTTGAGGGGTTTCTGCCAGGAATTCCTGGAGAAGTGAGCAATGTTTGAGCAGGCAGTGCTAATGCACCCATGAATTCTGAGCAGTCTTGTGATGGTCTCATTCACCTGGCCTCAGAAATGAACTTCTCCTGAAGTCATATTGATAACAACTGCTCTGGGGATGTTTCATTCTCTTTTCTGATAGTACAGTATAGGGTATTTTGTTTATCTCCTTATTTGTTTGTTTATAATGGCCTTTAATCTTTTACATAATAGCTTAAATATTTCATAGGTTGTCAAGGAGGACTTTGTAGCCAATGGTATGTAGCATTGTAGAGCAAACACTAGACACTAAGAATGTTTTCAGTTGTGATCATAACTGAGGAACACTGTGCTGAATTATTCTGAAGCTGGAGGAAAGGAAAAAAATTACTAAAACCAGAATAAATTATTAATAATAATAATATGTATACTTCTCTATATATATTTAAAGACCAAGCAGTGATTCTGCTTTTTACAATTAGAATTATATGATTTTGCACTTCCCTTTTTTAAGTCTTGTCTCCAAGTCTTCCAGTAGAACCCTGTACTTGAATCCAAGCCAAACAGCAACACTTTCACTCTAATACAAAAACACATCTCATTTTTTATGTTGACCACCCCAGGCCCATAACATCTGTTCTGCATCCATACTCTGATGTTCTTCTCAAACACTGTCCGTGGATAGATTGGTTAAAACAAAAAAAAAAAACAACACAAAAACAACAACAAAAAAAACCTGTCTACATTCTGTGCCTTCCAATGTCTATTATTTCTGTTGATTTACAAGACCTTGGAATGAAAAGTGCTTGTTCTTGTTTTGTCCCAAGATCAGTGAAAATCAAAAAAACCCAACATCCAGGGTGCCAGAAATGGTAGCATTATTGTAGCTGGGAACTAAAGGGACTGTCCCTTTAAGAATCGTGCATTTCCTGCAGACTTGCACCACAGATATGCCATGGCAGGGTGTTGGAACAAGATGACCCTTAAAGTCCCTTGCAGCCAAAGACATTCTATGATTCTATGGTATAGCCCCAATAAACACAGGGCAGATTCCTCCCATTTTTATTGCTAGTTCTCCATATGAACATTTATTGAATATAAATTCCAAAAACTGAGGAAGACCTCTGGGGTCATGGCATGAACTCCTCTCATTGGCCTTGGCAAATCAATGAAATCCCATCACCCTGCCAGCAGTCTCTTCTGCAGATTCCCCAGAAGGATATCTATAAAGCAGGATTTTGTACAAATCATGCAATTTCCCCTGGAGACAAGACAAAAAACATTCCTAAAACCAACAGAAACAAGTAAACACACAAACCCCAGCAGGGTATTTTCATTGCTTTAGAATTGTTTCTGTTTTGTCAGCCTTTAATAATTTAATTGAAGAGTGATACAATATGCAGGCCCAGCAATACAGAAAAGGATATTTGTAGGAATACTTTAATAAGATGTCTCTTAATATTTTCCAGGAGGTGTCAGCAGTTCTTTAAACCAAGGCAGGAGTTGCAACAAATGGTTTCTTTCCATTCAAGAATTCAAAAGATATTCTTTAAAGTCTGCAAACTGCCAGTAAGCTTCAATAAAACAAATGTTCTCAAGGTGTATTTATGTTGTCTCTATAGTACTCCAAAGGATTTCTGCCAGTGCATCTCATTACAATGAGCAATGCTTACTTTAAATGCAAAAGAAGAAGGTTTAGATCTTGGTTAATTAAATAATCTTCTATCATTTTAATTATTTACAATATCAGACTGACACCAGCCTTCCAGTTTCCCAGCCTGAACCTCAGGGCATTGCTGTGTCTACTCTGATAAGGGCTGAAGGGTCAAAACATATATGTTATCTATATGTTAGCTAATGAAAGGACAGGAACATGTAATTAAGCACAGATTAAGACTTCCACAAGATTCATTAAAAGCAAACAAAAATAAAAGCTGCACCTATATTGTGGGATATGATGGTAGTTCTTGTCAAAGTCCATTGACAGTGGCTGAGCAGAACCAGGTGAACTACTATCTCCCTATTTTTATTTATTGTCCTTGGAGGCTGGCAGTTCTCCATGTGGAACTCTGTTTATGGGAGATTTATCTATGCTGCGCAGGTAACACATTGGCATCATGAACATCCATCTATCAAAAATGTTGAAGCATCCCCAGTGATGGGAGAAGGACAGTTTTGCTGAATGCGAAGCAGAGAAGGAGAATGTAAACACTCTGAAAAGAGCAAGCAGGAAACATTGTAGTCTCAAAATCAATTTATGTCGGGCAGAGAAGTGTGACAGGAGACCCGAGGTGCAGAGCAAGGCCAGCTTCTAAGAGTATACCTAAGTGCCAGTCTCCTCGGTGTCTGAACTACACAGACAAGAATGAACATCTCTGTGTCAATCCCTAAGAATTAGCCATCCTCTTCTTTACCCATTCCTTGGGTATATTTTTTTCTCTTATTTTGTTTTGTAGTGCAAGATCTATATGAAGGAAACAAAAAATATGGGAACATTTTTTTCCCCTATATTGTTCCCTCTGTCCTGTCTTTCCCTAGGACTGGAAACTCCTACAGTGTGCAATACAGGCTTTGTTGTATTTTCATTTATCTTTTTTGCTATGGTAAGCCTAAGACCTGAGGCTCTACGTCAGGAGCTCATATCAGTCCCAGGGCAGAAAATGAAACGGAAAGTGTTCTTGCCAAAATCAAACAGTCAAAAAAAAAAAACAGAAATGAACAAATCAGGTTAGCTCATCTTTGCACAGCTAGCAATGCTTTTTATCCTCTTCTGTAAACAAGTATTTTGCTTGGTAGCTTATACCCTCCATTATTCATTGCTGGTTCATCCCAAACTTTGTCCTCAGCTCTGGCACCTACATTTCAACCCAGGATACAGACATGCAAAAATACAGGTTACAAGGAATCTCCATGAAAGCTAACAATCTCCAAAGCATTTGCTGAATTATTCCTTTTTCAAACAGCAACTAAAATGCTAATATCTTGAAAATATCTTGAAATACACAGTTGAAGACCACTTGCTGCCACTTCTGAGTTCATATGCAGTTGAAGATGCTTAACATTTCATAAAATCCAATGAGTGTGTCACAAGATGGACATTAGAATTAGACGCTCTTATTGAAAGTGTGATTTTATCTTCTCTGTGTCTCCACTTACCTCCCTTTAAAGTAGGAAGAATGTTATTCACCTATCATGAAAATGTTCTGAGGCCTAATTAGTTAATTTGTGTAAATTGCTTTTGAGATGAACAGTGCTAAGTATTATTATTAATATATTAAAACGTGGCCAGAAGCCAACATCTCCTTGTAGCTGAAAGGTAATGACAATGCTGATCAACTACAGGATTTTATTACTAGTGATCTGAAACAACAAGTAGTATCTGTTCATTTATCCAGGAACAAGTACAAACAAATAAATTTAGTCTGAATGCAAGTAAACGGAGATGCAGCTGATGATTCTTTTTTTTTTTGTAATTTTTGATGCTAAAAAATATTTTCTTATTTAAAATAATAAATGTGATTTTTATATATTTTTTTCTAAGTAAAAGGGGGTAAATTCACAGCCAGGTGTTTGGGCATTCCTTATTCTGTCTCGTTGACAAGCGTCATCTGTCATTATGAGGAAAACTAAAATTTACTGTCTTGAGCACAGTTGTTTCCTGTGTACATTTATTCAGAAGGTCAAACTTCATTATCTAAACACTTAAATAAAATGAAGAAAAAGGTAAATCTCTCAGAGAAAGTTGTTCAAATTATGAAGGAGACACCATTGTAACCACATCTTCCTTCTAATTTCTGCTTACCAGGCAACATAGAGAAAGTTTGCTTGATTTGGCAGGCATGATATATTCAAGGTTAGTCATGCAGAAATGAGCTAGGGACCTACTTAAAGAGATTTTTTTTTAGAAGCAGTCCTAAATTTTGATCTGTCAATCCAGTCCAAATCCAGTTACATTCAACACTCCAGTATAAGCCAACAGGAAATACTATGGTATGATTTCTTTTCATTTGTGCAGTTCGTCTTGTAAATGGTAGCTTCAAAGCTGTCACACACTTTATTGCATCACAGGAATACAACCATTCACCAAAATGTTACTTTATTAGTAGCGGATTTACTGCATCAATGAAACCTACACCTTGAAGTAGTTTGAACTTTACTCTTCATAGAGAAGGTGTAATTTCCTTTGATTTGCACAAAGAAAATGAGACATGAATATAATGATAAGCAGGATGCAGAGTGAACTCCTAGAAAATAATACCCAATTACACTGGGAAGAACAACTGTAGGAAATATGGAATGGAATTA
Source organism: Centrocercus urophasianus (assembly GCF_019232065.1). Lineage (NCBI taxonomy): Eukaryota > Metazoa > Chordata > Aves > Galliformes > Phasianidae > Centrocercus > Centrocercus urophasianus. The sequence goes on from NW_024884711.1 coordinate 36,349,607, forward strand.
TTTATGATCTGGAAACTGAAATGTGAGAAGCCACATGCCATGGAGCCTTTCTGGCCTTGTACTACATGCTCTTTGTACCAGACAACTGATTTCTAGAGAGCTATCTCACCACCTCGATGTGAAAGACAAGGTCTTTACAGATCTGGAAATAATGAATGATAAGAACGGATACCTTTTTGTTTGTTTGTTTTTCACATTTTCCACCATCAGACTAATCAGGGTGAAGGCTACTTTCCATCTGTTTTCAGTAATATAATATAAAATTCAAGTCAATAAATAATCTTAAAGAAGGACTTTAAGTCAAGTATTTTTTCTTTTACTTTCCTGCTCTCTCTTCTTCCTTTTATATTTTTTATATTTGTTGTTGTTGTTGTTATTGTTGCTCTTTAGGTTTGGCTTCAAAGCTACAAAATGTATTAACATTTCAAAAATAATTTGGGGCTTCAGATGCTCACTGTGAAAGCTAAAAATTCCGAGCTCTAAAACTAAATATCATCCTTGGCAAATCTTTTGGACATCATGATCTTTTCTTGTTTGAAAGAAAAATGCCAAATTACTTTTGGTCCCTTTAGCCCCTGGCTTATCTCCAGTGACAATTTGAAGTGAAAAGAAAAAATTGATCAACTAGTGAAACTCCTTCTGATCTTATGAAAAGCTATGGCATTTATAACACATTTCTACCAAAATGTAATACTAAAATAGATTTGACCTTCAATACTCTCTGTAGTCATTAGACTGTTTAGGTTGACTGAACCATTATTGTTGTAAACACTTTAGTTTTCATCAGATCTTGCTGTGCATGAGCAGGTTTTGTCTACTGGATCCACTAAACTCATCAGAACCACAGCAGGCTGCATTACATAGTTGGACTCTGATCTTACTATATATACTGTGATGTGTATGTCCTACCTATTTCTCCACAGGAAGCAAAAGAAGAAATATACATATACGTATATACATAGTCATAAAGAGATGTACAAAAAGCATTCAGTCACATTGATAATCTATTAGCTGCAGTGAGAGTCAGAACTAAAACTACTGTGAATGTTCACTGGGACTTTCTTCACATTGTTTTGATCAATATTTTTAAAAACTGTACTAACATATTTGCATTACTGTAAATGTGCAATGAGTATCTTTGAAGTATTAATTTGGTGTTGTGATTGTATTCCACTTAATATTCAGCACAGTTATAATCCTTGAATGCAACAAATATTCTGAACTCTCTTTAGTCTTAGATGTTTTGTTTTTCAGCTTAAAAATAATCATCAGATGATAATTTTGGCTTTGGGGTCTTTGAGTATAGAATATAGAATACAGAATAACTCAAATTGGAAGGGATCCACAGGGATCATCAAGTCCTCAGTCTAGAACACAGTTCTTGAATTAAATATTTCTCCTACATTTTTGCAAAGGGTAGAATGATGTTCATCAAAGCTTGGTTTGGACAAGCCCCATGAAATTTTTAAATGTTCAGTTTCCAGTGGAACAGTAACACAGCAGCTTACATGTTGTACTAAGTCAAAAAGTTGAGCATCTAAAGGTCAGATGAATCCAGTCTAGTTTTCCTAATTTAAATTACTCCTCATTCCACTGAAGAAAACAGTAGCAATTTTTGGCTACTGTAAAGAAAAACTATAGGATGTGCTAATGGTCTCCATTAACACTTAACACTGCTATTTCTTTCCGACAATGTCTGAGTGGTTTTGCACTATAATCAGTGACATGAGAGGACACAGATACTAGGTGTTGCACACCCGAGGGGCATTACATTTACATAATATTCAGAAATGCCCTCACAGCTGAGCCACAGGGTATCACGAGGAGAATATTTCCAAACTGCTAATCAAAGCTGGGGCATTCTTCCAGTAGATGTACAACAGCAGTGTACCCAAGAGGACTGCAGACAAGTGGGGCCTGATCCTCACCCAGTGTTCCCAGCTGCAAAAGCAGCTTTGGCGTCTATCTTCATGAGATATACATTTGATTTCTGGAAACAACATGAAGTGAAACACATAAATACTCAAACAAACAAAAGGCTATAGTCACAGGTAAGTGTGCCAGCAACTAAGTTGGAATCAAGTTTTTTCTTTTCTCCCTTCTGATGCAGCAGTAAAACTTGCATATCTATTTGCACAGTGGGTTGGAGTCTGATGTAAACGTATTTAAATCAGAATATCTCATGATTTGTGGAGAGGACATTTTCCAAATGATATGGGGTCAATCCCATTAAAGTTGAATAATAAAACATACCATTTCCTGGTTGAATGTGTTGACAGTTGCACTATGGCACAAAAAGCTGGGTAGCACCATAGTTACTATTATGATATTAAACAAAGTTAACCAGAATTATAACAATATCTAGCTTTTTGCATTTCTCTGTTATTTTTGAGGAATAAAGTATTTTTCTACTTAATCTTGATCATATCTTTCCATGTTGGATATAGTTGAGAGCTCTACATCCAGTTGAGAGTATTTGTATATTTCTCTAGAGTGTACATAGCTAAAAATATTAAGTACTGAGACAAATCTTCTGGCACCTAATGAATTTATGCTACAGCATTAGGCATTTAAGACCTGAAAAAGTAGGCAAAATAAAACAGTGTCTGGAATGTCTGTTGTATTTCAGGTGCCAGGTAAATAGCAATTTTAAGTGAGATTGCAACAGTCTGTAAAATTTCAATAGACGCTATGGACCAGATACTTTAGAGAGCATGTGGCCCCATCTTTTAAACAACAAAACTAGTATAACTACAGCTTCACCACCTGGTTCACAGAAACTCCGCAATTAATATAACTACGAAAGTAAGAGAAAAAATTTAACACTGGCTAACGTAATGCAATTGTGTACACTAAAAATGGCAAAAAGTAACAAGGAAAGAAACATAGCAATGTTGTATGAAAAATTACTGAAAGTAAAAATATGAACATCTACCTTTAGCTAAGTTAAGCTTTAACATGAAGCAGCGGATCTAAAGGGAAGTGTAGACAGCAATTCATAAATTGTGGGAGAGCAGTGTCTCAGCGAGTTCGATTTATTCTAATTAATCAGTTTCCTGAAGAGGTGACATAATTGTCCTTACAAATGGTGAGGTATTCTTAACAGATTGGGAAGATCCTTTTCTAAGCCACACTGATGAAATCATTTGCTTGAACAGACTCGGCCACATGGTGCCAGTTTCCATTATAATCCAAGTAAACCAGCCATTCAAATAAAGAGGATACTGTGGTGATTTCAGAGCAAAAAAAGAAGGAAACCTGCCTTGGGGAATTTCCATAATGGAAATAACAACGATATATATTTATGCCAAACACAGATTTCGTTCCAAAGTACTTTATTATTATTATCATTATTTTGAAAACTCATTTTTTATTGTTGTTTTAAAGATCACAGAATTCATACTGGAATCTCCAATCTTTCCTTGACACAGACTAAAACAGAAGCACGTTCTCTGAAATTTGAAATTACTGCAGATTTATCGAAGAAGTCATGAATTATAAACCAATAATGCTATTGTTCATGGGTGTACAAAGGAATTTGTTGTCCTGTATTTATCTGTATTTGTTCAGGTTTGAATCTGGCCAGGATAAACATATTGGCAGAATAAGAGGTTACCACTCTCTTGTTTACAAAGAGTACATGTTTTTCCTACTATATTTGAGTGGGAATGAAAGACAGCTTAATGGAGATAAGACTTCAAAAAATTAGTATTTCAGATATATAATTACTATCAATCATAGGACAAACTGAGTCAAAAGGGAATTTTTATTTATAAAATAGAAACATAACAGAAAAAAAAATCTTTCTTTGATTATTAAGAAAAAAAAATGTTCCTACATATTTATGTATTCTTTCAGGGCCTAAATGATTTCTGTGCAACAGCTGACAAACTTGACTGCTATGAAAATTTCTCAGGGCTTATTTTGAAGTGTATCTTATACACACGCATCTCATCATCTTCCCGATAGAGACATATTCAGGGAATATCTTTGCTGTTCCTCCAGGCTCCAGACAGAGAGAGGCCAGGGCTCTGTAAGGCAGGAGATTTGGTGTGAGGCTGCCTACCTGCCAGGATGCCAGCAGCCTGTGCCTCCCCAAATGGGTGAATGCAAGACTTTGTCCATGTATGACAAATGAAATCTCACTGAAACTGGATGAAAAGGAGTTATTAGTGTCTTTCTGTTTTCCTCACTCAGTCCTTGCAACAGCCAACCTTAAGCAATAAAAAACTGATTTCTATATTCAATTTTTCTATATTTTATGCTGGAAAATCATATAACGATACAGGAAAAGATCTCTGGAATTCTTCTAGTCCAATATCTTGCTCAAAGAAAGTATCAGAAATTAGCTAGAGTTTCACCTTATAGTTTGAGTTTAAGGAGATCAGTTTTATTATACCTCTAAAATTTCAAAAACTCCCAAACATCCTTTAAAATGAGGGCTGCCTTAAATAATGTTAACAGAATAAAATATCAGTTAGGAATATCCACAAGCATAAAACCTCCCTGAAATTTCCCTCTGCCAATGAAAATAAACACAAATCTTGTTGGATTTTTTTTCTTAGAACAGATGCATCCTATTGTGTTCTCTTGAATACTGCTTCTGTAGTATATAAATTGAACATATTTGGAAAACACTAAATAATTAATGACTTTTATAATTAATATGAAATCATAGAATGGGTTGGGTTGAAAGAGACTCTAAAGAATGAGATTCTTCTTTAACTATTGCTTCAGAAGAGTAACTAGGTAGTTGTCATAGAAATTAAAAATATGAATTACTTCTAACATCTATGTTTTTTGAGGGTCACTGCAGTTTCTGTTTTGTTTCAGTGACATCCACTAGCACTAGCATTTTTTCTGCTGTATAAAGCAAAAGGAAGTATCTGCCCAGATGTTCTCCCCAGCTGCAGCTTTGCTGGTGAGATGGAGACTGTCCCCCCAAGACACCTTCATTGTTCGTGCTATGATTTACTAACTCTTCAACCCCACTGTCCCTGCTATGCAAGTGAACTTTCCTTGAAGTGTGTCACAAAGTCTGCTTCGTAGGTTTGCTGAGAGAACTCATTGCTAGTTGTGGACAATTACAGTTGGGCTTTTTCTCTTCTCCATTTATCATTTGGATAGGAGAAATTTTGTATCAGAGTTTGCTTTCAAAGTGATACATTCTGGCTTAATTCATTTCTTATCCCATGGCTTAGTTTTTCACTTACAACTTCAGATTCCTCTTGTATCTCCCTGGATTTTATATCTTTATCCATTTACAGTATTTAAAGGGAGAGATGTTCTATGATGTGTTATGATATTTATCTTCCTTTGTGCAGACAGCGATAATTCATGACTGGCACAGCCAGAAATGACTTATAAGGGCTTTCTTCACCAGAGAAGAAAAAGGTCGTAAAGTAACTCAGTACATCTTGTGCTTTATGATTACAGCTATATCGTACAATGCACTTTTTATTTTCCCTTGCAGTTTACCACGTATATGTCTTTAGTCTACCTGGACCTTTCAGACAATATCTGTTGCCATAAACTTGGTGCAGTCAGATTCCAACCCTGTTTGGGCTTCAAAAGTCACATTACAATTCTCTTTAAAATATGTGGCTAGACTGGGAGATCTTGAGAATGCCAGGTTCCCTCACTATTCCAAAACACAAATGCAATGGAATGCATGTTGCTTATTTTGCTGCTTTCTCTAAACACTTTTTGTCTCTTTATTTTATTTTTTTTTTTTTCCCCTCAAAAAACTCATTCAGGAAAAATGAAAACCTGCAGGCCAGGACAATAATTATGGGACACCTGCAGTCGCTTTGGACACATTCACATTTCAGTGAGTAGTTTGCCAAGGAGTGGGGGGTTGAGGGGGAAGGGGAGGGGAGGGAAACACAGTTATGTTTTGTAAATTCAACTTACTGCCTGTGTGTATATATTGGTGAAACACATATTCAGTGAGTCTAGCAGATCCCAGACACATTAAACTTCATTCACATACATATTGTCAAGAACTGACTTTCTCCTTTGAGAATGGGTGAAAAAAAAATGTGCCTGGGGCTATTTTCAGCTCACAGTGGAGAGAGGGGCTCCCAGCTGTGCTGCTGTCACCCAATGTCCCATCTGCCAGGCTCAGTGTGCAGGCCAGGACACCACACCAAAATCTCTATATAAGATATTTCATGTACGGCTGACATTCAGTTAATCCCAAAGCCTTTCTGTGAAAAAGGCTGCAGAGATGTGCTTCGTGCATTGCAGATAAAGTTCACAATATTTGTACTTTGTGAAATAACGAAATGTTATTTAGGATTTACTGAATGAATGTGTTGTTTCAAGCTGCTCGTTCAGTTAATTTTTCTTTTCACTCATATTATGAATTCTTTAAAATATTTGTATCAAGATACTATACAGTATTATATTCCTGCCTTAAAAACTCTGTCATTACTTTTCTTACGTTTAAGAGATGACTTAAGCAAAAGATTCAAAATAACCTGTTCGTCAAGCACCTATTCCAGACTATTTGGTGCAGTCATCTCTCTGGTCTTGTAATGTTACAAGACATATAAAATGGTATCACAGTTGCCCATCATGATTCAGTAAGTGATATTAAAGGACAAAGAGGAGACAATCACATATGGGTGCATTAGTGTGAGAGGAGGAAAATAATATTTTTGACTTGTACTCTCAAAAGAATTTTGTGGCTGCATACATAATGAGCAAGGACCTTGCCAAAAGGGTTTACACTGGAAGAAATTCTCTTTCTTTATCTGAGAAGTGCACACTAGCACTGCTGTACTGCCACTGTCCTGGGATCAGCATAGTACTGTGGGAAAAAAGATGAATAGAGCCCTACAACACGCTTTCCTAATCATTGCAAAGATTCATTGCAAGATGCCTCAAGTAAGAAAGGCCCAAGTAACCACACTGCAGTCACTCATTTTGATTTATTCATAGCCATGAAGTCAGTCAGGACTCAATAGTATAACTGAGCTATGTAGAATGAATAAAATTAGTAGATATTTTAAAAATTCTCCTTTCACACTCATATATATGTATATTTTGTCTTCTGTGATTGTCTGAAACTCTGTGCTTCTGAGCCATTAAGATAAGTAATGCAGACCAAACTTATTGTATTGAAACTGGTATTCACCCATTCATCTTTCACTTCTGCTGTTTCTAGAGGCTGTCATGCTCTTGAAATCAGATGAATTTCTAGTCCATACAAGCTAAAATATCCATCTACACTATCTTTTGTCTTACAATAATTACTGGATGAAATTCTTCCATGTGTATTTAGGACACAATGATTGCACTACAACAGCAGATTTTAGTTCCTTGGTTATAATATATATAATCTTTAAAGTTTGATCCAATTTAAATTAATGGGATGACACTCGCTGGCTTTGGAACAGATCCTTAATCAGTTTCTGCTTCAGTTTTTAAGATAAAATGACTTGCACATTTTTCCACAGTGTAAGGTTTTACTTACTGCATTCTGAGGCAGTCATTGAGACAAATTACATACAAAGATACTGTCTTTTGAAGACATGCAATCTGCAGATCTACCTCTCCATCCCAAGTATTTTATCTTTGGATTTCTGAACTGCAAGATCAGACCTTTGTGATCTATAACTATACAGAGATGTGCTTCACAAATGTAAATATAGAAGTAACTGCTGCATTCACTACCTACAGCAAGTGACTTATCTGCTTGCAATTATTTCTATTCCATCTCAATTCACCCGTGACTGGTATATGACAATATTTTTGCTCAGTACTGCTTGTTTTCCCTGCCAGAACTGCTCCTCTCAGATGGTAAGAATTTGCTACAATTAGTCCTTCTACTCTTCAGTTTCATTTTCAACCCACTGCACAATTGACAACAAAATACAAACATTTTCAAAGCCTCACCTAGACTGCCAGTCCTTGAATTGTCAGGTCATAAAATTACATAACAGCAAGACCGTCTCAGTGGAAAGCAGATGAGCTTCTAAACCACGGGGATGAAAAAACCTCTGTTAAAGAGCGGCTTCATACATGAGCTGGTATCAGAATCATAGACTCTTAGGTTAACACATAATTTGCTGTCAGTCCCTCAAATAGTTGACAGTTTTTCCATGAATTATTTGTATTTGGAAGTTCAGAGAAACTGAAATATTTGGCCTTCTAATTTCCAGCACACTGATTAGAATACTGGTCCTTTTAATTCGGGTTGATGAGAGCATAAAAAATTTAGAATCAAAATTTGGGAAATTTCTCAACATCATTTCTATGAGTAGGCTGCAAGAAACTCTTCAGTGTAATTCATGCTTTTGCAAACAAGCAGAATAAATTATGAATTTATTTCCCTTTGATAAAGTGGGCTCTAGAACATAAATTTCTCTTTAAGTTGGAGTAAAATGCATCTGAACATGATATTCCTTTCATAAATAAAGTCAGCTTTAGAGAGTTCCATTGTTCCCTTGGTTTCAAGCCACTGACTCTTCCAAAAGATCTTTCAAGCCCAATTCAGTGAGTTACTTTTCATCTAATTTCCAATATGTTGTTAGTGAACTTATTGGAGTCAGGAATTTATGGTCAGACATGAAAGCTTCATAAAAACACTGCACTTTTGGTGCAGCTCACAACAATATTTTTGTCAGTTCTCCTGTGCACACCCTAGAGTATTTAATTCATTGTGCTGAGGTCTCCTTCACTCCAAAGATATATTCATACATCCAGCACTCTCTTTCATGACCCGATCCTCTTTACCTGTACATGGATTTTCAATTTCTCTGTCTGGTCAGCAACAGATTAAGTTGGGACATACCTATCTCCTTTTGGTTTTGCTTTAGCTGTTCACTTCGCTATGATTCAATTTGAAATCTACAACATTTTTGTTGAGCTGGGACCTGGGACTATTTAAAAACTTAGAAGGTTCCAAGCCATTTTAGATGTGCTTAGATGTGCTTTTGTTGGTCACATCCAAATGAATATTTCAGATGTCAAGTGCTGTAGGAGATTTCCCATTGCTTCTCCCAAAATACAACAGAGCTGGCACAAACTTCAAGCCTAAACCACTCCCAGGGAACTAATGACTTGACACTCGGCTTACTATTCCTAGATCACTGTGCCTAAATTTATGCGTAGCAATCTATACTGTGATAATGCCTAAGTCATTTACAAGAATCTGCCTTCAAGTCTGCACTTGTTACCTGAGATCTATCATGGCAGGACTTGGTGCTTTTTAACTATACAGTAGTGAACATAATGTGTTCAAATTAAGTTAAATAATAATAATAACCATTAGATAACATATGAGTTATAGAAAGCTTGATTAAGATTCACAGAAAGAAAACAAATAATGACACAAAACTTTAGAAACTTTCCTTCTGCCAAAGGAAAATCTTCAAAAGGACTAGGGCCCCAATGTAACAGAGTACACAACATTAATCAAATTTGCAAATGATTTTGTTGTCTTTGTTGCATTTCTCAGAATATAATTATTGAAAAGATGAATGTGAAAAGAAAAGATGTGTAAACTAAATATGAATATTCAAAGAGACTAATTGATGGGTAGCACAAATATAGAAAGGAAAGAAGGATGAGAAGATGTTAAATTAAGCTATGTGTCTACCTGTCAGGCAAATATGTGAAATTCCAAACCAAACACTAGCAGGTCAGATCCTCAGCTGGTGAAAACTGGCTTAGCTCTCCCTAATCAAGTAGAATTCAGCTAAGTACTTGGTCCCATCCTACCAGTTTTCTCTTGGAAATTTGTGTTCATATTTTTTATAGCTTTTACTCTATTAAATAATTTACTATAATAAATAATAATAATTTTTTTAAAAGTGCCTATTTAGAAAATGTCTTCCTGTCAGAGAGATGTCAAAGATCATTAAGAGCTTTCTAAAGACAGTTGAATTTTAAAGGAAAAAAACAATTATGGAAAGTGAGGGGGTATTCAGCCCTGATTTGGCATCCAGTGCAAATAGTATGTATACCTAAAATCAAAGTGTATCAGATATCACTGTTCCATGTGTCAAAACTGAAATTCAGTATCAAATATTTTACTATTTTCTCTTGAGGACTTTTTGTTTGTTTGTTTTCAAACAAATTTCTTAAATTCAGATTATCCCTATTTTAAGAACAGGCAATTTAAATGAAGGCTTTAGGGAAAAAATATTTTCTCAACTGCTTCTCAGATGATATAATATCCTCTTTCTGTTCTGAGATGCTTTTGCATAATGGTCTTTGGTCTTCCTGAGGTGTTTTACTCTATGCATTATTGAAGGAGAATTAGGTGTAAAGAGGAATTACAGTGTAGGCTCCTGTAAAACAGCTTTAATATTCCCTAGAGAGGTACCTTTGTATTATTTTTTATAACATGCTAACAGGTAATAAACTGACTTTGCAGTAATAAACCTGGAAACTGTGAAAAAGTGTGTTCTCTTATATGCTATAAAATGTACAAGCCAATAAAACTGCACATTTCCCAAGAAACTGGGAATTGAAGCAATATAGAATTGAACAGAAATTTTTCAAATAATTGCTAATCAAAGCTAGTTCATGAAGAAGACATCTGGTTAACTTAATATGTGTATGAATGATTAGCTTCCTTGTCCCATTTTGAATACTGATCCGACACTAAGGCAAAGTATTTTTCCTTCAGAAGGATATAAACTTAGCTTCATTTAAACACAAACAGATAACAAGAAACAGTTCATAATGCAGGAAAAGATAAAATGATGCAGATATGTCCCACGATGTACAAAGCAGCCATCTATTAGAGTCGATACAGTTTGTAAGCATATAATCTGTCTAGTAAAGTTACTTTAAAATTGCATGTGAAATGCTTTCCTATCAGAAGACAGAGCTTTATTAAAATAGAAAGGACTTGTAGCACAAAAGGCTGTCAAAAGCAATGCCATTTAAAAATGTTTTCATAGGAGCTTACTCACATGTAGCATTTCAGCAAAGTTTAGAAAACCAAGGATGTTATGACGAACTGTTACCTCTACATCCAACACCACAGGTCCTTATTAATAAGGAAAAGGATGTCTTCTCTTTGCACTGTGTGACTTTCTTCAGCCTTCACACAAACTTTGGGAGTTTGCAGAGACAGATCTGCAGTATGACATTGCTCTCAGTTTTGTTGTTGTAGAATTTTGTTTTACTTATTGATCAAAATGTTCTAGAATTTTCATTTCTTTGTAAAGTTTGGCACTTCTATTTTTATTTTTATTTTTAATTTGAAGTTTTATCAAAGTACTGGAATTCTTACAGGATATACTTTACTTTCTTCTCCACTTCTTAAGAAGAATAGCTCAAAAATTTGTTATCCTATTTGTCAACCTCACTTTCTTAATAGAGTGGCCAATTCTAAGTAATATGGCATCAGACCACAGCTTTTTAAAGTAGCTATTATTCCCAAGTTTAGTGAAAACTGATAAACAAGAAGAGGCATGGTAGTTCACTACCTAGTTTCAGATTGGAGTGAAACATTAGCGAATAAACTTTTAGAAGACATAATAGTGTCCGAGAAGAAGAGAAATATACTTATACCTGGGGGAAAAAAAAAATCAATTCTTGTTTTTGATCAGTGATGAGAGACGAGCATGATAAATTTTGTGTTGGAGAAGTCTGGGAATCCAGTGTTCTTTCACCCTGATCCTCATGGACTGTTTTGCAGATCAGCTCCTGCCAGTAATTGATTCAGAGCTGTTCTAAAAATATCTAGTCCCCCCTCTTCTCCCATCCCCGCAAAGCCTCCCCCCCATAAAAAGAAAAAAAATATTCTGGGAAGAGTCTCAAAGATGGTCCAAACTGTTACTGAAGTTAAGTTTAATTAAGTCATGCTTTGACAGTACAAACACAGGAACTTGGCAGAGTATTATATACTTACGGTTGTCTAACTGAATGAACTCTGAATTAGCATAACGTAGTCCAGGATAATTTGCAAGTATAGGCAAGCCTAACAGTGAGGAGAAAGATAAAAGATGGACATGAATAAATAGAATATGTCATTGCCTGTACAATAGCCAACTATAAATAATAATTCCAGTCAAAGAACAAAACAAATACATGACTGAGATTATGAGAGATGATGCTAGTTTGCACTTTACTGACAAAAGTAGTATCACCTCTTGAAACTTGGTTCCTGTTTTGGGCTCACTTTAAAAAACTTTTTCCTCCACATGCCTATCCGAGAAACCCATTTGCAACTTGCAAAAGGAGAGTTTGCCACATCATTTTCACCAGTTTTTACACAAACAATTCATTATCTTTACAAAAATCTTTTTGTTTGTTTGTTTGTTCAAATGGCTATTGTATATAGCTTGCATTGTTTGAATTGTTATGCTAGGATTCTCAGTACTTTTTCAGCTAGTAGTGTAAACTAAGAGGCAATGAACCATGAATATCAAATTGCTTCTCATTACATAAAGGTTTTTATGGTTAATTTATCAATTTGGCCAGGATACCATATTCAAATATGTTCACAATGACTCACAACGTATGACTACATTTCTCAAAGCAGTTCCAGAATCAGATACAAAGGATCTGTTTGCATAACTCTTCTTAAGAAAAGAAAACATAAGTAAAATATAAAAATCCAATCATGTTTGGTCTTGACTTAAGAGTGGAAAAATCTCTGGAGTTTACCCTTCCTCTGCAGCTTTTAAGTCATTAAGATAGCTAATGTGCTTGCTAATTAAGCCTGTGATCAGTCTATCCATTTACTAGTAAAGTCTAGACCACAGTCAGGCTATTAATTCTTTCAAACAATCCAATATTCTTGGAAATAATGTTCTAACTGAGTTGCTAATAGAGAACTATGCATACTCCATAAGAAGATTATTATTAACATGAGCACATAAATCTGATTTTATTAGCCACTTAATACTAATAACATTTGTTGTTCAGTTTATTGAACACAGTGGTACTACAGAAAGGGCCAAATTCTTGCTGTTTAGTGGTATGCATCAGTTATATTTGTTGCATAAAAGTTTTTGTTTGTTTGTTTGTTTTTGTTTTGTTTTGTTTTTTTATATCCTGTCTGATTTTAAGAGTGAAATACTCATGTGAGAAAAATAACAGGAAATAACGGTTTGAAAATGATCTCATTCTAAACGTGCCAGTTTTCAGGTATAAGAACATTTACCCACAATGCATGAACATACCAGTGCAGAGTGGAGTGGTTTTCAGTTATAGATTATTTTGTAATATCCCCTGCAGCAAGATGTAAGGCATCCAGCAGGTAAGGTGCTACTTTTTTTCCTGTTATGGCTTAGATAAACTGAACTATAAAAAGAAAAATACCTGTTTTGTCTCCTCTGCAGCTATTTGAGAACTATAGTTAGGGTAGAGGAACAGCAGGTGCATTGTCCTCATCTTGTTTTGACTTAGAAGTAAAGCAAGTTGAGAAGAAAGGAATGAGAAGTAGCTTGAATTTCTCTGAATTTTGAGACTTCAGCTCACAAGCTCACAGTACTTATTTTTTTATTCCATTCCAGTAAAACATATTTCAGTGCCAGCCCAAAGCAATGGATGAAAATGAAACTGAAAAAGTGAATTACATATGCAATAGTAATCTTCAGGTCTTATTTACTCTGTTGATGTTTCCTGTTCAGCCAAGGAACACAAAGTTCTTTTAAAAGTAAGAGACAAAAACTTCACTTATTGATCTAAAGATTAATGAGAAAAATATTAATATTTGATGATCTGCAAAAAAGAACCACAAGAGCTGGTCATATTGTGTAGTAAATCTTCATGTTGCTTTGCCTATTTGTTTCTGTAGTACAAGAATCAAACCATTTTTCAGATACAAAAGAAATACTACCTTGTTAAAAAGTAGCCACATCTTCTTGGGCATTAACAAGACAAAACAATGTTTTCTTGATTTACCACAGTCAATAGAACTAAGTAGCTGAGATCACAAAATTTTCTAGCAGCGTCTCTCACTGCTCACTCATACAAAGCCTTCAGTGACCAGGGTGGATAAGTGCATCCAAAAATAGAAAGCAACTCTCCTTGCACATTGCCCTGGTGCTCAGGGCAGGGTCAAGTAGTCATGTCCATATGCATTCCCATGACACCATGACTTGGATTTGTTCTATACTTGGCTCTGCAACAAACACAAGTGCTACATTTTTTTCACTAAGCAATATGGGTCTTCCAACTAGAATATGGGAAATCCTCTATCACATGGGATGTCTGGCTGTCCCATTAATAACATGGAAGGCCCGTGTCCAGAAAAGCCAACTTCTCAGTAAAACTATTTAAAGAGGTGCAGCAACTACAGCTGTCACAGCAGCCATGCAGACCATGACTTATTTTCTAGTGACTTTCAAAAAGTCTTCTCCTACAGCATATGTTCTTTCCCACAGCTTCAATGCAGGATGCTGCAGGAGAACTGTTCTAAGGCAATATGAAAACTTTCAAAGGCACATGCAGGATCGCTGTCAGCTTCGAATCTTTGCACTGTTGTTATTTCAAGCTTCTTTTTGACCTTGCCTCCCTTAAGAGAAAAATAAATATGTTTGTGTGCTCAGAGACGAGTCTATGTATAAATAGTTTTTAAAAATTCAAGCAGACAATTTCCTTGCATACAGATTTCTCTCTGTGGATAGGGTGAGGGCATGACAAATATTAGTTCCCTTGCTTATTCCCTTCTGGAAGGCACTCAGATTTTACTCTAATTAGTACAGGAGAAGCAATATAAAACAGAAAAGAGGCTTTTGAAGGAAGTCACCCTCTTCTATCCTTCTACCTAAATCTGAAGTGCAACCCCATTTGGAATTTTTAATTGAGATCTAGATACCCTCATACAGGGTAGTTTGTGGTACGTAGAGGCTAAGGCCAGATAGGACAAGATGAAAACACAGTAGTTCACTGTTGCTCGTAGTAGTTCACTGTTACTCAATGGGGACAACCATAATATCTCCTTTTTTGGTTGCCCAGTGCTGCCATAATCTTCTACAACATTTCTCCTCCTTTTGCTCCCCAGTGCTGGTGTCTCTCAGAACAAAGACAGAACAGGCTCCTACCACTGCATTGGCAGACACCAGTCCCGAAAAATATAGAAAGATCTGTTTGCTGCAGGGAGTTGGATTATGTTGGCAGAAAAGCTTCAGGACCTGTACTAGATAGAAAATAAAGCTAGTAGGAAGGGGAAAAGCAGAGGTGGAAGAGAGCAAAAGCATTAATGCTCATGTCATCACTCCTGAAAGATTCTCCCTATATCTGGGAACCCATCAGGTAGTTCTGACAGCTGTGTTGTTTCCCAGTGAGTGAGACGGGGGCACATCTGGTACCTATACAGGGCACAGTATGTAACACTGCATGCATAGGAAGAGTTAAACGTGGTCTGACAAAATGTAGATGAGACGCTTCTTTACTATGTCCTTTGACATAGTACTCTCCTGAGAGACCCAGGGTGGGTTACTGCTATTGGAAACAGTGTAGGTAGTGGGGATCAGTTATGGAGGTCAACAGCATGCTGACATGTGGGAAAAGTACAGGCTGAGGGTGGTACTTTAACTGTCGATGTAGCTTTTCTGCAAAAGCAGTGCACATCTTGTTCAAATGCATTCCTCCTCAGAATAACAGGTACTTTTGGCTCCAGTCCATGACCAGAATATTAAGAAAACATAAACACCTCTTTAGACATATTCTGCGGGCAATAATTCTGTGTTTGCGTGTACAAAAATGGCATAGGCAAAGGGGAAATCTTAACATAGGGAAAGGAACAAACTTCAATTTGGGAAAACATCTATGCATGCATGCATGTTAATAATTAACTAAGTATTGACAAAGATTCCATGGGAGTGCATTTTGTTTCTTATTCATATATATTATATATGTTAATAACAATATTTAATCTCTGTTCAGATAGGGGACATTTCCCTCTGGGAAATGATCTACTTTCTGTTGTTGGGAGTGTCTTCTTTCCATTTTTGCAAGATAGAGACATGTATGTACTGCAACATGTGAGTGACATGTAGTGAACATGCCTACAGCTTCACCTGCCTATCCCGTTTACACAGGTACTGCAGGCAAGCTGACACTTCTCCTAGTTTCAGCCCACCAGTTAGGAATTTAAGCCAGAGCCTTTTAGATGCCATGTGACCTTTATTTCCATCAGGGTCAGCCACTTTGCCTGAAGAGATGGGAGACTTTTGTCCTGTTTCAAGCACAGAACAGCCAGGCTGTGCAGCACCTTTCAGGATCAAGACCTTAGTTTATCAAGCACAAAAATATTCTTTTAAAAAATTGCCTGCACATAATCCTTCACCTCCCTGTAGGCAAGGCCACTTAGTTTATACGATCTGAAGAGTTCAGAGCCCTTCAGCAGTGCTGCAGGATCAGCCACCCTGGCTGCCTGAGATTTCTGACACCTCTTCCCTGGCAGGGGGATGCCACCCTCAGTTCTGCAAGGGCTTCATCAGGCCATGGTGGAGGTGGAATGCAGCTGCCAGGGATGCACTTTGAAAAAAAAACCCTATGGAAAACAAAATAGGATATTGTAAGATATTAATGGTCGCAGCAGCATCATTTGCCGTTAGACAATATCATTCTCATTTTCAATTAGCTATGCGGTATCCCTCATCCTGCTGAGAAAGAAAGAGCAAGTGTGAGAGTTGCAGAGAGAAAAAGCATGCAAGAGAGCTCTAAGTGCTTGGCCTTGAGGGATTCGTAATTTGGTCTTTCTCTCAGGTCAGCACCTGTGTCAAGCATTAGGCTCACATCGGACAAAGGAGATTGCTTATAAACATTAACATGGATCCTGTTTCATAACTGCCCTGGACTCATAAGATGGAGTCCTAGGCATGTCTTTAGAAAATTCAGTAAGAAGCTCATTAGTATTCTCATTAGCTTGCCCTTAATAGCTGCAGTTGTTTCCCACTTTCTGTGTTACTGAAACAGCCGTTGGAAATATTCAAATCATGGTGGTGACCTTGTTAAAAAGGAACATCACCCCTACCAGGACTGTAATCTGCAAGAAAGAATAACTTCATGTAGCGATATCAAAAATTAGCTCCTTTTTTTCTGGTCCGTTGTTCTTTAATGTATCCCACTGGACAATTTTGGGTGTGCCTTCAATGTACTGTGTAAAATATCAATATGGGATCTATAAAAAAGCTAATTAAACCTCTATAAGTCTTAAGTGAAATGTTGCAAGTGCTCATTTGAAAACGTTTGAAAGGGTATATATTTGTGAGTGCAAACAAGATTGGTCCACATTTTACTTTCATGCTCTACAGAGCCTTACTCTACGATGAGATTCTTCAGTGACATTCCGGTTACCGTGCTGGCCAAGAAATTGTACTAAGAAGTTATTTCAGATGTCTCTTAGTCTTAAATTTTACAGAGCTGTGAATTAGAGATGTATGTATAGTAGATGGGGTTGGGGAATTCTGAATAATGAATTTGAATAATAAAAGCTATTAATGATATATAAATTCAACTCCAATATTTCAAAATATCAATTTTCATACATTGTTATAAAGAAGCCCAGAAGGAACATTAATTTCACTTTCTTTAAACTGGGATCATTTTAATTTTTCTCATGGGGGAAAAAAAAAGAAGAAAAAAAAGTTGTATGTTTCAGTGCAGGCTTTAATCAAATGATGTTGTCAAGCAGATCTAATTTAGATGGGGGAAGACCAAGGGGTAAAGACCTGAACACTGCAAAATGAATCCCGAATAAATAATAGATTAGAAAATACAATAGAACTGCAAACTCAGTATAACTGATCTCAGCACAAAACTTCTGCTTGCAACACAGAAATATACTTTCACCTCTTTACTGTTTCTTAATATGTCATTCATCATTTTATTGTTGTGATCGGTCTATACCCTTTCTGAAATTGAATTAGGTATAAAATTCTGCTCCAACCGATCCATGTTGCTGGTCCTTCAGACAATGCATGGTGCATTAATGCTTGTATAAGCTCTGTGGTGGGCACTGAGATTTTGGTTTCTTTTTGTAATTACAGTTTCACACATCGCAATAAAATAATATTATCCTGGTGAAAAATCAAAACCAAAATTGAGATGGCTTATTGGACCCCACCTTACCCTTTCTTATAAATTTGATATGTTACTTCAGATATTTCTGTGTTTTTATCATTCTACCACATCAATCAAACTAGCTTTAATTTTATTTTAATGAAAATGCATTTTTAGGAGACATTCCCATTCTCAGCTAAGACAGATAACAAAGCGAAAATTTAAAAGGGAAATATTTTTTATTATGGTTGGCTAGCATATTATCATGTAAGACATCTGAATCATTTCATGAAATTTGATAAAGTCACAGATTCTTCAAAGCCTTTTATCAACAGAAATATACCTACTACATGTAATAATAGAGCTTTATTCTGGATGTCTTTTATCTTCATTCCTTCTACGAGTTCTTTGTTCTACTAATATGTTTTTAAGGATTTTTTTTGGTTGCAACAGTAATGAGGAAAAGAATAACTGCATGTAGGTCCACAACTTTCAATGGCAATAGTAAAATAAAAATTGTTTTATATATATATATATAAACCACACACATGTATATACAAATAAAACTTCAATTTTATTAATATCATGCTAAATTATTGTGATGCAATGGATATCATAATGTGCAAAAACTGTTCCAAAGAGTTTCAAATATGAAAAGGCAAAATTAAATTTTTGGAACAGTGGATTCTCATTTACATGTCCTTCTCTATTTGCTATGCTGGCCCATGACATCAGAAGCAGATATTGGTAGCATGGCAGTAGAGGCTGAATCTTCCCACCAGTACTCCATTACATTTTGTTGCCATGTGACAGATGGCAGCAGAGGGGCAGTCTGACACAGTGATATCTGACCTGGAAGTGTGCACGAAACAAAGATGTGGAACTGAATTCCTATATGCAGAAAAATTGGCAAATATTGACATTTATCAACGTCAAAGAGTGGATGTGAGCACACTTAGGTGGTAGGAGGTGCATTTGAGCCATGAAAACAGCGATTGTGGGTAACCTTTGCTGGTGCAGATTTTTAAAAGAATAGCATGCAAGTTCTAGTTTATCACTGGTGAAAGCACATAGATAATGGCGATGACTATGTTAAAAAAAGGGTTTTGTAGCTGAACATATTCTCCATCAAATAGTGTTATTGCTTTTGTGAAAATTAATAGGAGGCATTACTTTTGGAGCATCCTACATACATGTAGATATAAAGACTTATCAGCGTGATAATATATACGTACCAGTACCTAACCGATGCCAATTTGTTACTTGAGATATTTCTTGGACTACAAATAGTCCTAACCACTTTATTTAAAGATACAGTAAATACATAATTTGAACTGAAAAGAAAAAAAAAAAAAAGAAAGATATCCTGGTTACTTAGATGTGTTTTGTATGTGCATGTATACACAAATATTCAGGTAAACAACTACCTAAAAAACTGCTTTGTGACTGAAGGACTACACTAGACTTTGATTTCCCTTTCTGTTTGCGCTACTGGCTTACACAGTTCATTTTCTCTTTGTTATATCCTCAGTGATACATAAAAGACAAGACATTTCACTTACCAAGAAATCTTACAAAGTGTTTTGAACAAATAAGCACTTGTAAGCTTAGGTTTTATCAAGTTTTGAAATAGCAAGTGGAATATCTTTATTTACCCTTCTGCACTGAGACTTCAGTAGTTGCTGCCGTCTGATCAAGGCATGAACACAAGAATTAAGGCTTTCCATGGGTATTTCATGTCACACACTGTATGTCCAAGCTCTCAGATGTCCTGTATCATATTTTTCTTTATTTGTTTCACTGGGCAAAACCAGCTCCTTTGTCTTTAACTCCCACATTCATGCTGATCCCATGCACACACAAATGATACTTCAAAGTCGAGAAATGACAAACTAACATTGTTCAGTTAAGGTTAAGCATGCTCTCTGTTGCCAACACATTATGTATAAACCTAAATAATATGACCATGTGTAATTTTTAGTTTCTATAAGCAGAAGTCTTGAGGAGAATATTAAGATTAAAGTTTTGTGTTTTTTTTTATTGTTATTTTTATGCCTTTCTCCCTTCCCCCTACCTGAAGTGTATCTGATTGCTTCCAGTGTGACTGCATTAAAATTAAACAGTAACAGTCAATTATCCAATCAAGTAACTCCTGCCACAATTCACAAATTCTTCTAAGGTAGATAATCATTTAGCAACAGAAAATGCTTTAACATCTTGAATTGTTAACACATATGACCTTGTACTTACTACAAGTTGTTTTTCTCATGTCTGTTAGAAGTATTTTGCAGTGGATAGAGGCATCAAAAACTCCACTTGTCTTAAAAATGCATTTTTCAAGAGGGACCTCAGATAAAAAATAACAATAATAATAATAATAAAAAAACACAAAACACTTCCTGTACTAATTCAGCTGATAACAAACCAGAAGATTCAATCTCTCAATTTTCTAATTAATTAAAGACTGCTGGTATGAAAACATCCCAAAAGAAAAATTCTTGTGGTATGTGAGGTATCATCAATTAATATGTAGAACCCACAGCTGTAGCCATTAATTACCCTGTTGTTCCTTTCCCCTTCAAAGGGCTGACTCTTCAGCTAAAATAAATCAGCCGAAATTCAACATATTCTTTTTTTCTGGTTGAGGAAGTGTTCTGAGTAACTTTGGCACTGTAGTGTCCCCACTACCTACTTACATTAAGTGATGTACAGTGCTCAATGGAAACATCTTTGCAAATTAACATAATTTCTGCTTTTGTTTCACACAATGCATAGCCATCATTTCCATGTAAGTTATGCCTGTTAGAGGAAAAAACTCCAAAGAAAGTAAAAAATCTATTTCTAATCATATCTTCTTTCTTTTCGAACTAGTCACAAACTTTTCAATTTCTTCCAGAAGACTTTGCCATGTCATTTAATGTCACAATACCTATATTGTTTTGCCCTGTGCAGTGCATTCTCCCTGGTCATGTCGTCATATATTTAAAATTATGACCCTTACAGTCCCCTGGTATTCCCCTTACATTATTTATCCATTTATTTATTTATTTATTTATTTACATAATTTCAGAATCTTGATAACTAAGTCATATAAGAAGTACAGAGGATCTTCTTGTCCTGCTGATGTGAGTTTTAGGTTAGGTATATCTGTACGTAGCACCTGGAAACTCAGGAGACATCCCAGACCACATGCAGGTGTATTATCAACTTAGACTATGGACAGCTCTGCTGAAACCTCTCCTTTTCTCCTGTGGACTTGATACTGTTAAGTCTTGGTGTAGAATTTATTTTTTATCTGCCTTTCTTCCTGGATCATTTTTACAACCCTCAACCTGTAGCTCCACTCTCACTATTATCTGAGCTGTTATTCACAGCCATTTGTTAAAGTCTAAATGAGATGCAGCCATTAAAGACTATAGTTTAGGTATGTCCCAAAGTGCATTTTAGGGGGAAATTAAGAATTGCATATGTAGAAATGTAAGAAATCTCTATGTTTAGTTTCTCGTGGTGTGGAAAAAAAAGCAGCGATTCATACCCAGGGAGCACAAGTTTCTGAAAATATCCCAAGGATACCTGACCACCAGGGTAAAGTCAGGTTCCCTTTTGCCTGATCTCCTGAGTTCCTGATTCTTGTTCTCCAGGCTGCACAATGACATAAATCCACAATATGGATGGTGCCCATTTATTTAACTCCTTAAGGGGTCAGATGGTGAAGTTGTATTTTGTGGGCAAGTATTCTTACTGCTTTCATGATTTAAACCCTTCTGCCAGTGGAGTTTTAATAGAAATGATATCTAATCCCTGCCATGATTCTGGACCCCAGTGTCTGAAAGATAGCCAGCTGCAACTCTCAGATAAGCATTAAGTCAAGCAGGAAATGTTTTCTGAAATACACTTTTTCTTCATGACTTCCAGCAGACTGGTTGAAATGTCCTACCATGTCAGTAGCTGTGAATTCCATGGAATAACTTGATATACCTACAGACAGTATATAAAAAATGCTTGACATCTAAGTCAACTTTATGATTTTTCCTCTAGCAGTCTGAGCTTTACAGTACCCAAGCATTTTCCTGTAGTCTACATCACTTAAAGTCTGTTTCTAATAAATGCTCTGTTTAGAAACATTGTCCATGTGGAATAAATAACAAAGAAGAATAGCATGCAGAGACTAAGACGTCTATAACCAATACCTTACAACCCAGAGACTGCTTTAAGTTCAAAGTATTTTTTCTAAAAATTTAATACCCTTGGGTATTAAATATCTTGGGATTGGATGCTTGTCTTGAACAAAGAAATCCTTGCATAAAGTCTTCAGCATATTGTATATACCATGGATATAAACATAAGACAGGAACTTGTAAAAATTGTCAAAGTATGAATCTCGTGGACGCTTAGTTAGTAGCACACTGAAAGAATATAAACCACCCAGCTCTGGAAAGCCAAAGATGAGTAAAAATATTATTCCTGTAGAAAACAAGACCATATTCAGGTGTTTAAATGTAAACTTATAGAGATTTCAACATTACTGTTGAACAGATGCATAAAACAAATGCATAAAAAGATGTTAAAGAGCAGTTACGCCCTAAATAAGTTAAGAGTAAGCTAAAAGCACATGCAAGTTGATATTAAGGCACACTAAATTAAACATTTGAAATTCACTGTTGTAATGTATTTTATTTCAACCACTTAAAAATAGGTCTGTTATTTATAAAGTCTCCTTTGCTGGGTTTTACAGCTGGACTTTTTTTCCACTCCATTGAGAAACAGACTTTCAGGTCTCCCAGTTAATTACTAAGTATAGAAGCAAGGTATAATATTATGCTTAAATTTGCTATGAAAAACAAAAGGAATAGAATGAAATTCCTAGAAAAACAGCTAAGGGTGGTTATGTCACAGTAACTTATTTTCTTATAAATCTATTTTAAGCATGAATTTATCCAGTATACTCATAGGTACTTATTTATGGAACCTATCATAGGAACATAGGGCATTTATACTTTCCAGCCATTTTCTTATATAGCAAAAGGAAAAGATAGGGATGTGCAATTAACCCTCTCTGTCAATTTCAGGAGAAACTATAGAGAAAAGAAGGCAGATGTAGACAGTCTATTAAGTTGGGTAGAACAAAGCTGGTTCTGAAACAGCTTACTTCCATGAATACCAGAGAAAATCCAAATAATGCCTTTCTCCTCTCTTGCTTGAGTGCTGAACTTGTTGTTTACAGGCATAAAGCTAAGCTTCATGAGTTTAATTGTAACATCACAGTTAAATATATGTCTTAAGAGGATTCTGAGTGCATTTATACATTAAGCTTTTCCTATGTGTCCCCAAGGGGACACATAACACAATTTCTCTTGCTGCGTGCTGAAGTTCCACATTAGTTACTTTGACTTTTCCTTGATTTATAGAACTTCATGCAAACCTTTAAACCGTCTCCAAAGCTAAACATGGTGGGTGGAATTTCTCAGAAGTCCTGAATAATCTGAAAGCTTAAGTCCCATTCACTTTCAATAAAACTTGAGTGCTTGAGGTCCAGGCTTTTAAAACACTCAGTTACTTAAAGGTGAAAATAGTTGTCTAATGGGATTTACTGAAGTGCTATGGTTACTCTGAAACTGTTCAGCTTTATTTATATTGTTTATTTTATAACTTCCTGTTTAAAACATGTAATAATTTTTCTTCCTTTTTCTTTTTCTTCTTTTTTTTTCTTCCTTTCTTGTTCTGATAGATTTTTCATCTTCTTATAAAATAGGACTTCCCCAGATGACTGCTGACAGTGAAATTCAATCTTTTGCATGTATTATCCATTATCTGTACAAAAGTTAACTTCTACAATCCTGTTGCTTTTTTATAGTTCCCTGCTGACTGCAAGGAGACCCAAACTCACAAAGGAAAATAGTCACTGCCACACTGACTGCCTAAGTAAAAGGTAAGAGAAGTATGATTGCACCACAGAGGAGGTCCTTCAGTGACTAAGAGTGATTCCTGTGAACAGCTTATCAAAAAAACCTCCACCTCTAGCAAAAATTCAGTGCCCAACTCCTTCCATGGCCATTAAATGCTGGGGGCAAAATTCTAGTCTCTCTTTTAACTGTGTAAAACTAAGCAAATTAGTTGACTTCTGCCTAGATTTATTCTGATGGAGTCTGAGCCAACTCCCATTTGGAAAATTTCCCCTGATTTTAATCAGAGTTGGATCAGACCTGGAGTCCGATCTATTGCAACAATCTGGTTACTTTCTGTCAGGATACCTTCTCAAGTGTATAAACATCATTACTGAATGCTCATTGATTAAAATTATATGAATCACGAAGCTGATCATTTATATAGACTTTTCTCCTACACTAGCGTGGAGTTGATGGCTTCTTTATGATGAATGCCTTTTTCAGTTCATTTTGTATTCATTTTCTGATAAAATAAAACATCTGAAGTTTGAAATTAAGCTGAGACAATCAAAGTTAAAGTGTCCACTAAAAATATTCAGTAAATATATGTTTTAATATCTTAGCTGAAAATCAAATTCTTAAGCATTTCCAGTGATAAAATATTAACTTTGAGTGATTTTTATATTACCAACTAGGACATGAGTATTGGACTGGAAAGAGCCAAGTTCTCTCAAATAGGGAGAAATAACTGCAATAAATGTCTACTTTTAGAAGGATTCTTTTCAGAATTGTCTACATAATGCAGCACCAACATAACAGACTTTAAAATACTCACCATAAATCTATAAGAAACATTAGCCTTGAAGTTAAAAGACTAAAACCCATAACTATAATTTGCCACAGAAGAAAATGAGGCAGGATTAAGAGCCTTACTAGTGTATTTTTTTTTAAATAAAACTTCCGGGTGATGTTAAGAGAGAAGCCAAATCTCTGTTGCAAAAGACACCAAAAAAGAAAAACTATCCTCACCTATCTGATCTCAGGAAGACATTCCTTCCTTCCATCCAAAGTAGTGACTGTTTTAATGCCAAGATGTGAGGAGATTTAATACCAGTGAAAACATCAAGCCGTAAATTTACAGTCTATTTCCGGTTGTGTCTAATCTCCCAGTTTTTGAAGAAAGACAAAAAGATAAGTAAAAAACCTCAGAAGATAAACTATTTATCCTGCAGGGAAGGCAAAAAACTAACAGCTAAGAGATCAAAGTTACCTATAGTACATCACAGGAAGCTATATAACAGTATTCCAGGCTACAGAAGGCGCCATGACATCCTTTTTTCTAATTTCATAATACAAAGACATGTATCTTCAGTGATTTGGAGCGTTTATCTCAATAGCCTATCTCAGAAATTTTTGCAAAGACAATTAAATGAAAAAAATTTGCCATCTGAATGTGAATTTCCATGTCTGGAAAATATTTCTTTTTATGGAGCTAAGTGGATCATTTATATAAACAAGCTGAGGGAGAGTATTCAGGCCTATAATATCAAGGTAGACATACTCAAAGTACTTTCTTTCCACTACCACAGTATGTCAGAAATTCAGAGTATAGAACATATTTGCCCTTGTCACACTCCCAAGAATACCCTATACCCAAAAGTAGAACAGAGAGGATGAAGGAATATTTGCTTTATGGAAGTTTTGGCAAAGTCTTTGTATGTTTTTTGAAAGGAAGTTGGTGCTCTCAAGAAATTATTTGGAGCACTTGATTAAAGTATCTAGTGTTGTCTAATACAGTGTTCATAAGTGCTTTTTTGAGGTGCCTACTTCCTTCATTTCTACAGAGAAAGATGAGGATCTCAACCTAGGATGCCATTAAATGCAGGTCAGTTTTTTCCATAACACCTCCATAATAGTTACACAACAGGCTAATGAAAATATTGATGTCACTTATTTAAAACATCAAAAATATACATAGATATGCATATATATGTGTACATATAAATTTAACAGAGTCAGTTCCATTATCTGACTGCTGGCATCTTCTGCCATTGGAAAAGGGTAAAAATTAGAGGCAGGGTGCATCAAAACAGGATTACTACGTAGTATGAAATCTCATCTTATTTTGTGCCAGGCAGAATGCATATGAGATCATGCTGCAAAACTGAGAAATTAGACAGAATCTGAGAGTAAAGCTGGGTCCTCTCTGTTGGCACATCCACTGGGGTAGAAATGCTACAATTACAAGTACCTGCTACTTCTGAAGAGAGTTACTGCCTCTCAGTAGGCTCCAGCATCCCACAGAATTAAAATTTACAACAGGCCTGTGTTATTAAGCACTTTATTTCCTGTGATTATATCTCTTTCATTTGATTCCATTATTTCCTAAAACGGTAATCCTTGGAGAATCTATTACACTGCTCAAGCAATGGAAGTGCAATTCCAATTTTAGTAGAGGGATGCAGCAGACATTACTATGGAACAGATCAAGGACTGTGCAAACATTTATTTATATGACAGAATAAAAACCTCCTTTAAATATTAGCAGTTTGATTGTTCTTGTTTATACTTTTACGCTAACAATGAAACCGGCAGGGTTGCTTTAGATTTATGTCAGCTTAGGAAACTGAACTTCCCTATTTTTATTAAGCAGATTACAAACTACTTAAACATTCAGTATACAATCTCTGTAATTAAAAGATGTTGACTAGAAGCTCTAATTTAGGCATTTATAGTAAAACTGAAATAACTTATTTTCCATTTGTTCTAAAGATTGTCGGTGTAAAAAAGGAGTATTGGTTTAAGCAAAGCCCAGTGCTAAAGACTGAGGTAAAATATCCTTCCTGAGCAATAAGAATCCATTGTTATTCAAGGCCGTTATTACCTGGTCTTAATAACACCTTGTGGCAAAATAAATTTACTTTTAAAATTCTAGTTGCCGTAACAACTTGTTACAGTTTTTCATGTGACATAATAAGATTCCAAAATAATTGTTTCATGAAGAAAAAACAAGATGAATGAAGATCAACAAAAAGGTTTATTCACTTATTTATCATTTATCTGATTAATGTATTTAAGCATTAAGAGATAGTCAGTGAAAATGCTTCCTGTTAAAGAAAAAATATGGTTACGTTCATTGAACTCTAAATTCTTATATTGCATAATCCTTGGAGCCTTCATGTTCTGCAGCAAATGACAGGTCAGTTTGTGATAGCTGCATACTGTGCATCAGCTTCATGAGAGGCTGACTTCAGTTCTGTCCCCATTACCCTTTGCCTGTGGTGAACTACTCCATAGCACAGTTTATACTGCTATGAGAACTTCTATCAAGTAGGAACCGCAGAATAATGTCGTGATGAAACTTCATTTCATGGTCATAACAGCAACATGGGCCCTCTATCTCCTTACTGAAAAGAACTGGCAACAAGCTTCCTCATTGCCTAGGAGAGGATTTCTTATGTGACCTTATCAGTGCTTACACATATCTAAAAAGTGAGTGTCAAGTGGATGGGGCTGTGCCCTTTTTTAGTGATACCCAGCAACAGAACAAGAGGCCATTGGCAGTTCTCAAGTGGAATGAACTGGAAAAAGCAGAAGTGAGGCACTGTGACATAGGTACCTATACTTCCTACACTGGACTGAGGGATTCTTCAAGGTATGTGTACATCTTATAAAACAGAGGGCATTGACAGCATTATTTGGACGTCTTGTCATTATATAAAAAAATAGATTAAAAGTGAATGGAAAGCTATAGCATTTTAACATCATTTTGGCTTGTATGGGAAGAAAACATAACTGTGAGTCTCATTACCATTAGTTCTTTCTGGTAGCTAAAGCTGACAGAGCAAGTTGGATAAAATAATTGATAATGAGAAATTACACTCATTTTACGCGAGTGAATAAAATCTGAATGTTCTACAATTAGTTTTAATATACTTATTCATTTAAAGCAATTTGCAAATAATTGATATACTACCGAAGGTTCAAATAGTAGTGGTTATTTTAGATTCAAAATCTAAACTGTTTGAATTTGTAATTCGTATGATATTGTTTCAATTTGAATCAATGAAAAAGGTTGAATATGAAAACATTTACAGTTGCTAAAGCCAAATTTGTTAATTGTTCATATTCTACAATATATTCAAAAGCCAGACTTCCTGCCAATCTCTATGCTAACAAATATGACTAGGAATACACTGGAGTTTCATGCAAAGCAGTCTGAAAATAAATTAATACCATACCCAGCTAAACTGTCTTAGGCAAATAATTTCAACACTGACCCGGCATAAGTGCATTTTATATAAAAACTGAAATAACTTCTGAACAGTTTTCTGAATAAAAATAAGATAAAATAAAAAGAATAAAGTTAGTAAAACAAAACAAAGAAAATGAAATAATAATAATAATAAAAACACCCAAAAAAGTCCTTATAGCATTCTAGAAATAGCAAAGAGCTCAAGTAAATGAAGAAATTCATGTCAGGCTCATCAGTAGTTTTGTTTATAACTGCAGAAATACTTTATGGTTATTAGGTCACTTTTTCTCACCACACTACTAAAGAAAAGTCAATTTAATCAGTTCAGTAATATTATCCAAATGTTATTCATCTTCCAGTTTTGATTTATATTTCTTTTTAATTTCAAATAGCTTTCTCAGTAATCTGGTTTTCTGGGAATTTATTGGGCTTTTATCTGTGGCCTATAACCCATCCAAATTATTACTCTAATTCTGTTCTTATTGGCACATACCACATTCTGACATTGTATTTTCTTTCATTCTAATTTCTGTTAATCTTCTGCTTGTTTCATGTGCTTTTCTGCTGTAAGATCTGGGAATTTAAGCAATTTTAAATGTAGCAATGATAGTATACCAACCAGGACAGGTTTCAGAAGCCTTTGCTATTTTATTATTTTTTTTCTTGTCTCCTTCAGTAAATATTTGTTTATTTATTTATTTTGCATATTTATGTACTGGTTTCATATAACTTTGTGCACTGTTTCTTCCTAATTTTTTGTGAATGCATGACAAAAATCATCACAATACACATTAGTAAATGAGATGAGTAGCAAGTATTCAGTTACTCTGTGTTTGCTTTAGGCCATATTCTGACACTTTCACCTTTGTTGAGTAAGTAGTCAATGAGAAATAGCATGGCTTTTTGATGTGGGAAGCAGCATGCAAGTGTGAAGAATCAGGTGCCAAGGATAAGCTCCAGGTGAAGTATTTAATAACAACTGACATCACATTAAGGCATTGGGAAACTGAGGAAGGTATTGCAGGTGGTCTTGCCTAAGGAAAAAATGGTGAGAGCGTTTATTCTCCTTTGAGCTGATTTTTGCTCACACTTGGTTTGTTTGGTAGAGATTTTTGCTCATTCTTTTCAGACTGCCTGAAGTTTTTAGTTGGTTTTGTGAAAATTAAAGTTAATTCAAATTGTTGTTAGACAAGGCAGTTGTACTAGTTTTGTACTGGAGATCTGTTTAACTCCATGATGGGTTTAAGATGTCGTGATCCTGCTCAGTGATGTTTCTGTCTCGTGTTGCTACTGTGCTGTATTTAGGTTTGGTTGCACAATGTAGGTAGCAGTTGTAGGAATTCCTTTAGGTAGATCTGAATCTTCAGAAATGTACTATTATATAATCTGAGGGACTATATCCTGCAACTCTTGATGTTGGAAGATTCACTTTCAGATAATACAAAAGGCAAAGACTGACTGCATGTGGGTTTCAAGAAGTTTCTGTTTGTCTTGACTTTTTGGGAGATGCTTAAAAGAAGTATTTCAAATGTTATGACAAGCTAGTATTCTGTAATTATAGAATACATTATTTAACACAAACCTAAATATAGCTAGATCTCTTACATCAATTTTACTTGATGTATAGAAAAATCAGTGTTGTTTTCAAAGCTTATAGATAATCTCTCAGTTTAGTGGTTGAAATAATCTGTATTAATTTATTTGCCTGCCACTGTTCATTCTGCTTAGCAGCCTGGTGTTCCAAGGCCAAGTGACCACACATTTCCTCTGGGGGGCGAAGTCCTTGCTGTTATGAAGCATACCTGTCTTCTTCCTCTGTGGGCAGGGGCTGGGTCAGAGAAAACTGTCCATTTCTTGAGTGCAAGTGAGAGCCTGGGCTGAGTTGGCTCATGCTGGGAAAAGGGATGGGACAGTTTATTCTAAGTCTGTGACTTGTGATGGAAAGGATGCCTTGCCATCTCCCACTAACCTATAGGCCATGAAGAGGCACCATGATTAGATTCTTTTTGGAAGTGAGCTGTAGAACTGGGTACCAGATGTGAACGCTTCTGTCACTTCTGTAAATAGTGTTTAATAGCGGCAAGAAAGCCACTATTTGTTCCTATCTATTAACACTATTTGTTCCTTAACCCCAACTGGGTTATAGTTGTGGACTATGGAGCCCAGACAAAATATAGAAACCATAGGGACTTATAGCCAGCTATGTTCAGTTTCTCTGAGGTTTTCTTACTTCAGCAGTGCTGTTCTGTCACTAAGTTCATCAGAAATACCCACACGATATAGTGATGTGGAGTGTTATGAAGCTGAAGTTCTTAGATAAGGATCTGTAACTTCCCCTAATTTTCTACCCTTGGAAGAGGGTTGAAAATAATGCAACTATTTCAACTAGCAATACGCCTCTTCCCATAATATTTTGGCTTAACTGTTGTGTCTAAACAAAGTGTAAGAAACAGGATTATAAGCAATGAAAAAATCTTTAGCATAGCTACCTGCTCTTAGGTAGTAGAGACATGTGAGCCAGAAACCTTTACTTATCTTTCTAGAGATCATGGTGGGGATGGGGGAAGGAGTGGTGTTGTTGGGATTCGTTAAGACAAATTTTCAACGTAGTTAAACAGCGTAAGTTGGCAAGTATAAAGCTCATCCTCTTGATTTCCCAACCTGACAATCTTTGATGTCATGCCAATGGAAACAGATTTCTGTAACATCAATTACATGTAATGTTCAAATTGAGGCTTTTGAATATGTATGATACTTGTCTAGTTAAAAATGATTTTTACTGCATTTAAAGATAGACCTTCACCTACAAAAATGTGTGATGGCTTTAATATTGCACAAGGTACTGAAATTCTGAGTTACACTATTCCACATGATAGTTCTTTTTCCAGATTAGAATTCAAAACATCCCTGAATTTCTAGAAATAACTTAGAAATAACGCTGTTAGCCATGATTGAGAACTTTCACTTATATTTACATAAAATCTAATCTTAACCCATTCAACAGTAGAGTGAAACGAGTTCTTTTTTTTGTTTGTTTTTATTTTGTATCCCAGTGGTTTACATTAGAAGCCAATAGAAACTAACTCAGTATAAAATCCTGTACTATGCTGGATGATGGAACAGTCCATGGTAGGGCTGGCATTTGAAGTACAGCTGAAAAAACAACAAGAAAACAACCTGTAATTAAAGCTTCTATCTTATTGTATCTTATAATATTACAACCCTGTAAAATTGTGTTGGGCCGACAGTCAGTGTCTACCTTTACTTCTGTCTTAGGAGACGGAGCAGCTTGTTTCAGTATCGGCTCTTGGTATATATAGGAAAGCTTTTAAAATATTTCTTCTGTTCATCCTTTCCTCCAGGCCTTTCACCTTTTTGCCAACAGCACAGCTAGACTCATGACTCCACTCTGTGGCCAAGTTCCACAACAGAGCTTCTTTTCGTCCGTGTGACTACATTGTGGCTTCATGTTGCAGCCTCTCCTTTTGAGAACCAGAAGGCTAAATTCTTTAGGCTGTTGTATTAGAGCTTTGGTGGCTCAACTCAAGTTAAAGAACTAGCCTTTAATCCATGTCACCTAAATCCTTATCTACATCTATTCCTCAGTTGCATTCAAGTCCCTATTTGACAAGGTACTACAGTTACGTTCTTACCATGAGACACCTACTACAAAACAGACATGTATGGCATATTTTATCTATATATATATATAAACAGAATAGATATAGTAATGTACTTCAAATGCATTTAGATAATTTTGTTTTATTCAAATCAGATTATCAAGATATTTCAGAGTGCATAGACATCTTACAACACAATAATAATAAAACTTAAACAAAAAAAACCTGCAAGCTAGCTTAGCCCTTTTTTTCAGGCTATTCATATTTGGAGACAACTAGGCCCTCTCAGGGCCTCCCTGAACAAGTGGATTTACCCCTACCTCCTGTAGCAGATGGGGAAACACTCCTGGCCAAGAGAAGTGCTGAACATCCTGCTGGTTTTGGGATGTTTTTTTGAGCAGCTCTTCCCATGTCACCTGGGGACATGCCTGAAGTCAGGTAAACAACCACTTTTATAAGAAAAACCCATAGAGCTGTGTGTGTGTGCAGCTGTGAAATGCAAATGCTCCCTTACCCTCCCTATTTGTGCTTATGAAATAGCCCAGGCAGCTGAATTGCAACCCTTGATGACTTCTCGCTTGCATGTTTGCTGTTTGCCTGACAGCTCTCTGCTACTTCTCCTTTGAACTAATTTTGCATATCAAATACTTTACTGAAACCCTGAAAGATTAGATCTATTCTGCACTTTTTTACCTAGGTAATCAGTTATTTTATCTCACATTTGTGGCTACCAAATGGTGTCATCTTGTTTTGCTCTCTTTTTGCAGTTGCAAGTTCTTGCTGCTCCCTTCAGCTATGACACATCTTTCTGAAGGATCAGCTGACTCTTTGTTAAATTTAGTAAACTGCTTCTCACTCAACCAACTTTTCAACCTATAGAGTTCTGTGCCAGTTAAGTGAGTTGAATGTCTTTGTTAATTGATCAGAGGAGTTCAAGTACCAGAGTAAGGCAGCAATGAAAAATGCTTTTTATGCTGGCATCTACTAGAAAACTCATCATTAATTATTGGTAATTGCATATTGCGGTTTACAATGCTTTAAGCTTGTTTTTGTCTGTAGTTTACTTTTGAAAATATCTTAGTTACCTGAGAGTTGTCTAAATCATTTCTCCCTGTTTTTGGATATCTGTAGATCATTTGCTGTTGTGCAGGGACATGCTTACCATTTGTTGCACTACAAGTATTTAACCAACACTGTACTTATCCTCTATCATGTAGTACTCATTCTCGAATTTGGGAAGGAAACGACCCTTGTTTCACTTGGAATAGAATGATGTCTGAGTTTTCATTTTCACCTTACTTGGAGTAGCTCTGACTTGAGCTGAGTGTCATACATTTGCCTGTATTCTTCACAGTATTGCTCTAGAAATAATCATCATCATTCAATCTAGAAATGACCATCATAAGCAGAAAAATAATGACAACTGTCAGGAGACTGAATACGGCAGCTGAAGAGCATCATAGCTTACCAGAATCATAGACTGCTTGGGTTGGAAGGGTTCCCAAAGATCATCAAGTTTCAGCTCCCCTTCCATAGGCAGGGCCACCAACTCCAGACCTGGTACCAGACCAGGCTGCCCCGAGCTCCATCTGGTCTTAAACACCTCCAGGGGATGAGCATCCATAGCCTCTCTGGACAGCCTGTGCCAGCACCTCACCACTCTCTCTATAAAGAACTTCCCCCTGACATTCAATCTTAACCTTCCTTCCTTGAATTTAAAACCATTCCCCCTTGTCCCATCACTATCTACCCAAATAAAAAGTTGATTCCCCTTCTTTTTATAACCCCTTTTAAATGCTGGGAGGCTACAATGAGGTCACCCCTCCATCTTTTCTTCTACAGGCTGAACAACCGCAGCTCCCTCAGCCTCTCTTTGTAAGGGAGGTTCTCCAGCCTTCTATTCTGTATTGGGGGTCCTAGAGACACAGTACTCCAAATGGGGCCTCATGAGGGTGGGGTAGAGAGGCCCTGGTGGTCACCCCTCTTCTGATGTAGCCCAGGACACCATTGGCCATCCAAACTGCAAGAGCACACTGCTGGTTGATGTTCAGTTTTTCATCTACCCAGTCCTTCTCACCACGGCTACTCTTAGGGAGTTCTCCCAGTCTGTATTCATATCTGTTATTACTCTGACACAAATGGAAAACCTTGCATTTTGCGATGTTGAAACAGATTTATTGCTTTTAAAATGGTGCCTTTCACATCTGAAAAAAGGAAGTTTCTCTTGGAAAAACTGAATAAGGAAGGTAGTCATAAAAACTAACACCTGTTGAGGTGTGAGAGCAACAGTGTGATGATTAGGTAACTTCCGGTGTTAAACTATGAAAAAAGGACACTGACAAGAATTATTTAGATGAAGATTCCAATTTTTCTTTGCAAATCTTTCAGTATCTTTCAGAATGTCTTATGGCCGAAAGAAAATGATGACAGAAAGCTAATTAGAGTAACAAGAAAACCAGTGTGTCTGTAAGTCAACATTTTAAATAAATTGGAGTGAAATGCATGAAACCAGGCTGTTTGGTACAGAGAGTTTGATCACCACTATTAGGACTTGCACGTGTGGACCTCATTGGAGGTAAATAATAGATTTTGTTTGTTTGTTTGTTTATTTATTGAAAAGTTCCCAGTGAGAAATCAAAGAAACACAAGAGAATTGCACATTTTATAATTTCATACCCTCCAGCTGGGGTTTTACCTTCAATGCATTAAGAAAATCTTGGACATTCTTATAACACCAAGTCCAAAGCATGCAATTCTTTCGTGAAGTATTAGAAAAATATTTCCTTTTCTTTTTCTTCTACAAAGCCTGAGAAAGCCTAACCTTGAAATAGCAGTGCATTTATGATGACTTAACATTTCCTGGGAGAAAAGGGTTGTTGAATATTTCCTTCTTTTCTTGCATAAAAGAGAAAAAGAGGACAAAGTGAAACTTACAAGTTCAGTCAAACTTTTTTCTTTTTTTCCATCTGAAGTGATGAAATTTGAGATCCTCCTATTATACTTCCTATTCTTTTTCTTTTATGAACCTCTCCTATGCATACAGAATTCAGCTCCTCATTCTACCTTGCTGAGGAAGGCTGACATCTGTAGCCTAGCTATTTCTGTATTTCCAACTTGCTCGAGAGATACTGTGCTATCGCTGATGAGCCCCAAGAGAACAATTGTGTGGTGTGTCATAGGAAATACAAACCAGCCAAGGTCAATCTGCAGAAGAGGTCATGGACATGAAGCATCCTACCAGCAGTTTCCATAGAGCATCTTGTCACTGTAAATTGGCAGGCTGAAGTCAAACACATGACATATGTCTGTCTGGTTCAACAAATCAAAACACTTGTTTCAACTGAACTGAGGTTATTTTCCTGCCTTTGGTATATCAACATACTTTACTGAAAACTATATTTGTTTTTTCACAACCCTTTCAATTGGAAACTCTTGCCAAGTCAAATACAATACCTACTTTAGCAGTAAATTGATTTAATTTTTGAAAACTTTTTCACATTATAGTCCTTCACTATACCCTGGCCCAAGCAATGTAGAATGTTATTGTCATTTTTACACTGTTGTATTCTGTATAATACAACTCCAGATGGTCCAGAGATAAAATATAGAGAATATGTAAGAATATGTATTTGATGTAGTCACCTTCGAAGTGTAATCTAAAGGTGTACTAATCAAGGTTATCAATACTGTGGAGAAGATAGCTAAAGCAGCTTAGATACTCATGCTGTATTTCTCAGTTGGTGGTAGAAGGAGATGGTATTTGATCTGAAGGTTTTTCTTTTTTTTTTTTTTTTGGGGGGGGGGGGTGTGATTTAATCTCTTTTCTTTAATAAAATGTTTCAACTTCAAAGTTTTCACAAGTCAAAACCTGACATACAAAAACTCCTCTCAGCATATACTAACATGCCTTAAAAATAAAAACACTTCTTAGGCAGGCTCTGCAGCTATCTGTGGTTCCTGTGTACTTCTTTCCCTTTGGTGTATGTTTAAAGCCTATCCTAGCTCTCTCAGATATACACGGTGAGAAGATGACCTGTTGGCTCTCATTACTTAATACATTCACGTGTAGTGATTCAGAGTTGGAAGCCAAGTCCTAATCTGATTGGGAATTTTCTGGTTACTGTGTGAATCCTGGTGCTGGCTCTGTGCTTCAGGCTGCTCTGCCTCAGGATAAAATACTTGCAAACAGTCCCTTCCCTGCCTTCAATGAATTTTGTTACAGATTCATATTGCTGTGAATTTTTTCTTTTCATAGTGTTTATATCGCCCATATGTTTAGATCAGGATTTTATTGAATGAAAATAAATTGACTGAAAGCTTTCATAACAATAACATTCACTGTACATACAATTATGTAGACATGTGCATAAAGAATCAACAGTAGGTTACCAAATTCAAGCTGGTGTAATACAGATTAATGTTTTTTTTTGTTGTTGTTTGTTTGTTTTTTTTTTAAATGCCATTTCAAACCAGAAATATACAAGGTCTACTGAGAAATCTCGTATTTACTGTATTCAAGTCATCCTATAGAAAAGGGAAGAAATGACATGCTGAACATCTTGTGCCTAAAGCTTTTAAGTCTTCCCTATTGCTCAAGTAACCATACAGTATTTGCAGCCACAGCTGTTTCTCATGTGTGATGTAATTGTTTCATTAAGTATTATTTGTTTGCTTTGATCAGATACTGTTATTACTGTGGATATTCATCAAAACATTCCCTGTGCTATTCTGAGGTAGGGATTTTCAGAAGTTCATAGCATTGGCTTAATTCTGCAGCCATGACCTAAATGGGAAAGGCTTCCATTGGCTCCCTTTTCATGTTTATAAACAGTTTTTAGCTCTGTATGTAGTCAAAGATAGCTGCATTAATCCTAAGAAAAAGTATAACCAGAAAGTACAGTCTGGGGATTGGGTAGGGGAATTGGACAGATTCAACATTCTGCTAGTTTTTTTAGGTAGAGTACAATATCCTTGAAAAGCTGAAACTTGGTCTCTATTCAGGAAAAAATACAATTTGGTTATAACTGCTTTGTGCAGTTTTAACTTGTGTGGTAGTGTCTAGAATAGTGCTAATTGAAATATACAACTTTCAAATGACATTCAGTTTCTCACTGTAGAGAAAACCAAATACTACACTGCCAGGGTTTGACAGCAGGCACAGCATTTCTAAGCTGTGAAGAAGAAAATGAGCCCAAAACATAGCAAATAATGCTATATGTGGCTCTGTCTTAATGCTACTGGGCTACAAAACAGTCACATGCACTTTCTTGAAATGCATTAGTATGGTTAGCATGCTTGTTAGTCAGCATTAAGAAGGCTGTCATGTGAATCTAATTCAGTTGAGATTGTATGAAAATATTGATTTGCCTGTCAAAAAAAGAGCATGAAATCTCTGTCAGAGGTAATGGATGAGGAAACACTCTAATGTATACAAAATAAATGCAAAAAGGCAGATCTTGACCTTTCACTCGTTTCTTTTTTTTTCCCCCCAAGTATAAGCAAAGGTTACCCAGTGGCATTCACAACCGTTTAACAGAAATCTTTTCGCACAAATCATGATTTACTTATGAAAGTCATTGCTGAAGCCAATAGCTGGACATAGGAAGGATTCCAGAAAGAATTTAATATTTTTATGAACAGAAAAAATATCTACATGATTAAATGCATCTGGGGAAATATTTCCCTATCATTCAGACAACAAATTATACTGATTGCTTCCACAGTGGATAGATTATCCCATATCTGTTGTTGATGGATGGCTCCTATCTTATTCTTTCAAGCTTTCTTGTCCTTTCCCAGCTATAACATCCCTCCCTTTCAGTTTGACAGCATTCCAGTTAAAAAACTGTCATATTTGTTTTCCCATCTACCACAATGAATTCCTCTCTCTCCATTAACAAATGACTTCCTGTAAACTGCTGGTC
This sequence comes from Centrocercus urophasianus, assembly GCF_019232065.1. Lineage (NCBI taxonomy): Eukaryota > Metazoa > Chordata > Aves > Galliformes > Phasianidae > Centrocercus > Centrocercus urophasianus. The sequence continues at coordinate 36,387,273 of NW_024884711.1, forward strand.
TGGAAGCTACTGCAGCCAAGGTTTTCCAAGTCATGAGGGAAGACTCTTAGACGAGGTATGAATTTTTTAACATGGAGGTACCACGTGTTTCTATGGCTCTGTAATGTGTTCATTTGGCTCCAATGATTCCCACTTAATATGAACATATTGTGAAGCTGCACTGAAGATCTAGGCTACAGAAATGCTGAGAATCCTTCCTTAGAGCCTTTAGAAAAAAGTATAGAACAGGACAAGTGTCAGAAAATGTGACAGTGCTGTACCTTACCTTGCTTCCTTGCTTTGTGTATGCGAGTTGATCATAGAAAGCAACAATCAGAGAAATTAAAGTTTAATGAAGTATAAAGTGAATATTAAGTATTTTTCCATCTTTTGATATCTGTATTCTGATTTCTGGTATATTTTTATGTAACAGATTCTCCTCCCTCTCACCAGTAGCTTTTTATTCACAAGTATGAATTTTTTTGTGTTCGTCATCTGTCAGTTGACATATCTTGCATATCCAAACTGTTTCAGTGATAAGATTCAATCTATTGCAATATCTTTCTATTTCAGTAATTCCCTTAAAGATTTTTCATTATGTGGTGCAGCACATGCTGAATTTCAAACCATCACATGTACACAAAACTAGACATACAAGGAGAAATTCTTTACTGTCTTGAAAACTCCAAAGAACGTGGCAGGCATGAAGTTGATACTGCAGTGCAGAGTGGAATTGTCAGTAAATAAATAAATAAATAAAACAGGTAGTCTTTTTGTTGTATATGAGCTGTTGGGTTTTGTTACTTTGCATCCTGTCAGATGACTCTCTAGTCTCAGAATGGCTGGGAGAGTCTTAAGGGCTGAATCAATTAATTGTTTTGGTGCTTCTCCATTTTATGAAATCCACAAGTCCAAACAGGTACTTGGATTCTTCACTTGTGGAGGGGAGAGACAGCTGTTCTATCAGTGCAAAAACTGTATGTGAAGTTAACTAGAAACCATGTAAACATGCCTTTGGTAAAGGCTGAGAAGTAGAATAGAGCCATGAAGTCCTGTGGGTTAATTTAGCTCACTTAAACCAACAGCCATAACACTCTTGAAATGAGAGTATGCTGATAAAGTGATGCTGCATTTCCTAGTAGGTTCAAATGAATAACCAGTGAATCAATCATGCCTGGCTGTTTTCTAAATTTGTAATGTATCTGAATGGAGTTCTTTACCCATAGAATACGATTTTCTAATTCTGTCTAGTTTGATAACAGCTTATGGGATAGACATATGTTCTGCTTGGATAAAATGAAGGAAGACACTAGAAACCAATATTTAATAACAAGTAGTAAGTAAGACTATAATGGCTAATTGCTTAGCAATAGCTTTGTCAAAGAATTAATGTCTAATGGCTAAAGGACACACTAGGAAACCTATGCTCTTGAGTCTCCACTGACCTACTTTACAGTCTTGGATAAATCATTTATTTTGTCTTTAACATCATTCAGCAAGCTACCACTGGAAATGCAAGAATGCAATCCTTTTGCAGTGTTCATTTACACTTTTAAGGGATTTGTCTGCTTTAGTTTTGTTTTTCTTCTTTGAGATGGCATACTCCTGCTATTGCATACCATTATTAAAAATGTTTGCTGCATTAAGATTGGAGAATGTTGTAGCTGAGCTATTTATTTGAGGTACTGAAACCTTAAGGACCTTGAAACTGTGCATGATTCAGTTATTTATTAAAGAAACAGAAGAAAACATTGAGGGCATTTGTCCAAATATTTTTTTTTTCTTACTGTATGGTCTTTATCAGTTGCTCCTTGAGAACTTGGTCTCTGTTATACAAGAACTGCTCCAAAAGTAATATCTTGTATTTTATTGTGTTGGCCCACAATGTCACAGGTAGATGTTGGTGGCATGGAAGTAAAAGTTAGACTTTCCTATCAACATTCCATTACTTTTTTTGCCATGTGATAGACAGTCTGGAGCAGTCTGGCAAAATAATGTGTAACATGGAAATCTGTATGAAGCCAAGGCGTGGAATCGAATTTCTCCATGCAGAAAAAGTGGCATCCATTGAAAGTTATTAACACTTGTTGAATATTCATAGAGACCAAACAGTGGATGTGAGCACAGTGAGGCTGTGGATGGTGCATTTCAGCAGTGGCAGCAGTCACTGGATCACCTCATCTGGTGCAGATTTTTACAAGCGTGGCATGCAGGCTCTTGTTCATCTCTGGCAAAAATGCATAGCTAATGGTGTTGACTATGCAGAGAAAAATGTGTTCTGTAGCTAAGAATTTGTTCTATCAAATAGTGTTATTGTGTTCTTAGTACCAGTTGTAGTTTCCATGGGAATTAGTAAGAGGCACTACTTTTGGAGAAGCCCATGTGCATTATGGTGTTTTTGAGACTTTTCTTTTCCTCTTAACTACTCAACTCTCCCTAATCCTTTGGTTTGCATATTATGACAAGTATGTTTCTGCCTGCTGTCTCTTGTTCTACTGCAGCATGTCACTGAAAAGAGTCCATTCTGGGAGCTCAGACTCACAGACCTCTCTGCACGGTCCATAATCCAGAGATACTGTATGGAAGAATACTGCATGCACAATTACAAATTGAATTGACAGTTTATGCTTGCTTTTTGGCTCTATTGCAAATAAGATCTCTGCAAATAAATTCCATTTAATAATTCAGGATAAGAGTAGGATCTGAGTTCAGAAATTGTCACCTTTTTGTAACATTAAAAGGTATGACTGCACCCAACTAAAATAAACATATTACAGCACTCCTTTTCTTCTATGTGCTTGTTGTTTGTTTTTTGTTAGTTTGTTTTCATAAGTATGTGCTATTATTTGACTACAGTTTCAATCTCAGAAACTGTAGCTTTTTATTAATCACAAAATGATGTGTTATCTAGTTCTGTCAAATGGAGTGGTCATTTCTTTTTTTAATGCAGCATGAAGTATTCTACAATCTCTTTATTCTGGGCTGGCTAAAGTCTGTCGTTTTCCTACAACACTTTATGTACTCCAACTCAGAGGTATTTCACTAGCTTATCTCCTTTCATTATTGTTTAAGGAGAGAAAGTGTTGCCAATTTCCACTTGATGAAATACGAAGTGAATGACAGCATCCTACAATTTTATGAAAGAATCTAGTTTTAAAATTTAAATGTGGCTGGCGTCACTTATCTTCGTATAGCTTCTGCCTATGTAGAAAAAATCTCTCTTTTTATAACAGCTTGTCAGCTGAATAATAGAATGGGGGGAGCCAACTTGAAAGACATGGCTGATTGGTGCGATTGAAAAGGCCTTTACAATTAGAGTTCTGGCAGAACACAAAAAAGAAATTGTCTGGCCATGAAGAACGAAGCCTACTTTAGAATTCCCTTTTCTCAGCCAGATAGCATGCATCACTGTTCATGCATTCTCTTGACATTGAATAGAGGACTTCAGAACTACCATCCCAAATTATCCCTTACTGTTTGGTTCTATTTGTGATATTTGTTTGGGGGAGGAACAAAAAAAAAAAACACACAACACTCTATTATTGACTGTAATGGCATGTGGCTAAATTCCTTTCCGTTTATGCACTTAATCTCTTAAATCTGTCTCCCCTCCCCCACTGATATTACAGCACTCATTTCACTTTAACTCTTTTTGTATGATGGGAAAAGAACAAAGTTCTTCCTTTATTCTCATCTTCCCTCCCTGCCCTTCATTTTACTTCCTTCTTCCCATCCGTCCATCCCCCTGAACTGTATGTGTGAATTGAAAAAGGAAGGAAGCCCTTGCAGGTGTGTTTTGGATTAGGGCAGCAGAACAATAGGGCAGCCTTCAAATAACTCTGTAACCTATTCACAGACAATGTTCGTTCTCTCATCTCCAGTGTTATTTAGCATTTGAAATTGTCACATACAACACAATGTAGTAAGTGATAAGAATAGGCTTTCAAATCCATTTGAATTGTTCTATGTCTCACAATTAATATTCCAGATTTTCATGTATTTTTTCTTAAATAATGATCCATTTGAGCATCTCCAAACACAAAGGAATAACGAAACGTATACAGTTGTGAGATGTGTTTCTCTGCATTGAAGACAGAAGCATTAGGGGGAGGAGAGATGTTGCTAATAGCATGCATTTGAGTCCTTCTTGCATGTATAATCAGCATGCTAAATATTTATTTTATATTTCCATAAATCTTGCAGATTTAAAAGCACCCCTGTCAAGGTAGCTTTCATCATTTTACAGTATATATTTTTAAATTGCTGTTATATATAAGAACCACTGAAAGCCTTCTTTCCAAATTGAAATTCTTGCTGTTTGTAGTTACAGAGCTGTGCATTAGGGCTACTTTTATCCTTTCTCTTAAAGAAATACAGTAGAATATGAAGATCCCAAATCTTGACGGTAGCTGGAGAAGGGGAAGAGAAGGGTAAGCCTTAGTCCTATTTCTTTTAGTTTTTGTTTTTATTTTTTTTGTTGTTCAACATCACATTGTTTTATGTAGGCTATAATGTTCCAACAAATGATATTTTTAAATTAATTTACTGATTTCTCTGGCAAAAAAATCAGTGCTTTTGTTATAAAAAATGTCACAGACCACAGGATGGCCCAGGTTGGAAGGGACCTCAAGGATCATGAATATCCAGCCTCCTGCTACAGGGAGGGCCACCAACCTCCACATTTAATACTAGACCAGGCTGCCCAGGGCCCCATCCAACCTGGCCTTGAACACCTCCAGGGACGGGGCATCCACAACCTCTCTGGGCAGCTGTTCCAGCACCTCACCACTCTCTCTGTAAAGAACTTCCCCCTGACATCCAACCTAAATCTTCCCTCCCACAACTTGAAATCATTTCCCCTTGTCCTGCTGTTATCAACCCTTTCAAAGAGCTGTCTCTCCTCCTGTTTATAGACTCTCTTTCGGTACTGAAAGGCTGCAATGAGGTCACTCCACAGCCTTCTTTTCTCCAGGCTGAACAAGCCCAGTTCTTTCATCCTGTCTTCATAGGGGAGGTGATCCAGCCCTCTGATTGTCTTTGTGGCTCTCCTGTGGACCCTCTTCAACAGCTCTCTGTCTTTCTTGTTCTGGGGGCTCCAGACATGGACACAGTACTCCAGATGGGGCCTCACAAGGGCAGAGAGCAATACCTTGATTTGGGCAAGGGAAAAACAAATTTTAAAAGTTTAGAGGTTTTGACAAAAAGTAGATTATTGTCCATGTGAGAAAGAATATATATATTTTGAAGAGTTTTCCTCATTAACTGTGTAAATTGCTCAATAGTTTCTACAGAAATTGTGCAATGGCTGACATCATCAGCTATGTTTCCTGATCTTACCATTTCCTATTTAGCGAGGCTTTAAGAGAAGTGTACCAACACTTGGATATTCAGATTATGCTATGGACCTTTTGTGGAAAGTCTAAAGTTTTAGCATACTTTGAGGACATTTCTGAATTGTGGTACACAATAAGTTAGATTAATCTTAAACGGTTTTGAATTGAGGACATCAGGACTTATCTTACAAGAGCCTTTTAGTGGAAGATATCTTGTTATGGAGGAAGTTTAGCCTTGCTCTGGTGTCATGTTGAAGGCTTTCCCAGTAAACATGACCATATACAGATTAATGAGAAAAAAGTCATTTGAACTGGGAAGACAAAGGTGACATGAATATTGGTAGTCAACTTATTTTCACTCATGTTGTTGCCTTGAATGCTGGTGTAGTTTAATGATACAATCTGTTGGGTCATCTATTCTTGTACAGACCTTGGATTTATTTTCGTATCGTAAGCAGCGAAGTTGGAGAACAACTCCTAGACCAGCTAAAAGGATGTAGCTTTAATTATCTGGTGGCTTTGTTCTTCAGTGCATCAGCTTTATGTTGCTCAATTCAAAATTGCTCTGAGCTGGAAATGCAAAAGTTTGATCCCAAGAGATTTGCTCTAAAGTCTGGATTTCTACTCCTCCCTCCCCTCTCCTACCTCTTTCAAATCTAGGTCAGTCCAAAGTGATAGAAATGCAAGCAACTGGAATTGCTGCCCACTTTGCAAATTTGGGCCCAAGTGTGTAATGAAAGATGATTGTGCTATCTGGTGTTATTCTCCTTGGTCCATAGCTCAGATTTCTTTGCTCAGTTCTTTTTTCTCTGTGCATGATTACTGGACTGTCATCATCTTTTCAAGCATGCTTTCTCAATGTAATAGTCACACAGAAATTATCCCAGTGAAAGTAGAGAAACAGGTAGATAAATTAACAAATAAAAATCCAAAGGTAACTCTAAATCTTCATTCAGACTCACCATGAAAGTGACCTTTGCCCTGATCTGGAAGACAATTTCTCTTATTCGTAAATGGTATTATTCTGAAGGACAAAATTGCAGTTTAACTGTATAAAGGTTTTCACTTAACAGTACCACTTTTATGCTGGAGCTCATAGCAAATTTTAATCCTTCTGTAAAGCTTTAAATCCCTTCCCTTCTATGTAAATTTCTTCACAATTTAAGCTTTCCTTCCATGGGTAGGATTCATTTTTCTCTGTTTGTGAATCATAAATAGTATTTCAAGGACTTTGAGAGGTCAGCTAGTGCAATTTCTCCCCCAGCTCAAGCTCATGTCTCAGTTGCCACTAACAGTGTTTTTGAACTTTTTCAAAAAACATCAAAGCAGGGAAAGGATGTATTTTTCCTGGCAAATCTATTTATCAATCCATCCTATATAAAATATTTTTAATTTTTTTTTTTTCAAATCTCCACAGTTACATATGACATGTATTGGTGATATCTTCCAAAAGAAAATGCTCAGCAGAAGTGCAGTCCTGGTTCTGTGTATGGGAAAGCTGCATCTCCAAACAAGCACCAATCTATCCTTGTTCATTTCAATAAAGGAGTGACTCTGAAGCTTACATGGTTAGCTAATTATGTGTTAGAGCTGCTAATGATTTCATTTCTACTAGCTTGGGCAGGAGCATCATTCTGACGTGACATATGATTGTTAGGTGCTGGTGAGGAACAGGGGCATAAAACAGACTGTACTGAACTTGTCTTTCTCTAATATTTCATCTTCAGCTGAGGTGCTGTTTTTACATTCATCCTTAGCAAATGAATGAAATAATTCTGAATCAACAAGCAAGTAGCATTTGTATGTTTGTGAAAAGGGGCTTGTAGTTTGAGGTACTGTTTTTGTTTCAGTTATTGAAGGCAGGGGAGTTGGATTACATGATCTCTTAAAGTCCCTTCCAACTCAAAAGATTTTATGATTCTATGACTTGTTTTTCATGTACACAAATAAACCTGCTTTGTTACTGTAATGAAAATAACTATCAATTATCATCATAATCAAAGAAGAGACATTCTTATTTTCCCTGAACTTATTTATCATTCTCAGTTCCAGGCACAGAACATTTTCTAATAAATAATTTAGACTATTTATGTGCCATCTTAAGACTTGATCTCCACTTTCCAGATTCCTGTTCAATATCTTTGGGAATGAATATTTTCATGTCATTACAAGGAGAACAGATATTACACACTGTCTCTGAACATTAAGAGAACTAGAAGGAAAGAATGTAAGGTCTTCCTTTTTATTTTAACTCACACCACAATTCACTCTTAACTCGGTTTATATATTTAAAAAGTGTTAAATTTGAGGGATTATTTCTGACTACAATCTAAACCACTTAAGGAATCTCAACCAAAGGTAGAACGTTATCTGTCATAAATTTGAATTACTACTACTTGTGTCAGCACTATCTAAAAGGAATCAATGTGCGTTTCTGAAGAAAAAGCCTATGACAAGGCTGATGACACTACTCCCAAATGGACTAAATTAATTAAATTATTGGAGCCAAATCTATGACATGTTTTATATATTGTTGCTTTCTATGGATTAGATTGAGAAGATAAGCTTTTTTAACAGGATAAAAAGGAGATATGTTGGGTGATTTTGTTTGCTTGTTTGTTTAATTTTTAATGAATTTGTAGAAATTAATGCCAGAAGTAGAATTTTTCTAGCTAAGCATACCAAGACCTTCACATTTTTAAAGAAAGATGGGAGAAGATATTTTATTATTTAATTCATTACTTCCCAAAAGTACAACCTAGGGAAGACAGCTCTTTCGTGAAGTGCATTAGCTTGCTGGGAAATAAAATGTTTTTTGACTGGAGGTGTGCTCAACATGGTTTTTTCTCTTATCAAGGACTGTAAGTGACAAAAAAGTATGAGGGGAGAAACTGCTAATTCTGTAAACATCACAGTTTAATAGAAAGGGAAAATATCCATTCACTTAAGCTAAATGATGTATTAAAGCATTAAGGGGAGATGTGCTCAGGCTAATGTTAGTCCAGTGATTTAAGAATCCCTTCCAACTCTAAGGATTCTATGACTCTATGACATTATCTCCAGATTGCAGCTTCACAGTGAGAAGGGGTTACATAAACACCTCCCAGGTAGGCAATGCCCACAGTTCTGCAGTTTGGCTCCATGCTACTCCTCCTGCTCTACCAGCAGTGAGAAGGGCACATGGGTCTGTGGCCTTGTGAAGGCTCTTGCCCTGCCCCTTGTAGCACCTGAGGAAGATTGAGCTGGTACAGTTCAGCCTTCAACTCATATTGGCTTTTCTCTAGTTTGAACAAGAGGAAAGAGGTGGCACAGTCTGGCTGCCTTAACAACAAGCATTTTCACTATTCTTGCAAAATCATTATCCATTTCTAGAATATAGGAATATGTAGCTGTTTGGTAGGGACCCAAAAGGATATGCCTGAATCCCCATGTATGCTCAGAACGCAGTAGTTCTGGATGTTGTCCCACAACTCAGACACTTATGCAATGCAAACAAATAAAAAAGATGAATAATGATTAAAACTTGGCTTTATAACAAGCTTTGAATCTTACTCCTATTTACAGGAAACACTGGGCTTAATAAAGATGCCTTGCATTGCACAGAGGCGATGTAGCCTGATTGAGAGCAGGCTTATAGCCTGTTCAGTTTTCCCAACTTACCTTCTGGAAATGCTTTTTTTTACATCTGATTGCATTTCAGGAAAGAAAAGGAAAGGAAAGAAAAAAGGAGAGGAGAGGAGAGGAGAGGAGAGGAGAGGAGAGGAGAGGAGAGGAGAGGAGAGGAGAGGAGAGGAGAGGAGAGGAGAGGAGAGGGGAGGAGAGGGGAGGGGAGGGGAGGAAAAGGAAAAGGAAAAAAGGAAAAAAGGAAAAAAGAAAAAAAGAAAAAAAAAAAGGAAAAAAGGAAAAAGAGGTATTTTTAGTCTTGCCAAAGATAATGGGAAACAAAAAAAGAAGAAAAATGAAAAAGAAGGTTAATGTCTATTTTAATTACTTCTGTATCTTTGAGCTAGATAGGCTTGCACAGTTAATTGCAAAAATGATTAAGACGAATGCTATTAGTCGCCATTTAAATCCTTTTTAGAATAGAAGAAATGTTGATAATGGGAATAAGCTTAACCCAGGTCATCACACTTTGCCAACAATAGATTTAATGACTAGAAGGTAACTGAAGGAGCAAAAAAAATTGGAGTACCGTTACAAAGCTGCAGTACAAGTGGTTCTCTGGAGGTTCCTTCCTGCTGAGAAGGACTAAGGCACTTGGAGGAACCTGGATCAAGGTTTCCTCCATTTTGACCTTCTCTTTTTACAGAGATTGATTTGAAATCAGAATTTAGTCTTTTCCTATTTTTTTTTTTTAATTTTCAGTGATTAAACTATTAGAAAAGTGAGAGTAGCATCAGTGTGGGAATCTAATTAAAGGGAAAGACATTTTGAGACAAAAGTTCTTAAGAATTGAAGAAATAAGCAGCCAATTCTGATTTTGACATGAAATCCTCAGTGCTCATTTTGATGTTAAGCTATTTTTATTTTGCTACTCAGTGGCAGTCAGTCCAGGTACTGTTACACATATTACAGGTGTTTGGGTACAAATCATCATTACTGATGTTGAAAGTTATCTTATTGAGTTGGGAAAAGTATGCCATAGTATTTTAGCTGCAGAATTCTCTCTAGAAGGGAAGACCCTTCAAAATTTCCATTTGGCATGTGGTCTGAGTGGTCAAAGACTGAAGTAGAGATAGCAGTGTCCCGTCAAATCTTTCTTCTTATTTCTGTCTGTTTCTTTCACTTTACTCTCTCTTGCTGTGAACAAGTTGGTACGTGTTCAGAAAATCTTTAGAAATATTTTCAATACTGTCATTTGTAGTTTGGTTGTGTTGATTTTCTCCCTAGGGCTCGCTGTAAATTGAATTATAGCCTGAAAGGCAATTTTAATCTTAGAAATACAGTAGAAAATGGCTTGGATTTTCAATTGGTTTGTTTTGGTTTTGTTGAGGTATTTTTTTAATCGTTTTTTCTGATTGATTGCACAGGTTAAACATTCAGTGGGTATTAACTGACGTAAAATGGGCCCATGTTCTGCATAGACTTTATATTGTCTTCCTATCATGTCCACATCATGAACACATTGAAGAAATCAATGGATCAGACACTAATAAATGACTTCAAAAATGTATTAGGTGTTTTTGTAGTTGCTAGGGAATAATATGTAGATTTTATTATTTGTTTAGTCTTCTTGTACCAATGTTTTGTTTTTAATTAATGTTTATGGCTTTTGGCATTCTCCAAGCAGATCAATAACATGATGAGTCTTTTAACACTGTTTCTGGGAAAAGTGCTGACACTTTCAGGACATTCTGAAGGAGGAGTTTGTGCATGACCAAGGTTGTTTGTCCATTCACTGTGAAGGCACAAGGATGAAAAACAAGCCAAACTTGACATTTCTAGAGACTATTGGGCTGTTTGTCTCATAGAGAAAACGAGGCTGACATTTTAAAGTATGCAATGAATGGTATGTAAGTAATGCTGTGCCACTGATTTACTGCGCCGTAAGCCAAAGTGATCGGTTTGATTTCACAAAAAGCAATTTCTGGAGCAGTGGACAAAGCATGACTAAATGTTCTATCAAGCTTGTAAATATTAATTAAAAATATTAGAAAATATTTTGCAACATTCCTAACTTTCTTGCACTGCTAAGACACTAAGCAAGACTCATGCTGCTAAGTTAGGAGAAGTATAAGCAAGCGTAACAAAAGCTGCACTGCATATTTCTACTTGTGCACTTAATGTCCTCAGAAACATGTGGCAGGTATCTTGTGCTGTTGAAAGAGATTAAGGAATGGCATCCAACTTAAGGGCTTCTTCAGGGCTGAACACACTTCCTTTATCTGGTAGGAATATGAATTTAAATGACATACAATACCTAAGAAACACTAATATCTGGCTAATCTAGATTAAATTCTCTCCCTGCCAAAGAACATCTTTGGCAAATTTTTGGCTTTATTTTTTTTAGGAAAGAAAGGCACAAGGAAGAGGTTTTCAGTTTGTTTTTTTTTCCACATTACTTTCTGACGCATATTTCTATTCCTCATAATTTATCATAGGTATTTCTGCTGAAATTACTGCTGGACAGTTGTGGTGTTTTCATTTCTGCTCCTTTTTCACTGTTATCCTCTCTGTCCTGACATGCTGTTTCCTGAAAAGTCACTTCCAGTCTTGTGAATCCCTGTAAGCTTTCTTCCCAGAAGAGAATTTCCTTGAAAATTTTAGGTGAACTGCTGTGACAAGTGTTCCAGGTGCATCCCCACACCCTTAGCTACTGCAGCCCCAATTTGTGACTTTCAGTAACCCTGAGTTTCACTTCAGATGCAATTTAGCAGTCTATCACTTAGCACCACTGAAATAGCTGAGATTTTGAAGTCTTCTGCTAAAATACTTCCAGCTGGATTTTTTGTTTTTTATTTTTTATTTTAATTAAAATGTGGGGTGTTAGGAAACATTATCATCAGCTTCTTACCTCCAACCAGAGTCATATTCATGTGTAGGAAGTGTGAATCAGTCTGGATTCCAAACACGCACCCGCATGCTCAGGGAATCTTAATGAAGTATTCCATCAGCCTCTATACATTTATTTTTCTTAAATATATTCCAGAAGAATCTAGTAGGTTTATAAATATTACCATGCCATTAAATCATAATAGTCGAAGAGAGATTTTACTGAACCAGAAAACAAGCAAATGAATAGAGGCAGAGAGATGACAGCCTGCTGTGAAACCAATGGTTACAAATTGGTTTCCTCTAGTCGCAGTTGCCTTTAACTGCTTTAGATTCTCAGCAGCTTTTCATTAAGGATCTCCACGTGCCCTTTTGAAAAAGAAAGTGCATGACCCTTTTATTTTTGGAAGTGCGTGTACAATGTGCATAATATCAGTTCAAGACTGGTAAATTGGAAAATCATTACGTAATGTATTTTAGGGGCCAGTTTCTTTACAAGGCAAGATGTTTCCAATGACACACAAATAAGCTGCACAGTCCAATTTTATTAATGTAGTAATTTATTTGTAGTACTTAGGCAACTTGTAATTTGGACTGAATAACTATTTAATTATTTGATAAGATTTTGTTTTGTTTGGTTCTACCATTTTTTTTGTTTTCTTGAGTAGAAATTTCTTTAAGAAATACCTACTTGGGGAACATATTTCTTTTTAAGGAAAGTGGCATGTTCTCAATGAATTTTTTGTTTGCTTGCTTTTATTTTTGATTGTCAGTAAATTCAAAATGCTCAGGTTGGAGTTCTTGGTTTATGTTTGGGCACATATTTTAATACATTTTTGAAGCTTTCTTGGTTTGGTATTTTATTTCTAGAAACAGCATTTTTTTTTTTCCCTTTCATCCCTTTTCATTGACTAAAAATTAGTTCCTGATCAACTTCAATAAATTAATATTTAATTGGGAATCAGATGCTATATTTTAAAGTATTTCCTATCCAAAGCATTGTCTGGGGTTTGGATCTGGTCCATGTATTGTTTACAGCAAATCAAATAAGTGGTAATGGAAGGAATTGTCAGTGCAAACAGCGTTGTCACAAAAAGCAAGTAATGTTATGTTTCTGGGAATAATAGAGATTTTCCCAAATGTCTGTGAGTTAAAGAGTCACTGTTGTAGGAGCACACCTAAATAAGCTACAGAAATTGGACAGCAATGCACGAAAGGGAATCTTTCATCCTTAGCAGGATTTATGGTATGGAAATTGCTGAACACTTCATAGTGTGCTAGCTGGTGACCTGGGGTTCACAAGTACAAAGGAATTGCAAAGATATATGATAACACAGGATAATAGTTTAATTTCTGAGGTAGTCTGAGTAGCTATAAAGTTAATATCTAATCTGTTCCCCCACCTACTAACCCATAAGATCAAAGTGGGTCATACAGTTCTGGAAATAAAGTATTGCCTGGTAGTTTTGGATATCATTCTCCAAATTATTTCTATGGGAGGAATAAGGCTTGAAGAGATACTGACGTATATGATAGATCAGACACAGTTACAACTCTTAGTTAGGGTGACTAAGCAAGACTTGAGCAGTGCATAGAGCTCCCTGAGCTTTCAGCTCTGGTGGTGACCTACATTCTTTGAATCACAGAATCATGGTCTGGACCATGATTCGTGGTCATGGAAGGGACCTCAAGGATCATGAATCTCCAACTCCCCCCCCCCGCCACAGGGAGGGCCACCAACCTCCACATTTAATACTAGACCAGGCTGCCCTGGGCCCCATCCAACCTGGCTTTGAACACCTCCAGGGACGAGGCATCCACAACCTCTCTGGACAGCCTGTTCCAGCACCTCACCACTCTCTCTGTAAAGAATTTCCCCCTGACATCCAAGCTAAATCTCCCCTCCCTCAACTTAAAACCATTTCCCCTCCTCCTGAAGTTATCAGCCCTTTCAGAGTTGATTCCCCTTCCCTCTGTAGGCTCCCTTTAGGTATTGAAAGGCTGCAATGAAGTCACCCCGCAGCCTTCTTTTCTCCAGGCTGAACAAGCCCAGCTCCCTCAGCAAGTCCTCATAGGGGAGGTGCTCCAGCCCTCTGATCATTTTTGTGGCCCTCCTCTAGACCCTCTCCAACTCTCCCTGTCTTTCTTGTACTGGGGGCTTCACACTTGGACGCAGTATTCCAGATGGGGCCTCACAAGAGCAGAGTAGAGGGGGCAATCACCTCCCTGTCCCTGCTGGTCACCTCTCTTCTGATGGAGCCCAGGATACCATTTGCCTTCCAAGACACAAGGGCACAGTGCTGGCTCATGTTAAGTTGATTGGTTTGATTTGGTTTGATTTAAGTCCTGTCATTCAGTATTCTGTATGAACAGAATTCATGTTGAATTACAAATGTTTTGGCTCAGGACTTCTGCTTATATACGTATATCTGTGTAGATTACTAAACAAAACATAAGTTTGAATTGTACCCTTTGTGTTTCTTCATCTCAGTATGTGATGCTCCAAAACTGTGATTAAGGTAATAAGTAACCCTTTCTGCAAAGCATCTCTCTCTCACACTGATTTCAAGTTTGATCTTAGACATACTGGTCAACCATATCAAGAAAGAAAACTCAACTCTGGAGGGAATTCTAGAGCAAAGAGTGGAGTCTAACCACCTAGAGAGCCTTTGCAAGAGCACAAATAAATTGACTTCTGTTTGGGTCTGTCTTTATCTGAACTTAGCACTAATGCATTTTGAACTAACATCATTAGGAATTTGCTGCAGCTGCTCTAGCTTGACAGAAACCCAGGACTGTCATTGAGATTTTACAGTAGAGCTGCGCTAGAGATCTTAATGCTTCTCTGTATTAAAATCCTTGTTATCTCTGTTAACTTTTATTTACTCCTGTCATAATGTCCTTCAGTAGGCTAACAGTATGAAGGACACTTGGACCCATCAATATACTCTTTTGTGGACTTGCTTGGTAGGAATGCCAGGGCAAATCTTCAAAAACCAGTGTTCAAAAGAAGCTTCACAAGAAGCCTGAGAAATGCAAATCCTATTTAAATAAGGAAATGATGTTCTTCAGTGATATCAATAAGACTAGCTTGAGCAAGCCAGTAATGCAAACGGAATCAAAAGACATAAAGTCTGGCTTGACTGCCAATAAAACTGTATGTGTCGTGGAGAAACTGTAAATGACAATGAACGAGAATGGCTCAGAGCTTTTACATGAAAGGGACCAGTGGAGTGTGATTTGGGCAAGGATACCATTGGTTCTGGGCCACTGAGATTATTTAAGACACGACCCATCCTCCCAGGTTGCCAGTAATGTTTGTGAGTACAAGCAAGGATAAGACAGGAGGGGAAAAAAATCCAGGCATTTATGCTCATACAGCTACTGTATAAACTGAACTCATTATGCTCCCATTTTTTTGTTTTCTAATGTCTGTCTCTCTTATTCAGAATAGACCACTGAGGGCTGCTTCTGTATTTATCCAGACTATAGGGCTAGTTGCATGAATTCCAACTCTCTCATCAATAGTGTATAAAACACTAATGAGCATGGGAGGAACCAATCAAATAATGTGGGCAAATCTGGAATTCATTCTTATTTCCTACATAATTTCACCTAATTGACAAAGAAGGAATAACAGAGGATTAATTGATACAAAAGAATATGAGTGAGATGGCTGAATAACTTTGAGGGAGTTTCAACATTAATAATACAAACACCAACAATTCAGTTCCTCCTGTTTACTATCTTTTATTGCTTATGCATTACAGCTGTACTCATTTCTAAACCAAAGACCTCATTGTGTTACAAAGCATACCTATGTGTCAAAGGACTTACTATCCAGACATTTAGATTTCCTGTAACACGCTATATACAATATTTGAACAAAACAGCAACCAATGGCTCTGATATACAAGAGGTAAGGCTTGTTTCACATGTAATAAAGTTACTCCTACTTGCAATTACATGAGTAAAATTACCTGCATGTAGTAATTGAAAGGCAGCATGTTAAGTCTCATTTCACTCTCTCTTTTTTGATTCTATGATGTGTTTCTTAAAAGAGTATATCAGACCAGGTTTTTTGGGGAAAAATACATCAGAAAAATAATCTTGGTGGCAATATTTTTATAGTGTTTTGGTAGCTCTGATCACAATAAAGCTTATATGATGTTTCAGTATTGCTCTTACACAAACATTTTAAGAGCAAAGATGAAAGTTACTAAATGTGTTTTTTTAATCTAATGGAGAAGAATGAAGAAGAAATATAAAAGATCAGGGAACACACTAAAATTGCAAATTCTCTACATAAGTAATAAGTGAAATATGATATAATTAATGGTTATTTCAAATTTTAATAAAGTTCCAAGCTGAAAAAAACAAAGCATTGAAGACCTGGAAATCTGTCAGTTTAGTTAAAGACCTGTTCTATGGTCACTGGCTTATGATGATGTTCTATAAACTGAAAGAATACACAAATATTCTGTTCTCTAATTTTAAAATATTTGGCTATAAATATACTACCTTTTAACATGGTTAACATGGCTTAATAATTCAAGTCTACTATGGAAGCATTCTGATTTTTGCAAGTATCCTTAAAAAGATGTGTATCAGTTTATTCTAGTAGCAAATACTAGATTTACTTAGATCTTCACAAGATCAATTGTGCAACTTTCCAAAAGGAATGAATATTAAAAAGCTGATATCTCACACAGTGCCTGCAAAGATTAGAATAACTTAACCAGTGTACATCAAAGATTTATCCACCTTAAGCTCCTACAAGAGAAGTTGTTTTTTTTTCACACTTGCACATGCTATGCATGCATAAACAAGTAATGCTGAGCTGAGATGAAGGGGAGGTGAGGTACACTGATGCCAGCAAAGACAATACACAGATGAGAAAAAATTCTATTTCGTAACATCTAGATGCCATTTTCAAAGTTAACAGATGTAGGTGGAAGCATTTCTGTCTTAATACAAGAATATTTATTTGGCTATTCTTTATCTGTCTTTCCTCCCCCTTTGCAACCGTAAATTTAAAAATGATTATATGATTAGGTGACACTCTCCTACAGATGGAAAGGGAATACATATTCTGTAAATTAGTTTCATTTGTCATTAATTGGATTGTGCTTGGATTCACAAATTAACAAAGTATATCTAAAGTATTACCAAACTCAGTTTTCCATAAGGATATTTAATATCAAAATCACTGACAGGTTCATTCATGGATCACTGTTAAGCTTGAGTAAATTTTGGAAAACGAATGCTGCTTGTAATAAAAGAAATACACTGCTGGGGGAAGAGCTGGACCCTTCAAAGTATTAATAATCATTTATTCACTCTTAAGGTATTCCTCAAACCTGTTATAAAGCAGGAAAATTCCAGCTGAATCCACCAAGACATGGCCAATGCCAAAATGGAGCTTGCTGCCTGGACACTCCCAGAGCTGAGCTTGGTAACTGAGAAGCTATATTTTTTTATGAAGACAACTGAATTACCCACTTCTGAAGAAAAGTATTTTATGCTTAGCCATGAGTCAAGGATTTTCAGGAGTTGTCATTTTTCACATTCAGGTTTCATACAATGTGCTTGCAGTGAAACTCTCATTGTAATGAGACACACAAAGATAGCTGTTCTAGGCATCTCTACAGAATTATCAATAAAATGAAGCATAATTAAACAGCTAACTGGTTTTCCCTCAGTCTCTGCTTCTGCTCTTTACTAATCTTCTTTGAAAAATGAGTTGAGATCCACACAGTAAATTGTTCATGTAGAAATACTTTTTATTTACTGAGGAACTGTTCTGTTGTTGTACATTCAAATGTCATGTTTTGGGCAGACAGTGCTTTAGTACTATAAAAGCACAGAAATATATTGAAAATATTAAAGCTCACTTTTGTATGTCTCACAGGAAAAACAAACAAGCCAAAAAAAAGAATGCTGATTGCTGGGTAAAAGCAGGCAACAGCTGCTGTTCTAGTCTAATTACAAGTTTATAGCAGTTTTTTAGGCAGTAAGTTAATGAAAGTCCTGGTAGTGCTAGTCCATGCTTTGACATAGGACCTAACAAAAAATGTTTCTTGGATAAAATCTGAAAGGTAGGATGAAGGGGAAGGACTGTCCTGCTTGATGGTATTTTACAAATTTTTTTTGTAACAGTTTTTGTTTGTTTGCTTTATTTTGTTTTAAAGAATCAAGCACAGCAGAAGACATGACAAATCTCTCCAATATGAAAACAGTTTTATCAGAAAAAATACTTAAAAAAAAATATGGGAACAAAATTTAACACAATGCTGTTGTGAGTCAACTAAAGCTCTCTAAGCTTTTGGAGAAATAGAAATACAGAAGTTCAATTTTATTGTAACAAAGTTAATGACAATCTGTAAAATTAGGAGTTTCACTTTCATGAAATTTACATTCATCCAAAAACTCAGTAACATTCTTTATTCATATAAAGAGAAAAGCAGTAATTTTATTCTATTTAATGCAAACTATTATATTGATATGCTTTTGCACATCATACCGATTTCTTCGGCTATCTGTGGATGAATCAGCTCCTGGAATTTATTTGTTCTCAATCTACTGAAGGTAGTTGTTAGATACCAAGAAATACTTATGTTATTATCTAAGCATATTAGCTACTTATAGAAACACCAAACACTGCTACAGTTGTGTCATGAATCTCACTGTATTTCCCTGTGCTCTAGAAGAAGGCAATCTTTGGATATTGTTTGCTCTTTCACAAAAATTAAGAATGATGTCTACACTCATCACAAAACTTATTCTAATGTCATAATATATAAAAGTGCATCAACACCTCACTTCATCAGACTGCTCAGTGGAAATTTCACCTATAGAGTAAAAAACATGTAATTCAAATCATTGAAAAATGGCATTTCCTTCAATTCAAACGTTAAAAGACAGAAAATACTGATAACTAGTGATTGCTAATGACATCAACTGGTTGTGATATTGCTGTGTAAAAAATTGCATCTCATCAATTAAGCCCTGGTAACTGAAAATGTGCATAGTTTAGCTTACCCTGAAAGTAAAGCACATTAAAATGGACCCATCAAACCACAGTGACCCATCAAGTTACAATAACGTTCTACTGTGTTTGTCTTTCCATACTAATGGAGTATGTTGAGTTAGTCCCTTTAACTAAAGATATTTTAATCATTTTCTCTTCTTTCAGATGTATTTCTTTACCATAACCTCTACTTTAAAATCATGTCCTTTTTTTTTGTGTCATCATTTTAGAAATTTTATTTAGTAAAAGGCTGAAAATCAAGATCAATTAGAGCAACTGAATCAATTTTATGCAGAGTTCTGTGAAATTTACTGCTTATATAACATTTCAGTTATGAAACTTGATTGCTGTTTTCATTTGAAACATCAAGATTTACGTAACATTGAATGAAAAAATATGTTTCTTTAAATGACATCTTCACTGAAATTGTACACTGAGGAAAAAGTAAAATTATGTTTATTCAGACAGCATCTTAATATAAGTTATAGAGTGGGGACAGCTTAATGGTAACCTGCCATTTCTAATGTAAATCTACTTCACAGATGTAGACTCATGCACTGAGTTAAATGAGTATCTTTCAATAGGGGAGAGTTAGCTTACATTTTTGTTGGTGGATTTACTTTTAGCAGATTATGAGTGCATCATACTGCAGATGGGAATATTTATGAATTGAAACCTAATGGCTGTTACCCAATATTTGCTTGAAAACTACTAATTTACCTTTCCTTCTAGGAAATTTGCAATCCAAAATATTTGTATAGCACAAATGTTATGAACATACTCATATATAGTTGAAATGCAATTATTATTATCACACTTCAAGGCAATGTTAGAGAATGAGTAGACAGTAAGACATGCAAGAATCCCTCCTCTCTGAAATGAATTTTCCTCACCTTAACACTGAAAGAAATATGTTCAATTATTCTGTGACTTTATCAAAGACAGTATAGTAATTAACCCTAAAAGTGTCATAAACAATATCGTAACAGGAATAAGCAACTAAACCTCTGTGATCAAGCATCTTATATTGTACTGTCATTGTTATGCAGACTGTGTCCAAGACCATCCTGTCTCAAGATCACAGCAATTAATGACATTTGCTTATTCCTGTGTTTTCCTGCTGATCATTGTGGCACTCTCAGAAATAAATAACACCATTCAGCAGGATTTTAATTGAACTGGCTACTATACAGAACTGGAAGGAATTCTCAAGGGACAGAAGATTCACAGCTCTAAGTGAAAGCAAGTAGAAGAGGCCAGAAGCTCTTGCTTCTGTTTCAGCAACAATAATAAAAACCTACTGTATAATAGTACAATAGTCCTTCACAGACAAATTCTACCACCTTTTCAGTGGGCTGTACCCTTTCACTTTGCAAGCCTTGTGTCCTTTCCTTCATTCACCATCCCTCATGTGTCTCACTTTGCTGTTACCTCTCAGATTCACAGCAATATTTACAGATGTGCCCTTAAGATATCAGACTGTGTTCACTGTAGGAATAACTTTCCAGCATTCTCTCGAGCACAACTGCAGAAACGTAGGAATTCATTACAAAACAAAACAAAGACCCAAGTGTGAAATGAAAGTAATGTACTGTCTGTCTTGTCTCTTTTTCTCTCTTTCTCTCCATTTTCTAACTAGGTACTGGAACTGTACAAATATTTGTGATAAAGCAACTGCAGTGAAAAGAAACACAGGCGTCTTGTTATGCTTCATTTAGTCTGACTTGACCTTTTTTGAAAGAGATTTATGCTACATGAAACATAAAATATTCAAATCAGGAACCCCCCAATCCCCACCCGCGCGCCCCCGAACGCCTCCCCCCCCCCCCCCAAAAAAAAAAAATAAACCCAAAAACAAAAACCACAATGATTTAGTAGATTAAAAATTCACTTTACAACTATCAATAAGCCAGATGGCTTAGTCTTCATATCTTGGCACCTTTCTGCTCATTTATATTCCTTCCTCCCCCACTCAAAAAAACATTGTAATTGCCAGTATCTTTTTTTCTTATTGAATTAATTTGTAACATCTTCATACCAGAAAATGGAGAGAAGAATATTGGAGTGTGAGCTTGCATGGCTGCAGTGGAATCCAAGGCACACAGTACTGTTTTAGCTACATGGGCTTCATAGAGCACGTTCAGCAGGAAAGCATTATCATGAGGATCTATAAAGAACATGAAGCAAGACTTCTTATTTTTAAAAGTTATTACATGCAGCACAAAGAGCGACTGGTGTAGTGTGTGGCCTGGACTTCTCTGTGGACTGGTTTGAAGTGGAGCGAACACCAGGTGGAAAGGTTTATTTGCATTGTTGACATAACCATAGAGCTGAATTTTCCTCTCTTCGGGGGATATGTACAAGATGCTTAATTACACACTCTCCTCTTCCAGTGAAACAGAGCATTTGAAATTTCTTCTCTCAGCTGCCCATGCCCTGCTAACCCCTCTTGTCCTAGAGCTGATGGAACATTTTTTTTCAATATGTATCACTTAAATCCAGGAAAAAGCAGGCAGTTGACTTTCATGTATTTTATGAACAGGTAAAGGATAAACAAATATATGTAAGGAATAGTCAACATACAGGCTTGCAGAGCTCTATTTAAATAATATAGAAGCTTTTCTAGACATTCTTTCCATCAGAAAAATCTCTTCCTACTTCATTATTAATGAAGCTACAATCAAGTGTGACTTGGGCAGATGAAAGCAAGTTTTGACTACATTTTCTCTTATACTAGTTTGCCTAAATATATTGTTACCTTCTTAAATTAAGCCTGTTTTACTGTGAACATCAACAAGCCTCGAAACTGATGTTAAACCCAAGTTTGCTGAAATGTTCAAATGTTCTAGTATCCAGATTAAAATTATTTATGTCATTTATACTGGTCAATTTAAGGAAACAAATTAAACTGATATAATTTGAGCTTAAAGCAGGATTAGAATTTCCACATTTGGTTTTACAGTGAATTAATTTAAGGTCTGTCTAGATGGAAGACTTGACCAGAATAGCTTTCTCATAACAATGTATCTCTCTGTAGATACTTTTATTCTGGAAATGCCTGCCTGATTATTTATTTTGGGGTTTGGATTTTTTAAATCATGTTCAGTTTCATATACTATTGAATAAAGAGATCTGTCTGAACATACTTACAAGTACTTTATTTTAGAAGAAAAGATTCAAAAGTAGACAAAACTTTTGATGCATTTAAAACCACATTGTCACTTAACTCAAGGTGTAAGCCAAGGCCTGGGGTATTTTTAGCTCTCATATCTTTGGAAATTCAGACTTTGAACATGTAGAAATACTTCAATTGTGATTCAAAAATCCTTTGACAGAGAGGAAAGCATAATTTATCACGCTGTGCTGGCTGATTTACTGTACATGTAAGCTCTACTTGTCACTCTGAATAACACTGATAGATTTAATTCCAAACCACATGAATGAGCCAGTATTTTTCTCTTTTCAGCTCAGTTGTGCAATACTGTCATTTGACAAGTGTGCCGAACTTGTGAGGCAAACTGCAGGGCATCACAGGATCTAAGAAATTCTAGCCAAAAAGAGAAAGCTATTCCTTTGGGAAGAAAATTGTCATAAATTTCACATATATTTTTGGAAGCTTTTTGGATGAAAGTAGTCACAAGGAATTGTAGTTGAATGCAAAGATTCTGAACAGCTGAAGTTGGTGGCAAACCAAATGTGATGGAATGTCAAATTAAAAGTATAGTCACAAATGATAGGCCACTGTCAAGAACCAACTCTTCAAATAATAAATTTCTGTTATCGGGGTAAGATGCTGAATGTATACTTGTTAAAGTCACATAGTTTTACCAGAACACCAAGCACTGTTGTGTTCCTGGCAGCAGGTACAGGGGATGAGTACAGAAGAGTATAGGAATGAGATAAACATATCATTTTCCAAGAGTATGTCTTGGGGATATGTTAGTACAGCTCCAACTGGTTTACTGCTTAGAGACATTCAGAACCAGAAATGATGTCTTAGTATTAAATAACCCCCAAGGAATTTTTATTCCACAGCTTTGTCTGGGTGGACTCATGTCAACTCTGGCACTTCTAAAAAACAAGGAGTGTCACTTTTCAGTAAGCTTTAAAAGATGAACCACTGTCTTTGTTTTAAATCCATCACCTGCTAGTTCACCTGATACCTCTCACTTCTCGTGTTAGAAAAAACAAATCCTAATCCTCACTAGTTGCTGCATGTAAGCATCTAAAACAGGCACACCAGTTTGAGTCTAGACAACTTAGGGTAAAAATCAAAATAATACAGTAGCTATCAATTTATCTTCATAGTTTCATGAGAAATATATATTTTTAAAAAAAAGCCAACAATAAAAAAAACCTGCATAACCCATTTAGCTTTAAAAATACTACTAATTTAATAATACTAAAATAAAATAAAAATAAAATAAAATAATCCCTAGTGAGTCATTTTTTTTTCTTCTGGTACTAGAGTACAGGTATTTTGGCTCGTTTGACTTTGGAAGTGCTGATTTATCAGAGGCTATCATCTTTTCTTAGGTCAGGAAAGCAGCAAGCTCTCTCTCCTTTCCTGGTCCCCAGCAACACAGTATACAAAGATGAATTGCTGCATTCAAAATAAAACTAGTCCCAACCTAGAGACAATAGAAATCATAGAAGGATTTCACTCTTGCAAGGAAGTATTCTAGGACACAGATATCTTCATTGGGCAATTATGCTCCAGGCTTGACTCTGCCTGATGGAAAGCAGTAAATCCTCTTACAGCAGCTGTCTGGGCTGTGTAGTCCTGTTCCTCTGGTTCCTTTAAATGACAGCCAGACTGCAATTTTTTCCATGGGATATGTTGTCTGAGTTGACTGGGACAAGAGCAACTAGCATCTCTCATTTAACTATTTAAGAAAGGAAAATAGCAAATTTACAAAGACCTGCATGGGTTCACGTGATCTCAAATTGTTCACTGCTCCAGATAACTGGGCTTGTTTAGTTTAGAGAAGAGAAGGCCCCGGGGAGACCTCATTGCAGCCTTCCTATACTTGAAGGGAGCTTATAAACAGGAGGGGGAACGGCTGTTTACAAAGGTGGATAGTGATAGGACAAGGGGGAATGGTTTTAAACTGAGACAGGTTAGACATTAGGAGGCATATCCTTCACACAGAGGGTGGTGACGCACTGGAGCAGGCTGTCCAGGGAAGTTGCGGATGCCCCATCCCTGCAGGCATTCAAGGCCAGGCTGGATGTGGCTCTGGGCAGCCTTGTCTGGTGGTTGCTGACTCTGCCCACAGCAGGGGGCTTGAAACTGGATGATCTTTGAGGTCCTTTTCAACGCAGGCCATTCTGTGATTCTATGATAAGCAGTTTCAGTCACTGGGGTTGCTTTTTAATTGTTTTCTTTTTATGTCAGCTTTCAGTCAAATCAAGGTCTTCCTACCCATTCAACAGCCAAGCAGTCAGTAGTGCTGACACAAAAGTAGGAGGAAACATGAGAAAGGAGAAAATAGGAGCAGGGGAAGGCATCTGATGAATACTGTCTGAGGCACAGTCATTTTATTACATGTTTAAATCCTGTTTTAAAATGCTTTACACATCAAAATAAAATTTGTATGAATCTCTCTGCAGTCAGATGTACATTTCAAAAAGTACCTGGCATTAAAGGTAAGGAACGTAAAAGCTATTGCCACTAAAAACCAGGAAACATCAATTCAGTTGTTATTTACATTCCATTAAAAAAATAATAATCTTGTCTTTTTTCTAGCCTAGACTTTGCTGACTTCAGCTTCCAAACATGAAATCTCATTACACCTATTTCTGCTCTGCTAAAGTACAACTTCAGCCCGATATCCTTTGATTTGTAGGTGTATCAGTAATCAGGTTAGAAGCTCCTTAAATTCCTCACTCTTTCATCACAAATCAGGTTTCTAGAACCTGTAGCATTTTTGCGGCTCTTTTCTGAACCACCTGATTTTACATCATCTTTTCTGCAGAACAGTCACAGGGTCTGGTCACTGTGCTGCAATATCTTTTTGCTGTATTTCACACAAGATGAATATCAACTTCACCTTCATATTTCATATGTATTCACCAGAGCTGTTTCTCCTGTTACCAACAGCATCACTCAGCTTATATTAAGCTGCTTTGCTACCACAACAATTTTGAGTGTTTCAACATTTCAAGTACTTCCCACTAGTTTCCATACTTGCTAATTTCCACAAGGACTGCAACGTTTTGATTTTTGATTCTTTTAAATGAAAACAATTGCTATGGGAATTACCAAATTTGTCCATAGAAAGTAGATATCCTCTTTATTGACTATACCAACCACTTCTTTCTTCCATAATTTTTGATAAAAATTTCTATATTCTCTCAAGACTACATATAAGGATGTTGTATCACATTTGGTCAAGAACAGATTGCAGAGGGACTAGTTCCACAGTGTAATGATTCGTTATTACAATCTTTTGAAATCTGACAATTAACAAATATTTAATTAGAGAAAGTTTTTAATTGGAGCTGCATGGCAAATAATTTCTCCATACTGCAAAATCTTCAGGATTTCAGGATTTTTTCTCCTTGCTTAAAATAGACAGAGATGCTGAAATCTCAAATTCTGGAGGTGCGGAGGTGGGGAAGGAAGAGTAAAAAAGGATGAAAACTTGGAAACCATGAATAAAAGGTGGGATGGTTGGCTAGATGCTGTTTTCTTTTTTTTTCTTTTCAGCACTTGGAGAGTTTTTACACTTATTTACAAGAATTTAATATTATAAAAATATTTCCCTTATATATCTGAACAACACCAACCAAAATACCTGAAAGACAGAATCTTATACTGAAAAATTGAGAAATAGATGATAAAACAGAGAGAACATCAAAGCCTAAGAATAACTGATCAAATGCAACTCTCCCCCACACAAAGGCTGCTGTTTTGGCAAGCTGTCACTTGCCAAACTGAGCTAGTTTTAGTCCATTTAAGAGATCTTCACCGATTTTGTCGAGTGATAATTTTGATATCTGAATGTAATACAGTACTACATCAAATGTCTGAGAGGCACCAGGAAGAGAGAAGGTTCAGTGAACTGACCAGATATCTAATGTATCATTTATAACCTGCAGTCTGGGAATTCATTGGAATTCAGCCTAGTATGCCAAGACCTCCTGGATCATCTGAAAGGCTCACCTTGCCGAACTCCTACCATTTGGTGCATAAACACAAAGCAATTTTTTACTTAAATTGGCAAAAAAAGAAAATAGAAGAAAAAAAAAAAAGAGGAAAAAATAGTGTTTGCTATTCACACAACAACGAACTTGCTTGGACTGTATTGATTTCATATCAAAAAGAATGAGAATATATATCTCATTTAGCGCTTCTTGCATGGAATCTAAGCAACTGCTTTTGTCATGAATATAGTCAGGAGAGAAAGAAATAACATTTCTTCTGCATCTATTTAGGCATCTCTTAGTTAGTTTATAAAAATACACATGTAGTATAAATTAAAGAAGTGAAGGGAGATGAAGGACCTTTAGTCATCAATCTAAACTGCATATGTATTAGTTCTCACTGGTTTTGGACCTCTCCACTTAGCTCTCTACCATATGCAGTGCTGGTGATAATTCCCACTGGAGCATGCTCTCCAAATGCTGTATGGATGAGCCACCTCCCTCCCTGGGGCTCATTTTGCCACACACAGCCCTCCAGCAATGTCCTAGCTGTCTTTGAACATAAAACAGCCTCAGCTGTCCTTTGCCTCAGCCTGAAGCACACAATGTGCCTCGCTCTATAAAAAATGGAAGTCTGTGAGACTGCAAAATTTCTGATATTACAGACATTTTAAACAAAAAAATTCAGAAGTAGTTTTGATTTTCTCTTGAGATCAGAAGGATCCTGTTGTGGCCCAGAGGGAGCTCACAGCCAAGTACTCATCAGTCCTGAAGGGAGCTGGCCCTATGCAAAGGGTTGAGGAAAAGCAGGAAAATCTTTACTTCCTTCTTGTCTTAAAACTGTAGATTACATCCAGAAAATCCAGTACTTCTGTGGATAGTGCCAAGTTTCAGTAGTAAAATTAATTTTTTGCAAAACATGTGAAAGAACAAGAAGAGAGTCTCAAGCCTAACAAGAGCCCTGAAAACATGAGAAAACTCATATAGGAAAGAAAGTCAAAGCATGATCTCCCTTTTCCTCATCAGGGGGTTGAGGAAGGTCTTCCAAAGCAAGATAAATTCCCGTCCTGACTCATTTCTATGAAGCCTACCACCTCTTTGGGAGGCAGAATTAGAGCATATATCCTCAGAAGACTACAGTAATAGTTAACTTTTTCTTCTCTTATTTCAAGTTCCAGGTGTTTCCTTTTCAAAAGAATTTTCTGTATCATTTCCAAAATCAAGTTTTAGAGTTTGGGATTCCTACTAGAAGGGATTTAGTTCTTTCTTTCTATATAAGGTATAGACTTACCATTTCCTTGACTATCTGATTCACAGAGCTCAGGCCCTTACCTTCTGCCATTTCCATCCTGAAGAGAACTCCTAAACTTTGTAGTATGAGCACCTAACTTTGACAATCATACTTGTAATAACATTAAAAAAAAAAAAAAAAAAAAAAAAAAAAAGCCTAATATGCAGCTGGTCTGACAAGATTAATTTTCTACTAAAAAAAAACACAAACAAACCAAAACAACAACACTAAAGAAACAAAGCAAAACAACAACACAAAAACCCAACTAGTGCTTTTGTCATTGATTGAAGTATTATTCTCTCAGTATTTATGTATCCCATATCAATTCTTTTGTGATATTTCCCAAGATTAGTGTCTAGGAATAGAATCCTAATATTGTTCAGCCATTTTTCTAAACTTGTTTAACATTTCCAAATACAGAATGCCTCAAACAAATTATATCAGTTTAAGCTTTTTGTAGTGAGATTTAAAAATTAATTCCAAAAATATTCACAGCTTTACATAAATCAAAACATCTTTCATCCTTTCCTTAAATTTCTCTCTGAAATAAAAAACACTCTCCATGCATGAGAAAATTAATTCATGCATGCAAATGCTTGTGAGGAGAAAGTTGATTATTTCAAGAAGATCCAGAAACCAGGAGGGAATAGCTTTTGCCCAAACATGAAGGATTAAGTATGCGGGTATGTTTTGGAGACACCCTGGACACATTTCAAATGCAGCTTAACCCATAACTTTTAGAAGCTGTGGGCCACACAGAAGAAACCTTCATATCTTTATGTTGAAACTTAAAATTCAATGAGAAAGTTTGCTTCTTAAAATTCTATGTCATTATGCCAGGAATTAATCAGTTTGGTAAAAGTGAAAGAAACTCACCATCCAAAATCCCATTTAGTTATTGTGTTTTCTCAGGACACCAGTGCAAGTTCCTTATAGTCAAGACCGTATTAACCCCCCACAATATGCCTATGAAGTAAGGAGAAATTAATAACTTTGTTCTACATATAATTAAATGAAGCCTAGAGTGACTGATTTTGTATCCTTTAATAGAATTTCTGGCTAATAATCTATAATATACACACTGTATGTACAATATATTTTATGCCTTTATGCCTTCATGCATGTTATGGCTCTAACTTGACTCAAATATTCTATTAGAACAGGCTCTAGAACAGAATGCAGGAAGCATTCACCCCGATGTTGGAATCTCACTGAGGCATTTTGGAAAGTAGGAAACTTGAATAACTCCTAACTACAGCCAGGCAGGTGAAATGAATATGTTGAGCTAAGTGTGAACCAATGGAGAGCCCAAGTTCAGAAAGTATTGCAACTTTCTGAGAATTATTTATTCACTATCTCAAAAGGTGGCAACGAGTCCTTGCTCTTCTAGCAAAAAAAGTTGTGCCAAAAATGAATTTTCATAGCTTTTGACTGGACCAGCACAGTAATTTCCAGCATTCTTGATCTTTTCCAGTCAAACTGGGACTTCTGGTTAACCTATTTATAATTAAAGAGTTAAACCTCTGATAGTGCTCTCAGAAACTAAATATGCTCAAGCCGGGGGAGAAAGCTCAAACAGGCACAAATTCTTGCTGCAATACATGGAGATTTTCATTAACTAATCAATAGAATTAACAGGTGTTTTGAATCTCTTAGAAGACAAGAACTTTTTAGGTATCAATGTCTGGACAGCTTTTTGATGGTAAAGGCCCAATGAGAAATGTTCCAATAACTATGACACAAGAAAAAAAAAAAAAAAAAAAAAAAGAGAGAGAGAGATGTCTCTGATCCAACAAATAGCTCCAGGTGCAGTGGCTGGCAGAAAAAAAATCCTTCTCACCTCCCTCCATGTCTGATGCACATGACTTCTTTGCATGCGTTGAATGCCAGAAGGGCCATGGCTGTGCACCAGTGCTTCATGTAAGCAATCTCTCAGCCATAAGTGGGGCAGAATACAAATGAGACACTGTCTGGTGTACTTTGTCTAGCCTTAGATACCTGCTATTGTGGAATGCTGCTGTCACTTCGCTGAATATCTAACTGCCTAAAGATTAATAGAAAATGTGGCAGGGAGCGAGGAGTTCCCATCAGCAGAAATATTGAGGAAAAGGAATCTGACCTGAAAATCTACCTGAAGGACGAGTCAGAAAAGCCTTAGAGACAGTTACCAGACAGTGTTGTCCTCTTGGATATATTTTTATTGTTTCTTTGCCATTTGTGCTAACTGTTCTTGCAGACCATTTCTTCCACTTTACATGATCCTCTATTGAAATCATAGCACTGAATTTGTGACACCACAATTATTTCCATGGCAACTAGCTACTGTCAAACAGAGAAGCACTGCGAGGACAGCATAGCAGGAGTGATACAATCAGCAATTTTATTCTGTCCAGAGAATTCCAAGCTGTTGGAGAGTGCACATTGTGACAGAAAGGCCAACACAAAAAGCCCTGCACAAATCAGATCTACTTGTAATGAAAGTAGGAATAATGATCTCCAATCAACTGCAGCTAATTTACATTTACTGTGCCCTTCAAGTAATAATAATAATACTAGTAATAATAATAATAATAATAATAATAATAACAACAATAATAATAATACCTTGAAGCAACAACAGAATCCTTAATAAGGCAAGTTTTGAGTTCCAGTCCTTCAAAATGTAAGCATTGGGAAATCACCCCTCTGTATGAATGCCATGTATCAATCAACAGCAATTCAATTGGAGACAGATGTAAGTCAGGTCAATCGACTTTCTGTCCATTCCAGAATGAATTCCAATCATTTGACAAGAAAGCACCAGGTCAGGGTTAGACAAAACACATTTGAATATCTTCCATGTAATACCATGTGCATTTTTCTTATAACTGTTAATCTGTGTTCTCCATTCCAAGAATTTGAAAAATAAATATGAAACAAACAAACAAACAAACAAAAAGGAATGAATTAGTGGAAATTCAAGTAATATACAGCTATATACAGCTTAAACAGGGCTTTGTAATCACTTTAATATAGAAGGTACATACTTGAAAGAAGTGTAATTTCCTTGGTAAATATATAATCAAGTATAAAAAAAGATTAAATTCACCATGAAGTTGCTTTTTCCTTCTAGATATTTCATGAAAGTGTCAGCTCTACTTTATGTTTTAGTTCGTCCCTGCATCTGTCCTTAGGAGTGGAGTGGTCTTAATTACTAAAAGCTAAGTATGTGAGCCATAGGTTACCTATTGTGTCCCTTTCAGTGTAATGAAGATCCCACAATGGTCCTTGCTGTTGAACCCAACTTGAGGGTTGTGGGGCTTTTGGTGCTTTTGTTTCTCATTTGTATGCTTTTGTTTTCTGAAATGTACCTGAAAGCAGCCTACTAATTATACTTCGAGACCCATACTTTGTATGTTAAAAGCAATTGCTTCTGTCTGGAACCTAACTGTGCTTATCTGGTTTATGCATGGCCTTTGTGCTGTGTGACAACGGAAGCAAAAAAGATACAGAATCTTGGTAATCAAGATCCTCAGCAGGGGTAGGCAGATGTCATAGCAGAAGTAATGCTGGTTTACACTAGAGAAGGGTCAAGCCTTTTGACCTTTACATTTTTATTAGCAGATCACTGTCATCCCAGTGTAATCTAGAGTTTCTTCTTCCATCCCATTGTCTTCTAGGAAGTGTCTGAAATAAGAATTGTGCTCTCCGGAGGCAGAGAAAAGACTTTTCATCATCCAAAGCCCTGTCAGGTAACTGATTATCTGAGTACGTACGCTTACACTGACTTCCCTCCATCACTCACAGCAAACATGAGGAAAAACACTGATCACAAACTGCTGCAATTTCCTGCTTGCAGCTAAGGGTAACTCTGAACCTAGCTGGCATTTCCAGATTAACTATAGTTCAATGCACATAGCTAATCCTTGCTAATACAAGGTGATACTTTGAATGTTTGGAATCCTATTGATTAATTCCACCCAGGATCTTATGAAGTTTCAGAATTTAATTTCTCTGCTTTGATATCAGATAAAAGGATACATAATTCTCTTTCCAGGCAGCACAGTGTAAGTTGGATTGCCTCTACCCCACAATTTTAGCCTTAAATTCATATATATTTTTTTAACTTCCCACTGATAAACTTATAGAACATGACTGCTAATTTTTTTTAAAAAATAAATATAATTACAACTCTAATTCCTGTTTCCTTTGAGTAATTTCTCCTCAGTAAAATGATGTACAAATACCATTTGTTATTTTAAAAGCACAGCTTTTCATAAGGCTCCTGTCATAAATAGGACATTTAGCATTGGATTCGTTATTAAACCAGACGGCATGCCGAGCTGGCAGCATTTTGCAGCAAGGCACACAGCCTGTTTTATCAATGAGTTCACAAACAATCAATAAAATCTTGGGAAGAAAAGCACTCCTTCTTGTCCAAATGGCAACAGAGATTCATCACACGAGTTTTATCTGTGGATATAAGTATGCTTCTTTCATCTCAAGCAGCTACTAAAACAAAAACTCTTTCAAAGAGTCACATTGGCAGGTGATGACAGTGAAAGTTGAAAGGGCTGTTTGGAAGGTTTTATTTTGACTACGCTACAGTGAGAGAAGGGAGCTGTGCTTTAAACAACTCATTCTGAGAAATATCTCTGTGTGCCCAATTAATGGCAGCACAAGCTTCCACAGAAAATATAATGATAGATTCTTAGTACCTGAGACATGAACTGTTTTCAGCAAGATTTTCCCCTCAGATTCATTCTTTGTATACCCAGTTTCTTATGGGTCTTCTTTTCAAAAGGATGATAGTTTATTTCTGCATCCATTATCCTAGCTGTTACATGAAGCAGTTTCAGATCCAGTAGAATTTTTTGAAAGCATCAGAATCTGACACACTTTTCTCCTCCTTAAATCTTCAGACTTATCTGTATTTCATATCTGTATTTCATATCTGCTCCGATTCACAAAACTGAAACAAGCAAAATGACTGAGGAAAGGCAAAGTAGTTCAAAAGCCTGAAAACCATGCACCTCCATGAGGCATTTTGATAGGGTGACACCACAGAGAAGTCAGAGCAGTGCGGGTTCAATCCAGCTGCCAAACCACGCTCATCTATCTCTCACTGTGAAACCTGCAGCCATCTCTGCAAGCCTGGGGGCTCGCAGGAGAATCTACACATAGGCTAGAGTACAATATCCTCATTACTGTGGTCCAGAAAATCAAGCTGCAGACAAAAGCAGGCAAGGTGCAGCCAAAAGAAAGTAGAAATCCAGATTGTGGTTTCTTGTGCACATAATAGGACCATTTTGAGGTCAGACTCACCAGTATGGCCACTTACCCAATGAGCAGAAAAGTCATGCAGTGGGAATTAGCTTGTTTTTATATGATGTCTTTGTTTCAGAATAGACAAAAGACCTGAGACTGATGAAGGTCTGACTCAAAGCATGAACAGAAGTAGACCATGTGGAAATGCTGAAAGTGATGTAATACAAAGTCTCTTGTTGGAAGGCACAAAGGCATCCTTTGGATAACTGTAGAGGAAGTAGATTGAATAAGTAAATTGTCAAAGGTAGAACTGCTCAGAAAATTTCCATGGTTTTTGAATAAATAGATGTATTCAGAAATTCTGGATTGAAAACAGTTCTTTTGGCTACCAATTTTCAACTATTTGAAATTACAAATTGTTTTTCTAACACAGAGGTTTCCTTTACTCTGGCTCTGAACTGAATATTTTTCTGTGTTTCTTGTTCAGTCAGAAAGAATTGAATGAATTGTTAAGATTTAACAATTATAAATTTTCATTTGTTTTAAAAATCCATTCAAACTATTCCTTTTTTTTTTTTTTCTTTTTTTTTTTCCTTTTTACTACAGGCAGTTATGTTTGATTGGAATTACAGATCTCTCTAAAAATCATCGCAGCGTAATTTGGGCAGATTTCTTTTCTTCTGACAGCAGATTCTGACTGCTACTTACAGCACTACGATTCCTGGTGTCTTTTTACCAGCTCTTGCTATTGACATGCTATTATTACTTATGCAAATCATTTAGCTTGCTTCTACTTTATTATCTTCTTAGTAATATAGCAGTAATCTCCTAAGTCAGAGAAAATTTCTGAAGAATATTTATTAGGTACTTAGAACTCAGAGAACATAGGGTTTCCAACACTAGCATAAAATTTATGCAATTATATTTGTTTCTTGTGATTATTCTTGATATACTCTTTACTGCAACAGAGACAACTCAGACTTTTACAGTGGTAAATACAACAATATTTAATATTTAATTCACTCCTAAACCTCCCAGTAGCAATTACTATTTCTTTTTCCTAAAATCTGAGCCCTGAGCATATTCATTCATATATATTCAAGCTTTTTAGTTCATAACAACTTAGTGCCTTTTTAGTCTTTGTGAATCACATAAAACAAGCTTGGTTGAATTTTATTTTGATTCTGACAAAGGTTTAAGAAGGCCCCAATGGAGATTTTGTATAAAACTGACAAACCTTAAACTATGCTCAAGATGTATTTTTACTTCCATTTTTGTACCTCTTGGTACATTATAATTGCAATCCTTCCTTCCGAGAGGATAAATCAGAAGATCATGACAGTACAATTGGAAGCAGTCAGGCATCTTCCACAGATTGATATGTTTTGCTTCATTCACTCCAGTCTCCCTGCTGCTTCCTAGTTTTATCTCAGATTTTCTTAGTTGGATTTCTTCAGACCGTACATTGTGAGTGAGTGCTGTCAATGGCATACTTCATGCACAGAAAGTTTGTAAAAAAAACCCTGTGAAATACAGCTCAACAACATTCTTTGAGCTCTATCTATGCCCTATCTTGTCAAAGATAATATTGTTACATTAACTTCTATTCTAATTTTGGAATGCCAGCTATAAAATGCATGGTTATCTGAGGATTTCAAAAACTTTATGAACTTCAGGAACAGTATAAATTCTTATGAAGAATAATGTTCAAATGAATTTAAGGAACTACATTTTATTATTTAGCAGATTCATTTCTATTGAACATTAAGTGCCAAAACACTGTGCATCAGGTAATCACAAGCCATCAAGTTACAATATAAGATGAAATTGCTGGTAGGCAGCTACTTTTGAAAGGTGACCCGGTATTATGTGTTTACCTAGACCAATTACAAAACAATATCATTAGCTTAAAGAGTCATGAAAATAATTGTGTAGGACATGTGCTTTTAAATTGGATAAGCAGTAATTTGTTTTGGAAGATGATTTTTTTTCCCATAATTTCAACACTTTTTAAGTTCTTGATTTACTTTTTTTTTTTTTAATTTATCATAATTTACGCAAAACTCATATTTAGTAATTGTCAGACATCTCAGATTGCCTAACTAAAAGAAGGCAGTAAAAGAACAACAATTGGAGTCAAAGGAATGGAGTATTTCAAGCAATTCAATAGGGTACTATTCTTTGTCATGGAAAATAGCTGATTAATAAAATTCTGAAGATCTCTGGAATCATAATATATGGAGAATATGAACAGAAATGATTTTTAATTTCCTCTCCAAGACATGCACTTGCGTGCTTCAAATGAAAATTGTGCACTGTTGCAAAATGAAAAAATAAATCATTTCCAGGTCATGTGTAATTAAGATATAGAATCCCATCCTTTACATAATTTTATAGGTTAGAGTTACAAAGAAAATGAAGGCTGTTGAATATAAAGATCCTTTTTCAGAAAGTCTTGAAGCAGCCAGCATTCAGCATCCCTGGGAAGTGTGTCACAACATGCTTGCAGGTTCTTAAATCTTCCCTTGTGTATCTATTATTGGTAACTGTCAAAGAATGAATCCTGAACTAGATGAAACTTCAGTATTACTCAGCACACCAGTCTTATTATCCTTTGTATGCCTACGTACTTTATTAATAAACTCATAATTATCATCTACTAGACCAGCAGAAGTTGTAATGGCATTGCTAGGCATGTGTGAACTTTACAAAATTTGTGATGGTTGGTCCATTCTATTTATCCTGTCTGTAATTACAAGGTTAAACTGCTCACTTTTAAAAGGAGGGCAGAGGTGTCCGAAATTATTTCCTGATTATGGAGATCAATGTATTTCTAATTTATTTTAGATATGTGTTAAGCAGCCCTAGTACAATACAATTCTTAGCAGACTGACTGTGGAGGATGGTAAAACATCACTAAGTACAGCACAGTTAGGGAAAATAGAGAATAGCAGGTGTATATTTTACCTTCTTACTGAACATAGTTATGCAGCTGATTCACATCAGACTGTAGCAGATGTGGCTTTTTCAGAGGCACTAAGGATGGAAACTGCAGAAGAAAGTCAAGAGAAAGTCAAGAAAAATAGCCTTTGCTGAAAAGTCACCGCAAGCAAAAAGGCAGAGATAGAAGAACAAGACATGTGAGACATTCAGATCACATGTAATGTTATAAGAGGTTGAATTTCTTTTCTATGGCACTTTAAAGACTCAGACTCTCTTTATGAATAGAGTTTAGGATATGCTAGAGAAATCAGCACTGCCTGGAATTATCTGGCATCTGCTGATTGTTTTCAGTGGGTTGAGAAGCCAACACCAGAACCATTAATGTCTGCCTAATTGACTTCTGTGGCAAGAACACCTTTTACATACATTTGAGTAAGTATGTACATATATAAACAAACCTATTTTAAAAAAAAAAAAAAAATTGAGAGGGAAAGAAGTCACATCTTTTATAAATCAAATATACAACATTAATTAATTCTTGTAAATCCATGAGAGAATGATGAAATCCCTGGTACCAATAATCACTCAGTTACCAGCACAGTAGTCTAAAATTTATTCACTTGCAGGCACCTGTGTCAGAAAAGAATAATATGGTCATTTTACTGTGTCCACCAATTGTTAAGACATAAGTATCATGAATAGCTTAAAAAACTTTGGCCTCCAACCTGTGTTTAGTTACTTGCTAAATTTACTCCCTAATAAAATGAAATTGAATAAAACATCATCCACCCTTGTTAATTCTGAGCAGCATGTCAGAGCCAGACCAGAGCAGTGTCAATGTTGATTTGTGCTTAAGATAATGAAATTTGAAAGTCTAGAAATGATAGGGTTGTTTATAGCAAGTTCATCTCTGTAAAATAGTTGCATCCAAGTTCCCATAAACAAAAGAGAGACATTATGTTACAGCTGTTTGAAAGGATGGTTTGATTAAGGAATATAGATAACATTTACAGCTTCAGAACATCAAAAGAATATCAGGGAAATCAGGGAATTTTAAGGAGAGGATAAAATTTCCAAACTTAAAAGCATTATTTTTCCTCAGACATCTAATTTAGATTATATACCAGAAGCCTATAACAAACCTCCCTCAAAGAAATAATAGCACACTACACATATTACGGCTGTTCAGCACTCCATTTAAATACAATTACTGGCCCTTTGCCAGAAGCCAGGAAGCATTTCCTCCCATAGCAACAGTAAGAGAAAGGTCAGGATAATATTTCTGAAGGAAAGCCTCCCCTTAAGGAGGTTTCAGGATTACATTGTGGATTACATGGTTTGGAAATATGGTACTTCCAAGGTAAACTTCACCTGTATCATCCTTCCTTCTTCTTGGGATTAAGACTTTGGATTTGCAGAGCACTCTCTTAGCTCATACACACCACCAACAGCCCAATTATTAGTCAGAATAGAGTTATTCCAAGTGCTACTTTAGCAAGGGTGTAAATGAGAAGCTGTAAATGTTCCTTGTTAATTCATTGAGAGCATAGCTCAGGATGTATTTAATTAAAAGCAATGAATGGTGCTAATCTACCTAGTTCATTCTATTGGATTTGGTCTAGTAAGCAGCCTTCAGATACCAGAGTATTTAAAGAACAATGTATTCTTGTTTTTTAACTGTTTTGTTTGTTTACTTTTTTTTAATCTTCTAAAAATTTATTTAGTCATGTTTGCCTCTGTTAGAATGAAAGCTAATAAGATTATTTCCTAGAATTGTTTTCCATTCTCCTGATAGGAGCTAGTTAGTTATTGTGTAAAGACTGGTAAGCTAATAGCATCTGTTTTTGAGGATTAAGCTTGAAAAAGCATATGTAGATGAGTCACTTTGATCATGTGAATGGTTTCATTCAACTTCTGTTAAACATTTTGAATAATAGTCTCCCTCAGAATCATAATCCAGGGAGAGTGATGTTAGTAGTTCACTAAAACTGTTAAAATGGATCAAATAGCAGGCTTAATTCAAAGCTTTTAAAAAGCCAACTTTTTTTTCTTTTTTTTTTTGCAACTTAGTAATTTGTGAAGAATTACCTGAATATTTAATTTTCTAACAGTCTCTTAAGAAAAGGGGGGGAAGCAAAAGAAAAAATGACAGATTTGCTGGAATCAAAGTAAACACACAGAAAGCTGTTATTTTGTGAAATCAGTATGGTATTCATTTTGCTTGTGGTTAAAAGTGAAATCATCTGAAATAAGAATCTACACATCCAATTTGTGGGTAAAATGCTTTCACACAAAAACCCAGGGCCTGTTATCACGACACTATCCTGAATGCTCACACTCATTCAGGAGCACTAATTGAACTGTACTATACTGAACTAGAATACATTGGGTTGGCAGGTTTATCATGAAGTACAAGGATTATAAACATCACGGTTGTAACCATCAGCAGCTGGAGAAGACCAAGATATTGATTCATGGCCTGGAGATGTACGACCTCGGACTCTGGCAATTGGCTCTGCTTTTCACATTGCATTCCTTCTGCAAAGATCAGTTCAAAACACAGAACATCTGTATCCAAAAAATGGATTGCAATATATGGTAAATGCAAAATA
The DNA here is from genome assembly GCF_019232065.1 of Centrocercus urophasianus. NCBI lineage: Eukaryota > Metazoa > Chordata > Aves > Galliformes > Phasianidae > Centrocercus > Centrocercus urophasianus. The sequence goes on from NW_024884711.1 coordinate 36,425,349, forward strand.
TAACCCAATCTATGAGAATATAAGCCCTTCTTGTTGTCAAGAAAAAGAAGAGTATTCAGAACAAAACAATAGACTGCCATTTTCCTAACCCACTTTAAAGTAAGGTTACATGGTTTTATTTCTTTCCAAACAAATGATTTAAAAATAATAAATTCTGTGATTTGTCCATTTAATAATATAAAAGAGTTATCTTGAAGAACAACCTAAACTGTGAAAGAAAACACAGGAGATGACCCACAAAGGCATTCCCAACATCTTCTCTGTATGTCACAAGAAGGCTCTATCTATATTTACACCATTTGTAGTGTTAATGATGTTAGTACAAACATTTTTAGAGACAGAACTTTAACAGTGAAGCAATGCTGCACCCAATGTATCAACCTTTTGACCTCCTCCAGAAAATCATTTTATCCTGTCATTCGTCAGAGAATTAATGATTTTTTTGGAGGGACAAGAGTGGACAGAGACGTGTGCACTCTGTTTTCATCTCAGGAAATTGCTTGAGGGCTCTAAAAAAGAGCTGGACACAGCAGCCAAAAGACTGGTTATCGTTAGAATCTTGGCATGAGGAATAAGTCAAAATATGTTGACACTGACAGCATCTCGGTCTGCTAGAGCAAAACATGATGTGGCAACAGATGGCAGAGGGATGCTTCACATCTGTATCCCACTTTGTTTCCCAAAGTACAGCTGATTTAATGTTTTTGATGCAGTTACTTTTCAATTGCTTTCATTGTTTTGTTTTAGTTTTTATTTGCAGAATTCTGGGGAATGTACATTGTGCATTTCATCTGCGTTTTCAAAATTTATTATGTTTTCCCATGGCAACTTCATAATTTCTGAAGAATTTGAAATTCAAACTGTAGCTTATGTCAAAATTAACACTTTGTTTTGGTCTTTTATATATTTGTTTGATGAGTTTGTTCATTACTTAAGTTGATCTAATATGAAATTAGTTTAGCAAATCTAACTGAGAATTTGGAAATTTTGTCAAATTTCTTTTGAAATAATATGTCCTCAAACTAAATTTTTAACTAATGATTCCAGTTTTTATAGCATTTTCCACTACAAATTAAAAAAGAGTTCTACTATATAAGTTTCTGATTATATAACACTGCAGGTCTAAATCCTTAGTTACACAGACATATTTTTGGCAATACTGTAACCAGCGAAAGTACTCATCAGCAGTATAACTCCTAATGGCCACTTTCTGCATAAGTCCTGGAACAAAGAAACCTCAAAGGAGGAAAATAGAGTTGTTAGGTGCTGAAGTAGCAACGTAATGCATATACTGCTGAACATTTGATGAATGGAAGTGAGTTTAGTGGGCATTGATGACAACCAGACTAGATGATCTTAGTGGCCTTTTCCAACCTTAATGATTCTATGATTTTAAGCTAAATACCACATGTATTATATCTAACAGTGTTCCCGTAAGTATTTCACAGTGTGAATTTTCCAAGACCTCACTGAATGGGGCTTTGAGCAGCCTGGTCTAGTGTGAGGTGTCCCTGCCTATAGAAGAGGGGTTGGAACTAGGTCATCTTAAAAGTCTCTTCTAACCCAAACCGTTCTATGATTCTGTGATTGTATGTTTGAGTTTATAACGTATAGGTTTTAAATACAGCCAAAATATCTTCAAAACCTCAAATGTTCTAAATCATCCCACTTGATTAGTTGCTGATCCTACCAACTACTTTAGGGGTGAAAGAATAAAAAGGCAGATCAGCTGATGTCTTGAATGCATATATTTAAATGTATATGTATTTGAGTGCTTTGTAAGCTACTTTAGTTTTAGAGAGTGAATATATTTCATTTGCCCAAAAGCAGTCCTCTTCAATGAGTCTCTAACAAAAATAAAATAAATAAAATAAAATAAAATAAAATAAAATAAATAAAAATAAAAAAAATCACAAAACATCTTCTTCTGAGTCATAAAATGGATGAATCCTTTGGTAAGTGATAGTACTTGGGAGAAGAACTGACAGATTGAATGAAGAACATGATGTTTTTGGAAAAAAAAATAGAGTATGCTTCTGAAACATACATATAGCTACATATAAACACATGTATGTACAGATATAAACATATGTGTAAATGTTTATGGGGCCAAAAAAATTTATGATAGAGTTTAGCAAGAACTTCTAAAATAAGATTTGTTTGATTTTCATTTTTCTTTATTTGACAGCTTTCTGACTCTGTTTTGCAGTATTTTCTCCTGGCTGTCTGTCAGCTTCCCTCAGAATATGTTTCATATGACCTTCTGTCTTTTCTCAGAAATGCCTTGCCCTTAGTTCAAAAGTATCCTGGGATAGGGTGAATTTTATTATAGCATGCAAAAAGGACAGCTTAATAGAATAAGATGTTGTTTAATACTAAATAGATATTCTAAATCAATTCCATAAATATAAACAAAAATAATTTGAGAAATAAGATCCACATTTAAATTAATTCCAAAATTTCAAACCTAAAATTTAAATAATTTTCAGTCTAAATATTTAGGAAAACCTGGATGTGCTTTTAATTTCAGTGACAATGAATAGCATTTACTGTCTCTCAATCTCCAAATCAGGTATAGATCCATAATACTGAAGTCGTCTGAGATACTTCTCTTTGCCTCCAGTAGCTTCAGAATAAGTCTTAAAATGAGTAATACTTGACAGTTCCTCTAATTTGACTGCTTTTCTCTGTAGAAAGGAAAACTTTGAGTAGATCAGTTGAGAACTCAGCAAAACGTAGACAAAAACAAGTCAAATCTGGCCTCTAAAAATAATCCAGTGTTTATGCAACATCTTAAGCAACTCAGCAAGCTTTAATAACAGCAAACTCAAATCAGTGCATATTTTACTGCAAGTTGATGGTCCAAATAAAAGTACACTGCTGGAGAGCAAATAGTGCAGCCTCAGAGTTTTTTGCTTCCACACCTTCAGGGAAATTATAGTGCTAAGGAAGCCTCTTCCACTAAACCCAAAACGTTTGTTAGCATGTAATTGTCTAAAATAGAATTAAGCTAGCCATGAAACAAGTCCCTATCACATGGCATAGAGTGCACTACAGCAATCTGTTCTGACAAGGATGCAAATGATCCTTGCACCCTTACACTCCTAGAAAATTTGTACCAGCATGAGAAACCATTCTCATATATTTATTGATCTAATTGTTCATATCACATTTTCTAAACACGTGAATTTTATATGGACATATCTTTTGAAAGAATGTAGCACCCCCTTTGATGAAGGAAGCAGAGTTCAGTTTTTAATGATTTTCTAATTTTTATTCTCATAGCTGTTCTTATTAGATAGATTAAGTCTTTATGCTACCCTATAAACTAATAAAAGAACAGGAGAAAAATAAGAAGGAACAAATACAGATTTCTCTGTCAAACAACTGACTAAATTATTATAAATACTGTTATTCTTAACTAACAAAGTTCAACATTTAATTTCAATACACAGAAACTGCAATAACTGTCTTGTTTAGCAAAAGAAAAGACTAAGGGCCTTATTCTACGATTATTTATGTGCTACATGCTCTGTCTCTGATTTTGGTACAGCTTTAATGAGAATGGTTGTAACACGAGATTTTTTGTTAAGGTACGCAAAATTAACATTGTGAAATTCACCCAGAAAACACTGTATATTCTCTAATACCAGCTTCAGATATTATTCATGTTTGGCTTAGTGTATTAAAAGCAGTGAATTTTTCTATGAAAATGTCTGCTGTTGTGTCAAATCAAATCTACAGGCATATTGCAGCCAATCTTGACATCCATCTCTTCTGACTTGTCCAACCTGGTTAGCACTGTAAAGTTTGAAGTATGAAAATGATCTTTTGACCTAATTAGTAACTCTTGTTACAGCATTACTGAACATCAGCTGTGCACCTGTGATCAGAATTTTTTGCAATAAATCCTGTGCAAACAGTGTAGTCCATGTTCTAACCTTCCATATACCCCTTGTTTTGTCAGCTACCAGTGCATAAAGACAACCTCAAAGACAGACGTCAAGGTAAGTCATCACAAGCAGTGCAGGGCAATAGGGAAGAGACTAGCATGTAGGTATCCATGGATGATGCCATGGATCTGAATTCAACAGGCTAGTAGTTGTAGTACAGTTGGTGCCCTTTGAATTATATCTCCTGAAAGCAATCCTATTCACATACTAATTACAGATGAAAGTGTGTTGAATGGGAAGGATCAGCAGATTCATTTCTAAAGTGTGTTTCTAACCTGGACTAAATTTTAACAGAGACACAGTCAAAAAGAACACACTTAGATACCTTGAATGACTCCATTCTGCAGGGTACAAAGAAAGTGGTGGAGTTGACTGCAAATTAAAGCATCCTTTAAGCATTTATAATCTTGTTTATAGCATGATGGATGGAAACTGGATTAAGTTTCCAGACCTGCTACTGACTTCCTTCTTCCATTGTCACCAACAGTCCGTTTAAAAGTCAAGGGGAATGCTAATGTAATTAAAGCACTGGAAGTACTTCCTTTGTTGAACTGAGACCATAGATTGTCTGTTCTTTACATTTGACTTGATATTAAATTCATGCTAATGTGCTGTTCTGAACAGAAATTATAAAAGAAAAAAAAAAAGAATAAAAAGGGAAAAAAATGAAAATAGCCTTTTATATCTTAGTTTCCCATCTGTGAAATTAGACAATATTTACTTTTTCTTTCTGTCTTGTAATATCTGCAGTGCCACAAGCATATGTTATTCTGTCTAGTCCCTAGAAAAAACAGTGTCCGTACCAGTCAAAGTGGAAGAAATAAAAGACAAGGGAAAGCATAGATCAACTAACTTCATAGAAGCTCCAGTTTTACTGGCTTCAACTGATTTAATGGTGTTAATAGTACTATGAAAATTTGCTTCATTAGGCATGGTCTAGGAATTCATAGACAACAATATGTGCTTGTCCATTTTCAAATATATGAGGAAGATGATCAACCAAGAATTTCTGGTGTTTGTAATGATTTAAGAAGATCAATAAATTTATGTAATATTGTCCCAGAGGTTTGATCTTCAGTTTTATTCTCCTTACTTAAAACAACTTATTGTATACTGAATTTCTGATTACAAGACTTTACTGTAAAGAAAATTTTCAGTGACAACTTACTTATTCCTTTACACAGCTAGTAAAGAAAAGAGTGAAAGATATATGGGATATAGGGATACAACAATGTCAAAACATTATAGGTCATAGAATAGATAAGTATATGTACTGTTATTGTGAAAGTTATATCAATGATTGATTTTTAACAACTTGTCCCTTCTTTCCTCAAATAGTTGAGCTGTTAATTCAATGCAGGCAGTGAGGCATGGAATTTTTTTCAATTCCTTTGCTCTTAACATCCACATATCTACAGTGGTTATTAGCTGAGGTTTTTGTGTTTTGTTTTTAATTTATTTTGTTTTTGTAGCTGTGGCAATTAAATTATCAAAGACTTTAGAAACTTCACTGTTTAATTTCAGTAAATCAGAAAAATACTCCAAGTACATTATAAAAAATATTTGACAAAATATCAATGAAATAACCTGGTTATTAGTTTTATATAATCAGATCTTGTGATTCTTTGACCAAAGTTGTTTCCAGAATCATAATCTCTTGCACAACAGCAACAGAGATAAATGTAAAAAACATTGGCAAAATCTTCCAGTAAAATTAAACTTAAAAAGAACTTCAAAAACCAAAAAGTTTCATATTTGCTGAAAGCAAATTTGCCACATGAAAATCATAGCAGTAACATCATTAGTCCTCAGTAGGAAAAGTTTGAAAGTTCTCAGGACACTGAGGAATAGGAGTCTCTGTACTCTGCCAAAGGTTCCTCCATGGGATTTTATACATTAAGCATTTTTCCAGTGAGTAATCCCAGTCACAGCTATATTCTGTCATGTGGCTAAAATCTGAACTGATACAACTCTGTGTGCCAGTTCGCCTCCTACCACCTTTTACTGTGTTAGATATTTGTGTAGTCTCTGCAGGAAGCTAAAAGCACAACTGCAATCTGTAGCACCATAAACCATGCATAACTGTTATCTTTTATAACGGGTAATCAATGTTTATCAGTGTCCTTAACTGGGTTTAGGAAAATTAGAGAGTAGAAATATGAGTACCTGAAGTATCTAACCCCTAAAAGAGTTGTGAATGATATTTCCGTATTTTCACATTGCTGAACAGTTTTGAAACTTAGAAGAAAAAGTCATTGCCATTTGTATTCTGAGCCTAACTGCAAGGAAATACAAGTAAGAATTTTTGCAACAATATTTTCTTTGGAGACATGGAGCCATGAGATAGGGATGACTTAACCCAGGTCTCAATTCGTGGCCATAAGTGGTCACAAGCAAGCTGATGAGAGGCACCGAACCCGCTAAGAGAAGAAGCTGCTGTTAAGGTAGAAACTAGAATTTTGTTCTATATTTATCTTATTTCCAACAGTTGCTTTCAGTCTTGACTTTCAGGGTTTCCTAGTCTATCAGTTCCTCTTTTTTTTTTTTTCTTCTCATTGAATGGTAACAATTTACTAACTGCAGCTTCCATAAGTGATGCAGTGACTTAAGTGTCATAATTTTGACAGAGATAAATCAAATATACTCTAAAATTCTAGTTTTCTAATACAGGCAGACTGTGTCACCCTTCTTTCCAAATGCTTCTCCCTGTAATGTCTCTCATTCATCTGATCTCATTGTCAACATCAAGCATTAGAGGGACTGCATTCCATTTTGTCACTCCGACTTTTGTGACCCTTCAGTCCTCAAAGTCATCTTCAAATTCCATCAAATCAGTAAAAGAAAACCCTTTTCATTTTAGCAGGAACTTATCAGGTCCTGGCAAAGCAACCATCTCTGATCTCTGCTTCACTCTTGTTTGCATACTTCATCTCAACCATTTTCCTTAATCATTCTCTAATCCAGGTTAATTCATTTTTCACTTTTCCACAAAATACTCAGTTAATCCTAATAATACTGAATACAAACCTGTGTTATGAGACAGACAAGCCACACTTTCTGTCCTCCTCTACCACGAATGTGGAATCATGTCAAATCATGTACACTGCCAGATGTTATGGTCACATCCTCAGAGGTACTTGGAGTGGAAAGTAACTCCCAGAGGAGAAGAGGTTACACTGCTCGGACCTGGCTAGAAGACTGAAGAAAATTAAGACTTTTTTTTTTTTTTTTTTTTTTTTAATATGCTGATTCACTCAGCAAAAAATACAATTGTAAATTGTAGTAAGAAAATATTTTTGTCTGAGAAGAGGAGCTCTACCAGCCCTAGAATTAGTTTACCATGTTTTCTTTAACAGGTTCCAGCTGTCAGCCAGTCCAAATAAGAGTCAACAACAAATCCAACTCTTTGTCTACCGTTCTTCAAAATTTAACTGTTTTCTGTCATTTTCTAAGGCAAGGTTTTCAGGCTTTATTTCAAGAGGTTATACTGCTTGGCTATTTTTAAGGTGAAATAAGATTCCTTAAGATAAAGCAAAGTTTTGGATTATGCTGAATGAGATGCTTCACTTTGGTCATTTATGGTTCTTAGACAAACTTAAGTATTAGGTCTTATACCATGGAGGAATAAGCAGAGAGAGAGAGTCAGGAGGGCTTTATTCATCTTTAATCCAGTCAGGGTTGATATTCCCTTTATTCACCTGTGCCAGATTTGGCCCAATACCTCATACAAGATATCTGCCCTTTTCTTCAGTCTAGATGCTGAGGACCTCCTTACCCCTTCTACAATTTATAAATCTAAGTTTCGATTTCCATCTCCTAAGTGCAGGTGATTCTCACTGAGAAAGGAAAAAAAGTTACAAACTGGATGAAGTCCAGAAGAAATCTTAGGAAAAATAAGCTCTTCTAGAAAGTTTTAAGCTAGCTTCCAAACAATTTTTATAGTTGCTATCTGACAAACAGACTGGCCCCATGCATCCTCCTGCCTGCGCAGAATGATTTGAGGCAGGCTGAAGGAGAGAATTCTCCCTGTACCTCTCACTGCCTGAAACACCTGCAATCAATTACTGTTGCCATTCTGCTGTGACAAGTCCAAATGCTGAGATGATAATGGCATGGTTTGTCAGTAATTGTCCATCAGACCACAATATAGCAGCAGTTCTAATGAATTGAAATTAATTTCCCTTTTTAAATTTCTACCTATAGTAGGAAGGAGTATGTTTTTCTTTAACCACATAGAGTGGATTAATACATTTCAATGTTTACTTCAGTATGTTTTAGAAAGAGGACATAAGATATGTGAAACTCAGATAAAACTGAAAATTGCAATTGCATTTGGGTTAGACATAGTAAAAGACTGCTCTCAAATGTCACAAATTAAAAATGGTTTGCCTTGGACTATACTTATAAGGGAGATTTGTAGTGAAAAAGACAGTGCCCAAAAACCATGTACGGAAAGAAGCAGAATGGGTGACTCACCCTATGGCATGTTTTCTTCTGAGCTAGTACTGTTTCAGAGCCCCAGAACATAATATAATTATTATGAATTATTACATTGCTGGAGAGAAAAACACTGAGTGATACACCGTCTTGGCTCCTCTAGTGGCTTTCACTGATTTCACTGAAGCCCTCCCAGTTTGCTCCACCTGGGGAAATGAGACATCATAGAGGATGTATGTAAAGAAGCAGCTGACTTGGTTGGATGATGATATTCATAGTCCAAAGTAGCAGAGTGGTCTGTTCTGTAAAATACAAAAGCCTACAGTAATTCATTCCAAACAGTCTACGCTGGGGGTGAAAAGAAAAAGCGTTTAGCAAAATTGTTTGTGCTTCACTGAGGCTGTAACCATTCTCGTTTGAAAAGTAGTCTTGAAAGTTTCTTTGAGTTACATCTCAATCTGCTCAGCAATGCACAGATCTGAAATTGTTAGGAAAAAAAGGCTGGGTAAGAGCAAAGAAATCTTTTTTAAGGTGAGCAAGGTATATTGTACCAACCTCTTTGTAATACATTTATTTTTTGTTATTTTTTTATTTTAATTTTAATAATTATTATACTTCTATACAATACATTCTTGGAATATATATATACTGAAATGCTTATTATTGTTCTTTTGAAATTGATTTGATTAGTTCTTCTACAAGCTTCACTGTTTCACTGAGTGTGGTCAAACATTGGAACAAGCAGCCATGGTCCTAAACCTGTTGGCATTCCATAATAAGTACATGGTTTAACTGTTAAATTTCCTGCAGAGTCAGGAGTTGGATTCAGTGATCCTCATGGGTCTCTTCTAGCTCAGAATATTCGTTTTCTGAAGTTTGTAACTGGATTATAATTTATAAAATGATTTATCTGTAAGTTGGTGAGGATTGCAAAGGAAATATGTGAGTTATGCCCACTTTTCTACCAGAAGGTATTCTGTGGTGCCTTTTTAAGCTAGAGCAGTGACTGAACAGATATTCTCAGTCTGTTGTAATGGAAGGATTATTTAAAGTAATGATCCACATCCTACTTAAGTATTACCATAGTGTTTTTCTGTTGGTAACCAAGTGAATATTAAGTTAAACTATAATGTTCTCTTTTATTGTTTATATTTTCCATTGCATTTTTTTTGTTTGTTCCTTTTGCAAGGAAGAATGGAAAAACATCTACTTAAAAAAGTACACATTTTACTACCAGTTCTACTTGGACCAGAAACTGAACAATGCTGACAGAATGTTTCACAGCATATATTCTCTCTTAGCCACAGACTCTAGCCACTTTGATTATTGTTTATTATTTCTCTCATAGCACAGGGCTCTATTCCAATGTATAAAATATGGGGATTTCTAGATATATCAACTTCAACTTGAACAGTCAAGAGAAATAAATTTGCATAATTTTCTGAAACAAAATTTTGGAAGAATAATAGCACAATAATAGAGACAGAGTGAGATTAAGTTGCTTGCTGAAAATCACTGAAAGCATATCTGTCTTCCAGAATCAGGAATATTCAAAACAGGCAGAGCGGGATAGAGCCACTGCCAGGCTAGTTTCAGAACTGGAGCTGGTATTTCCACCCATGCTGCATTACATCTAACACACCTTGCAGAGAATCTCATTATCTTCAGGCCAATATGACTGTATTGCTTTTGAGTCTTGAGCTAATATATCTCTCCAGTACTGCACTATTCATTGTGGACTTTCAGCCTTGGTCTGGCATTAACCCAAGGATTTTTTCATTACACAACATTTTCTGTAATATAGACAAGCCCACAGGAAGCCTGCAAAAGAGCTATAAAGACAAATACAGGGTTTTTCAGTTTTAGTCCACTGTCTTAACCACAAAACTATACACCTTTTGATGATGTATTTGATTCATTTTAAATATTCAGACTGTTAGTTTAGAGGATAACATACCTATACCAGATGAAATAATAATTTCTTAGCACAGTTTCTCTATATTATAATGTAGAGAAAGGAATAAGGAAACAAAATCCCTCTTCACTTTGCTCAATTCTTATTAGTTTGTAAAAGGAGAAAGAATTTTCTCTCAATCAAAATGAAAAAAAATAAAGTACATTTTATAAGTACGAGCAAGGAGAGTACGGAAATTTAGCAGTGGAGAATATGTTCTCAACAATTTTGGTATAATAATGTATTTCTGTTCATAAACGTCTAGAAAACTTGAAGAATAAATTTAAAAAGCCGACATAGTACTATAAATGCAGGATGAAAACTTGAGGAAGTAGTAATGAAATTTCTGGCAAGAATTCACTTGTACTTTGCTCCGTACTACTTACCACATCATAAAAAACTGGTTTCTTAAAATTGTGGTGAGAAGGAAGGAGAGCTGATCTTAGTAATAAAAGTTATGAGCTGTGAATACAAATACAGAAACCCCTGATTCAGGAACAGTTACTGAAAAGGCAAATGACAGACACAAATATTAAGTGAAAGATATGAGTTCATACAAAAAAAATATTGTTGATTAGAATTTAAAATAAATGCAAATCTGTAGGGAAGGCATAATTTATGCAATTGGTTGAATATGTGCAGTTTACTCTGAAAGTAATTAAATATTGAGACTGGAGGATGGCCAACATCACTCTGGTCTTTAAAGAGGGGTAGGAGGGGAAACAACAGGCCATTCAGACTTAGTTCAATCCCTGGAAAGGTGATGGAACAGCTAGTTCTTAATGCCATCTCCAGTCAATAGGAAGAGAAGAAGGTTATCAGGAGTAATCAGCATGGATTCACCAGGGATAGGTCGTGCTCAACCAGCCTAGTAGCTTTCTATGATGTCATCACTGGCTGGGTGGATCACAGGAGAGCAGTGGATATAGTCTATCTTGATTTCAGCAAGGCATTTGACACTGTCTCCCAAAACATCCTTATAATGAAGCTGAGGAAATGTGGAATAATTATATAAATAAGCAGACTGTGAGATGGGTTGAGAACTAGCTAACTGGTAGAGCTCAGAGGGTTGTGGTCTGCAGAACACAGACCATTTGGAGGCCACTGTTTAGTGATTCCTTAGGGGTCAGTGCTGGATCTGGTCTTGTTCAACATCTCAATCAATGACCTTGAGGGGATAGTGTCCACCCTCAGCAAGTTTGCTGATGATACAAAGCTGGGAGGAGTGGCTGACACACAAAAAGGCTGTGCTGCAATTCAGCGAGACCTTAGCAGACTGGAGAGTTGCGCAGAGAGAGGAACCAGATGCTGTTTAATGAGAGCAAGAGTAAAGTCATGCACCTAAGGAGGAATAACCACATGCACCAGTACAGGTTCTAGGATGACTGGAGAAGAGCAGAGAGGGACCTGGGGGTGTCGGTGGACAACAGTTGCCATGAGCCAGCGGTGTCCTTGGTGGCCAAGAAGGCCAGTGGCATCCTGGGATGCACTGAAAAGAGTGTGGCCAGCAGGTCAAGGGAGGTGATCCTCCCCCTCTACTCTGAGCTAGTCAGGCTCACCTGGAGTACTGTGTCCTGTTCTGGGCTCCCCAGTACAAAAAAGCCAGGGATCTCCTGGAAAGAGTCCAGCAGAGTGCCACAAAGATGATAAAGGGTCTGGAGCCCGTCTCTTATGAGGAAAGGCTGAGTGACCTGAGTCTGTTCTGCCTTCAGAAAACAAGACTCAGAGGGAATCTGATCAATGTCTGTAAATATCTAAGGTGCGGGAGGCAAAGGAACAAGGCCAGACTCTTTTCGGTGGTGCATGGCAATAGGACAATAAGAAATGGCCACAAACTGAAGCATAGGAAGTTTTACACAGATGTGCGTAAGAACTTCTTCACAGGAAGGGCGACGGAGCACTGGAACAGGTTGCCCAGAGAGGTTGTGGAGCCTCCTTCACTGGAGATGTTCAAGACCCGCCTAGACACCTACATGTGCAACCTGGTCTAGGGACCCTGCTTTGCAGGGGGGTGGACTTGATGATCTCCAGAGGTTCCTTCCAGCCCCTACAATTCTGCGCTTCTGTGATTCTGTAATGACTCCTATTTATTTTCATGGAAACAACAATAGATACAAAGAACACAATAAAAATATTTGTTAGAGAAAATTCCCAGCTACAAAACACCATTTTTCAGTATAGTTACCACCATTAACTGTGCATATTCACCTATGATGAAAAAGAGCCTACATGCCTGCTCATAAATATTTGCATGGATGTCCAAAACGTGGCTTGTATTTCATGTTGCTGTCACCATCACTGAAATGCACCACCCAGTGCCTCACTGTGTTTACATCCATTCTTTGATCTCCATCAATATTCAGCAAGCATCAATGAATGTCAGTGGTCGCAATTTTTTCACCAGGTTGGAAATCAATTCCACACCTTTGCTTTATGTGCACTTCCATGTGAGATGTCATTTTGTCCATCTGTCCCTCTTCTGCCATCTATCACACAGCGACAGAATTTAACAGAATACTGGGAACAAGCTGCAGCCTCTACTGCCATATCACCAATATCCGCCTCTGACATCATGGACAGAAATAATAAAATAGGAGGTATTACTTTTGGAGCAGCGCTTGTAAGTATCATTTATGCACATATGTATGAGTCAGAATCTATATATATAAGCAGGAAAAACTGAGACCATTTTTACTTATTTTCTCTTATCTTGTCAACAGTACTGTATGCTTTAAGCTGGGCAATTTTTACCAAAGAAAATACCTACAGATTTTAGCAAGTTGGCGCATCAGTAATGCTTCTACCTTGTTAACAGGAGCTTGAATATAACGTCAAATGATGCAGAAATACCAAGTGACTGAATGTTGGTTGCAAGTAAGCAAATCACATGAAATATAAAGTCTTATCACTCAGCGTGAATCCAGAAAAACACTCTGACTGTGTAAGTAACAGCATCTCTTGAGAAAGGAACAGGAACCAAACTTAAGCCATTTCTTTTTTTTTTTTTTTTTCCTTCAAGGTTATGCAGGAGAGATAGTGCTGAGTTTTTCATCTCTGAAGTATATATAGGAGACCAAATATTGTTCTCAGTGATATTTACATGATTGTAGTATTTGTGCCCATTTACACTCTTACACTTTCCACTTTTTATCCACTTTTTCCCTTCTTCTTTCCAATTCCAGTGTCATTTGCGTCTCAGTATCTCAGAATTTTACACTGGTAGTGTTGGCCACTCACTTTAGTGTAAGAACATGTTTTACAACACAGCCGAGCTAAATCCTCCTTGGGAACTAACTCCTGCATGTATTATGAATGCCATAGCTACATGTCAAGGATCACACAGAAAAACTAAGCAGGGAATTGAACCTCAGACTTTTAACCCTCTGACATCATGTCCTAGTTAGGTGAGTACTGGAGATGGGGTATGTACACTGCAGTAATTCTCAGCTAGACCTATGGCCTTAGACTTATGATTTGCTGAGCTTCATGCTAGAGGCTAGAGATTTTCCATGATGATGTCGAAAATTTAGTGCTCTCACAATATTCTATCCTTTATTTCATGTTCACCACAAACCCAAGATCTGTGAGTTAAGTAGGGCATGTGCCCTGGAAATGACTGTCATCTTGTACTTGTGGAGAGGTAGCATTACATGAAAAGTAGTATCAGGAGTAAAAACTAAAGAAATGTGTCATAATAAAATAATTACTAAAAATACTATGAAACTAAAGATAAAACACAGAAAACATATAATTGTGCTAAAGCGGACTGACAGCAGTGCCAAAACATGAGAATCATATAGTGCATATGAGTGCACATGAGTGCATAAAAATAAGAGTGGGAATTATTTTTTTCTCTATTTGTTTTCAAAATAGAATTAGAAGCTATTGTAGCAGAAAGATTGTGAGAGCCTTCCTCTGTTATAATTAATCCTAATAAAAAATGCTTTTATTTGCCACTTGATGGATTTTATTGCAAAAAGCCCTAGATTTCCAAATAATGTTACAATCATCAACAGAAAGCAATTGCTAAGCAGATGAAAACTGTCATATAGAAGCTAAAGCCCCATCCCCCTGACAATGTAAATTGGCTTAGATTCATGCAAGGTTTTCAAGCCACATTTCATACTTTCTTGCCTCTTCTTCTTTGCCCCTAAGTCCTATAGCTTTCATGAAAAGAAAAAAAAAAAACGATACCTGCTTTCACCTTTAAACATCTAAATGCTTAAATGAAAACTAAACTGTGTTGTTGCAAAACTTCCCAGAGGTTATTACATTAAATAATAATAGTAATAATAAAATAAAATTCTTATCTTCCCTGTTTCTCTTCTGCTTGGACTTAGCCTGTCCCCTGCGTGAGGTGCACAGTGACATATCAGCTTGGTCACTCTGAAAGTAATGCTTCTTATCCCTTCTTATCCCACTTATTTCCTTGGAAAGAACAGATATGATGAACACAATAACACTGATAGAATAACAATGATAGAACAAATTCTCAGCTACAAAGTGCTATTTTTCAACATAGCCACCACCATTACCTAAGGATTTTCATCAGTGATGAACAATAACCTGCATACTGCACTCAGAAAAAATCTACATCAGTGGTGGCGACCCACAGTTTCACAGCTGCTATGATGGCAACATTGCTAGGAAAATGTTGTCCACACAGCCTGAACAGATGGAAGTCAGAAGGCATCAAATATGGACTATACAGCGGGTGTGGTAGGGCAATCCAGCCAAGATTGACAGTGTGCTCCTCTGTCTTCAAACTGATGGGGTCTGGTGTCATTGTATTGCAAGAAAAAGGCCATCTTCTTCTCTGGCCTGACTCTGGAAGTTCAAGACATCAGCTTAGTCTGTGTCACAATGTGAGTTGCTGGATCCAGAAGGATCACCCCTTTCTTAACCCAGACGACAGTGAGCATCACTTTTTATTCGGTGGGGAATTCACAATGTCCGTGGACTGCTGCTTTGACTTCAGCCTGTCATGGTGACACCATATGTCATCACTGATAATAACGTGGTACAAGAAGTTGTCACCTTCAGCCTCATATTGATTCAATAGGTCCTGATAAACGTGTGAAAAGAAGAGACGTTACTTTCAGAGCAGCCCTAGTATAAAATTTTTTAGAGATAAGACATCATAAATAAAGTAACGTATTTCTGACAAAATTGGTGGGTTTTGGATTCTGCCTGAAAATGAAGTGAGGAAGATGGAGTGGGCAGGGATGAATATTCCTACTTTCAGAATTCAGCTGTTGAAAAGAAAGTGCAGTTTTTCAAGAACAGAAGGTTTGGGTGCTGTTTCAGACTTAGAGCTGTGACTAGAAACTGTAGTACTGTAGGAAATGAGTAGGAAATGAGTATGTAAAAGGCTTATATTAAGATATCACATGCAAATGATACACATGGGTATAGTGTCTGAAAGTCACTGTAGGTCTAATTATGTGGAAAATCCATGTGAATTGACTTCTTACAGAGTAATAATGAATGATCAGCAAAAGCCATATAAATCCAGACTATGACAACAGCACTTTTAAAAGTGAATAGTTTCCTTAATATGAGAAGTGGTATTTTATTGTTCCACATATACTAATAAGTTGGCTTATATAGTATAGATGGATGCACTACAGGTTTCTCTTTTGTATTCTGTCAATTATCAGCCTTCTATCATATCCATATTCCCATTCAATGGCAAACACATAGATCATATGCTCACTGAAAATAAGCACACTTTATTTTAGATACAGTCTCAAGTGCCTACTGTTTCATAATAACTAAAGATGATCCCTCTGAAATTAGAAAGGTCAAAAATGCCTATCCTAGAGATATGAAATGGTGTTGTATCTTCATTTATTTGTAAACTTGTAAGATTGTAATTGTGATGGCCAAAAACTGCTTTTGTGCTTGTCCCTATTTCGCAGACCCTCACTGCCAAAATATGAAAACTATTTCATGGATTCAGGAACTGAAGTTTCACTATACGTACATGGAAATCCCCAGGGATAGAAGCAAGAACTAAGTGTTGTTGTTGTCCATAACTTTGCTGTAAAAGGAAGTAACAAACTGGTATAATAAAACATGAATATCACACCCTGAAGTTTGATGTGGGTGATGGGTTTTCCAGTTGCATCATTTATATTCCATTTTCTTTTTAACGTCTCAAGCCTACTCTGATTTCTAATGCAATAGGAAGAAATCACAGCTACTTTAGCTAGATTTCCATTTCAGGCCTGCCTGAGCTCCTTGCACTTAAATTCAATGTCAGCCTTTTCCCACAAATGTATGCTGTTAAAGAAGAGAGCTAAAATTCACAGAGCTGTCAGGTAAGATATCCATTAAGATAGGAAGATGCCAGTGTTCAAACTTCAACATTACAGCATTAAATCTCAAAGGAATTCACTTTGTTCATAAGAAACAAGGCAGGAAGGAGCGTGAGATGCGAGGGGGTCGGGGAGAGGATAAAAATATGGAACAATATGACAGTAAAACAGAAAGCACAGATTGAGGAACCACAAGTAATCTGAATTCCTCAACTAAGACTTGTCAATGAGATTTTTAGCATTTGATATGTACTTTTAATTAAATTATGGCCCAGAGACAGAGAACAAAGCCACAGGCACAGGTTTTTATTTCATTTTTAGAACAGAGATCTTATCTTCAACAGCATTTCATGCACTTCTAATTAAATATGGATTTATGGCTTTAAAGTACCTGGAAACAGCATGACTTTTAGGATTCATCCTATGCTGAACTCAGAGCACTACGGTTAAAAGCAGTAAAAGGATCCTGACCCTCAGTGAAACTAGGCACAACCTTCTTAGTGTGTTCAGAGGGATATGAATATGATATTTGGAAAAGAGTTCATCTTCTCCACTGCATGGAGAAAAAAAATCCTTTACCTTGCATTAATTAAGAAATCTATCTCTTTATGTGCAGTATTCGAGAAAACTTTGTGTTTGTTTGTAGTAATAGAAAATAATCCCATATGAAGCTAATGATTCATGAATACTGACAAAAGTACAGTCTCAATCTGATGGCTACCTTTTTACCATTCTGGTCAAATTGTACCTTTATTGGCAACTTCTCACCTCATCACACTGGTTAGGAACTCTAATATTCTTTCTTCCAGTGTGAGAATTTCTCAAGAGTTTTCCCTGTAGTGATGACTTATTAAAAATGTTTAATCTAAATTTACTAATTCTCTTAAAATAGAACTGTGGACTGGGTGAGAATGTTACTTCCAGTCTTGAAATAGTGAATGAATGTCAGAATCTTATTTTACAGTGTTTGTATAAGGAGAGAATGTGGAAACATTAATAAAGTGAAATCAGTTGTGGATCCCTTGATATTGCTATGGGAAGATAACTTCTTGAAGGTCAATTGCTCTTAAAACCATGTTATGGCTCTACGAACAAAGTAATGCTTATAGGTAACTGAAGATAAATGTGCATAAAACATCAGATTCAGGAAGGTGTATCCTAACACAAAACCTTCCATGATAGAATTACCTAGTAAAACTGAGGATAATGTTGCTGGCTCAGAAAAAATATGGTTTGTGCATGCAAGGGACCAAAGTCTGCAGTGTGTGATATGCTTACAGAATCAGACAGATGGGAGTTTCTTGTGTGGGTAGTGTGTTGATATTATTTCTCAGTGTGAGATGTGGCTGTTAAGGCAGGTTAGCAGTGGTTCCTATTTTTTCCAGGACTAGCATAAACAGTTTCTAAGTGTATGTGACTTTAAAATTAAACTGGCTTCATTTTTTCAGTTTTGAATGTGAGATTCATAGTATATGGTTGCTAAAGTTCATTTTTCCTAGGATTTTTAGAGAATTTCAGAAGTTAAAAGAAAAAAAATAATAAGTCACCCCAATGTATACGTATTTTTTATTGTCATTGCAATACAGTTTTTCTGCCTGTAATGTAATTGTGGGCAGAAAAGATTGCTAAAAATAGTATTCCTCAAGGAGGAATCCTAGTATAAATTCACCAACTGCCAAAATACACCATCACAAGAGGAGAATCAGACTTGCTGCACTGCAGCCTGTTTACAGTGATTCTTGTGTTTAATCACATTTCAATTTCTGTTTCTGTGAGATGATTTCAAAAACCATTGGATTGTATTACATTACACTGAAGAGCACCCATCTCATTTCACTGTGACAGTACTCAAAACAAACAAAAAAAAAATTTTGTGTGAGAAAGATGAAGCCTTTTTGAAGTTACTGAGACTATTTCATATGTTCTCTTGAAAAATAGTTTTGGAAATCTGTTTGAAAATCAGAATAAATCAAATTATTTCTTCTGATAAATTGCTATTTTTCCATCTTCAGTGAAAAACCTCATGTTTTACTTTATTAACAGGGGCCCATAACTATTAATGTGTGCCCAAATACCTTGATCTTTGAAACCTCAGATTCAGCTTAAAATATTATTTATTAGAAAATATTTTTTAATATATTTTATTAGACATTTTTTTAATATGAACAGAATACATTGTATCAAGGAATGCCAAAACAGTCTGTTCTGCACCTTCAGTAAGGACTGAAAATTGAACAAGTGCAGAACACTGTGCAGAACCACCCTCCATAGTACAGACTGAGATTTTGAAGGCAAATTAATTAGAAATAATTTAGCCAAATATAAAACAGGCATCAGTAAAGGCAGTAAATCTCCACTCTTAATCATTGTTGATTTATGAAAATAAGTTTATGGCTACTTTCCTGAATTTTCTCCCAAGACAAGAATTTACTTCTTTCCTTTCGTACATCATGCAGTAAGAGTGAGCATTTAAACCCACAAGTTCAAAAATTGTCAGAACAGAAGGCTTAGGCTACAGACTGGTATTAATGTATAATTTTATATTTAAGATGGATGAACAAAAAGAAAATATTTTTCATATGTTTTCTCACAGAATTTCCTCTGGCAGTTTGGTAGTTCTTTGAAAATCTCTTCCCTTATCTACCAAAAGGTATTAGAAGACAATCACAGATGATTGAGAATTAATGTCTTCAGCTCCTTAGCAGGGAGAGGTATTTATTCATCTGTGCAATGTTAGTTTTAACCACCTTCACACTTACCCTAGAATATTCAATAGGGTATGAATGTGAGCATGGCCTGTTACTCATTATAATGAGTGCACTCATTAGCAAAGCCTTGTAATACCTATAATGTTGAATTATTTTGACAATTTTCAATTATCCTATCTTATCCCATGGAAAATACCTTTTCAGATTTTCCCTTGAATTTCTTTTATGTTTCCTGGATCCATCTCTTCAAATGATGACCCCAAAAGGAAAGGGATTCTTTTGATGATGAAAATGTTTCAGACAAGGAGAGGTCCAGATTTTTCAATACTTCAAGCAAAATGCAAAAGTCTGCATTTTCTATGACTGAGACCACACAAGCACATGTAATTACATTACGTGGAAGTGACAATGGAAACTTAATTTAAACTGATATGCTTTCAGCCATGCAATTTTGGAGTACTCTAATTTTTCTAGGAACTATCCCTAAGGCAAGGCTTATGTTACCTAGAAGGAAGATTTAAAATATTTCAAAAATTTTCAATCCTCTTTATCAGCTACTTATCCTTCCTGAGAAATTTCATGTCCCCAAAGGCTTTTTCAAATAATCTAACCTGATGTTAAGAGTTTAGTGTATTCAGTCGGGAAATAAAAATGATGTCATGATTTGTATGACTACTTAACTCCAAAAAGTTATAATATTCACTGTTCCTGTCATCAAATAACACCTTCATGATGAATAAATAGGATAACATTCATATGTAAATTACAAATGTAATTTACAAAATTTACAAAAACAAAGGTAATTAAAAAACTCTCTATGCTGCTTGAATGCATTCTATAAGCAAAAGACAACTTTGCCAAGTCCTATTTCACACAAAAGCTCACTCTGAAAATGCTTTAAAATGTTACCCTCCACTTTCATATGTTAAGCATCTGTCTTACTACAAAATTGTTTTCCTAAGCTTTAAAAAATATAATTTATTTTCAATTCTGCTTTTATAAAAATTAATACATATGTATACTCATTCTTACAATCTCAGCACTCCAAAATTTCACCAGCCAAATGTTTTAGCCTAGTCAGAATTCCTATGTAATTTTTTCTACTTGAATTTGTTTGTAGTAATTTTGAAATGCTTATGAAATCTTGTAGCATTTAAGCATATCTATTGCTTTGTTTAGTAGAAAAGCACATAAGCTCTTATTCACAATGATTTATCACTATGATTACAATATAAATGTTGATTTTCTTTTCTCAGGCAACTCTATATTTTTCTAATTAGGCTTAAGAAAAACACGTTAACATAAGCAGAAGAAAATAAGGTGATGAGAAACGCATTTTCAAGATGCTTGTGCAGTTGTGAGAATACTTTTGTATTAACAGTACTCAAGCATTCCCTATTGCTGCTTAGTAAAGTATTTCTCTGAAGTATAAATAAAGAAAAAATTTAAATAAGTATTTCAGTAAAGTATATATGTGTAAATTGGAGTCTACTCTCCTTAGTATGGTCTATATAATTATTATATTTTTAATGTTCATGTTCCCATGCACAGGAACATGAACACATGTATGTACTTCTTTGCTGACTTGCTCATTTAGCTGATGCAATCTCCTCCACTCATTTCACTAGAGGGGAACATTTGTCTGTCATTTCTCAAAGTATTTAATGCATGAGGAATTACTAGCACACCCACTTTTGTCTCCTTTGTTTAGTTTGGGGGTAAAGGGGAGTGCTGGCTTATAGATAGGATCTCATGAATCACTGTGGGAACTGCACAGAAGAGTCAGATATGTGTATTTCCTAACCTTACTGCTATTGTGATAAATGTCTTCCTATACTCTGTAGAAGTGATTCACTTGTGCACACATTCAACTTTAACCATCTGACTATAGTCACACCCCAGCTGCTGAAGAAACTGCAAAATGAGGCAACAAAGTATATAGAGTTTATGATTCTGCTGTATAAATAGTACCAGCAGGTTATACTCACTACCCTTAGTGATTCAGAGAATAAATATCACATGCTTGTGAGCTGCTCAGAACACATCATTTGGAAGATACGGGCAAACTTCTGTGTGTGCTGAAACCTGTTGTGCGTGGTTGGTTAGTACAGTCCCAGTTTCAGTACTTCTTGCCTCACCAGTTGCTGTCCCGAACACAAAACATCATTTCAGAGTGCAATGTGGGAGGACTTTTCCATGAGCTGAAGGATATCAAAATGTTGCAGTTCCATTGGAAAGTAAAGGGCAACTGAAACTGTTGAGCAACTGTTAAGAATGCGAGAGAGGTTGTCATCTACAGCCTATTATGCACTCTTCTTGCCCAAGACTAAAAGCATTTATTAATACAGAAGTCTTCTAAACGATCTTTTTTTTTTGTTTTTTTTTTTTTTTAAATATTATTATTATTATTATTATTATTATTATTATTTTTTTTATTTTAAGTCCCTTTGAGAGTGACTCTGTGCTGTTAGATACATATTTTGCTGGCTATACAAGACAGGTTACAGCTTCCATTTTAAAAATCATATTTTGATTAAGTTCCAACACCAATTTTTAAGAAAAGGAATAGAGTTATTAGAATATTGTATAACTCAGGTGGTTACGAATAAAAGAAACAGGTATGTTTATAAAACTGCTGTTGTGCTCAAATCATTCAAATGTCCATGAATGATAACTGCAATTCTTAACAAGCAAGGATATCGAGCACAGTGTTGTAGACAAGAAGTGGCATAAAAAGTAATGTAGGTTCACATCCTTTTAGTTATACAATTTCATCTCTAAAAAGTGAGAATTCAATATATACATTATCATCAGATCATGATTCTATTAACTACATGGTGTACATTTATATCCTATTGCATATCTTAAAGCAAGGTATTTTATCTGAGCTAGATATTTAGGTCTTGTATATAGTTAAAGAGGAACACAGAAAATCATTCAAACCATTTACCTTTCCCTTTGTTTGATGGTTGATTGTTTGGATCTTAGCAGTCTTTTCCAATCTTAATGATTCTGTGATAAGAGAGAATGAGTTATGCTCAATAGATTTGTTGCCCATACGGGGCAATTAGCACCAGATAGCTAACTTTTAGATTTAGGAAACTGTAGAACTAACAGAAATATCCTTCACTGTGATGAGCTCAAAGATGCAGTTTCTGTGGCAAAAGTCATATTGCAGAACTCATCAGAACATATGAAAAAATAGTAATTGTCTAGGATAATCAAAATATAGTACAACAAGATCAAGATCCATGGGCTGAGGAATCACTGTCTCCCTCAAAACAGCATTTCCCCATTTCTAGCAGACTTTGAACAGTTTGGTGGTTTATGATCTTTGCTATTCCAACTTTCTGTCCAAATGCAGGATGAAGACGTCTTCAGAAATACTGAAATTCTCATGATATTAAAATATTTTTGTTTCTCTTTAACAATTGTACAAAAAAGTTTTGTTGTTTTTTTAATTTTTACTGAGGTTTTTGAAACAAAGCTTGAAGAAATTAACTACAACTGAAAAAAAGGAGAAAATGGATTTCATAAAGTGTTTTATTTTCCTCCAAAGAAGGAGGAAATAGATTTTACAGGGATATATAATGCTCTTAGAGAGGCCCTGTTAATAACATTTTAGTGTCTGAGAGTAGTGAAATATACTGTATTACTCGTCCATTTAATTTTTAGATTTTTTTTCTGGTTTGATCTTTATTTAGCACAGATTTTATATTTGCTGCATTTTTAAATTTTCATGTAAACCTCTACAGTAAAACAAAGTTTGCAGGAAAAAGAAAATAATAATTAAAAAGAAAAATTTTAAATGCCTTCCCTCCAATCATTTTTTTATGGATACCTAAGAAAGAAAGAAAGAATAATGTTTTCTCTTTGTTCCATAAGCATTATTCACCCTAATTTCAGTGATTATGTTTATGCTGGAAAGGTGAAATGTTTGAAAACTATCAGATTGCAAAAGTGTTTTTTATCTTTCATTCCTGCCTTATCTGGGCTTTACATCTGTATTTCTTGTTCCTGACATTTCTGTAGTAACTGAAACTCATCTAATAGACCATAGTTATTTCTAAAGATACTTCCTGTAGTTGTATTCAGTAAATCATGAACTTTTGAGCTTATTTCAGTGACTACATTTCAGCTATTTTTTAAATTATCTAATTAACTTCCGTTTGCCTGAAAAAAAAAAAATATTATTTCAAACTTCTTCCTGTTGGCTACTAGTCAGGCAATGTATTATTTTGAGAATAAATGACAAAAACGATATATCCTATGGAGATTTGCAAATAGCACAACAATATGTAGTTTCCTCCATCTAAACTCATCTCTACAAATGTAATGAGTTATGAATCCTTTCAAAGGACTTAAACTTTTGGTCATGCAGAGTAATATAACTAGATAATAAGATAACTGCAGTAAAGTAGAGTTTGTTTTGTGCATTGTGGCTTTCTTCATAGATCTGTGTGAAATCAGACTACCAAGGGATGTTTTTTAGATAGCTTTGTTCCCCTCTACCACATGAATGACTGAAGCATTGCCTCATGCCATAAGGACACTGCCCACATCAAGACACATGTCATAGCAGGAAGTTCTCTTGTGGAACAGTGAGGTCCACAATACTAAGCTGCCACTAGTTTTGATGTAACATCTTAAACGAGCTACAGCCACGGAATTAGATTCTCTTCTTCTTCATAATTTTTGCTCTCAGTGTGTGTTACAGATCATATCATGTCCTTTTTAATATGTGGGGTTTTAGAGTAACGCCGCACAGGAGATAAAAGGGGGCTCTGCTGCAGAAGCAGTCATTTCAGTGAGCCTCATGCCTCATTATTCTACATGCAGCTGTTCCATTGCCCAAGGATTGAATTCTTTCCTTGGTATTTTGTCCATTGTAAGACATTAAGAGAATAATCAGTCAAATGTCTTCCAAAACCAATCAAATTCTTCCAAAATCTTTTTTTCAAAATCTTACGAATATCAGTCAAATTCTTCCTAAAATAGAAAATTATAAAGACTAAATAACTGAGAAATAAACCAGCTGCAATTTTCTTTTATTGGAGGTAGGATCCATACAATTACTTCAGTTGAAACTGGTGAAGCTTTGGAGGGTGGCACCTTTCACACTTCTCTATATGAATTCCTCAGAGAAGCAAGTGACTCTAGAATGAGATTACTTGTGTTTTGGATACGGCATGTCTTATAATTTAGATCTGAGAGCTTGGGCTTCAAAATAATGGTTATGGAGGCTAATAATATATAAAGCTGTAATAGCAGTGTTTACTAAAAACTGTTTAAAAAGGTTTGCCATAAAAAAAAAAAAAAAAAAAAAAAAGATTTACTTCTATACCACCCTTTCCTACTTAAGTAGGTGGGGTACAATTGCCAAAGAACAGGCTACCTATTGGGTGGCTGGGTGCAGTTTTCTTCATACTAACTTTCACAAAAAGCAGTTGGATCTAATCACCATGGTAAATAAACAAATAGTGTGCTGGGTTGACATAGTGCGGCATCTCCTGTGTTCTCTTTCCTACTTCAGGTATCAACCGGACTTACAGGAAGCAGAGTTGTCTGCTCTGAAAAAAAAAAAAAGATTAACAGTTATTTATTGGAACGTGATCTCTTCAGAAACAAACACTAATAAAGGTTGAAGTTAATTATGCATTTAACTTCTGGTTAATGTCTAACCAATTAGGGCACTCAGTGTACTCATAATTTCAACAAAAAAAAAAAACAAACAAGTTTACTCATATAAGCAATGGATTAGTCCTGTCTTGGGTCTACACAAAGGTTTACTATTTTCTGCTAAGAAAGTATGAGCTGTCAAGAAATGTAAATGTTCCATATGGCCCATATTGTTGATGAGCCGTGAAATCACTTTGGTGTTTGCTAAATCTTTCACAATTGGCTTAAAATAAAATTCCTCACAAAATAAATAAATAAATAAATAAAATAAAATAAAAAATTAAAAATTGTACATGTAAACAAATATCCTAATACTTGTACTAGAAATATTTATTTAATTACAATTCCCATATAGATTTTCCTTGATCAAAGTTAGCTTCTCCTGCCCTTTCACAGTTCCAGACCTCACATGACTTAGTTGCTGGCTTCAAATTAATTCATCTACTGGTCTCCTCATATGAGCTAAATACATTGGAGGAGCACACTGGAAAGAGTATTATATTTCACTCTCTATTCTTGTGAACACCAGTGTTGTCCTGTTCTGGGAAATAAGGCTCTCAGTAAATTGTCATGGATTTTGAATTCCCATTATCACTGAGTTACTTCCCATTTTGCAAGCTTTGCATCCGCTTCCTACATTCTTGAGTCATTCTTGTAGTGTAGGCATACAGGACATAGTTGTATTATGTTGGGTTTTTTAACCTTAAATTTCTCTTTCAGGTTGATGTTTACAAAATGCAATCTGAAAGGGTCTGAATAAAATTTATTTTCATAAATATAAGCAGCATAAATTATTCTCAGCAACAAAACACTATTTTTCACTATTTTTCAACATTGTCACCACCATTAGCTATGTTTTTGACAGCCCTGATCAAGGGCCTGTATGTAATACATGTAAAAATCTGTACCAGTAACCTACTGTTTCACAACTGCTATGATAACATCGTTGCTAGGAAAATGTTGTGAACACAGTCCATCTTTCATGGGACTGTAATGTGGGTGTGGTAGGACAATGCAGCCAAGACTGCCAGTGTGCTGTATTGTCTTCAAATTGATATAGGGCCTGATGTCACTGTGTTGCAAGGAAAAAGTTTTCTTCTCTGGTTTAACTATGGAAGTACAAGCCTTCAGCTTCATCACAGCACTACAATGCAGTAGTCACAGTTGACGGCTTGTTCTGGTTCCAGGAAATCCTGAAGGATCACTCCTTTGATAACCCAAAAGGTAGTGCATGTCCCTTTATCCACTGAGGACTGAGTCTTGAACTTTTTCTTCAATGGGGAATTCACATCACCACTCCATGGACTTGTTGACTCCAGCTCGCATTAGTGACACAATGCCTCGTCACAGGTATTGATGCGATCCAAAACTGTCACCTTCAGCCTCATATTGGTTCAGCATGTCCTGACAGACTTGCAGAAGTAGGAGGCATTACTTTCACATAATGTTCCTGTCTGAGCATTCATGGGATCCACCAAACACAAACTTTTTGATATTCCAAAGTTGCCACCATTGTTTCCAACTCATTGAAGCCAATATTCATCTCCATACACAGACCCCTGATCAAAATCCACCAGTTCACATGGATAAGCTGATCTTGATGCCTAAATGCTATTTAGGTACTGATAACTGGAGGCTTATCTGTGATTAAGATATTTGTAATAAACCTTGAGAAATCACATTTTTTTTCTAATGTGAGCTGAGAAGCTTAGATGAAAGCATTTATTGAAGCAAAAACACTTAAACACTGCTTTATTGGTATCAGTATTACAAATGCTTGTCTAATGCATTAAGCAAACTGTTGCAGGATTTGGTCTCTCATTATATAAGTAGAAAACAGCACTCGTTGAGATGTTGATCAGCATTAGTTCTTTGAGCTTCTCAGATGATATGCTAAGTAGAAGAGTGATGATCATAAATTGGATAATACTGCAAAAAAGGAGTGCTTCTTGTAAAATGTAAAAAAAAACTTTAAGAGGTTAGGGAAGAAGGTAGAGGGTGCTTCTGCACTTTGTTGAAACATCTGATTTTCTCCTCCCATCTCTACTAGAATGTTTTATCCCTTCTAGGTGGTGAGAAATATTTTAAAGGGGAGTTTCTCTGTATATTTAGCAATGTGGGAAAGCTATGGGAGAGGTGTTCCCTGAAAGAGGTGACTCATCAGGTTGATTCTATAAGAATACATTTTTTGTTTATTGTGGAACTACTGAAATAAGATACATTTTTATTTAGGCATGTTATTTTCAGTCTATGCACCTAAAATTATTAATGCTTGAAATTATTATGCTTGAAATGATATATCTACTACTTCCAGAAAGGGCCCCATGGTTTTTTGTTATTTCACAAGCACAGCCTTTGTTTTTGAAAGCAAATATTGGCACATATCCCAAGTCATAGTAAAAATTACAGTCCTTCTTTGATAAGAAAATTCTGAACATTCTTCCTCTTTGCTTGCTACTGAGTTACTTATTCTGACCAAGCGTTTACTAGCTAAAATGCTTTTTGAGCCCCAGTGACTGAAAAAAAAAATATCTCTGGTTAGCCAGATGACATCGGATCTTCAGCTTGTTTTCTGGTTTGCAAGGCTGAATCTAAACAGCATATTGCTTTGTAACAGCAAGGTTAAGTGTTTTCAGGATAGTACTTTCTCTGCTACTGAAAATGCTCCATTTTGTTTGAAACCCTTCTGCCTGAAGCTGAAGTCTCTCTAGATTCTAAGCTATTAAGGTTCTCCCTCAGCCCAATAAATATTTAATTACTCTACACAAAAGGAAGTATATTTTGACAAAAGAGGCTTTTCCCTCTCCCCGGTGACTGTAGGAATTTAATCCTTTACCTTTGTCTTCCTAATTCTTCTTGAATTAGTCACTTACATAAATGGTGTGAATACTACATGTGTTACTAAGGGCTGTGAACTTCAGCTGGTGTCCAAACACCTGAAAATTGATGTTGCAACGCCAGGTGTAAGAGCCATACATCTTCTATGTGGAAGGGTATTGCTATAATACACTCTTCATTTAGATAAATTACTGTCATTCTTAGAGATATCTTAAGATATCTGAAGCATAAGAAACCTTCATGAATCTATGTTTCAAATGTTTTGTAAGGTTTGTAGTGTGTGGGTTGCATATTATAAACAGTCTTGCATATCTTTAGCTGTCTTAAAGTTTTGTGGCAACCAAAAAGTTTTTCTGTTTAGTATTTGAGTAAAGACTTATTGATTTTGCTTCCCAGTTTAAGACAGATGCCTGAAACAAATTGAATCGATTACACTATAAATTTCTGTTTTAGAGAGAGTTCAGATTATAAGCAAAATAATATTTAAATCTTATATAAGCCAAGGTTAATAAGAAGCATCCTACCCCAAATTTCACTGTTACTGTCGCAGATGCAAAATTTACTTTGGGAATGGGAACAACATACGTTCTGTGAAAACAACTTCTTTAGTGGTCAACTTGAAGTGATAGCGCTTGCCATCCTGTTACAGGAGGATCAGTTACTGGATCTTGAACATGTCAAAGGCAATGAAAAGGTTTGAACAGTTAAAAAAATGGCTATGACTATCATAGCCAAAATCTGTGAGGAAAACAATTCATAAGGCTAAAAGTTTGTGTTTAGGAGAAGATTGTGCATTTGTACTCTTCAGCTGCAATCTTGACTAAATTCAGAAATTATTAAATGATTTAATATTTGCAGTGCGGTTACACATGAAATGTATGAATGGTGAAAATATTTAAAATTCTCTTCTGATATGAATAAGCTTTCCAGAATTATATATGTCCCAAGAGGATGAACTGAACTACAATATTCAATTCCATAATTTAATTTATTCAAAATTTCTTAGAAGAAACACATTTGATGATGCATTGAAGCATCATATGAGTCTATTTTTACTGCCCTACTAGAGATCATAGTAAATTGACTTGATAGGGAAGTCTCTCCTGTCCCTCTTTTTTATACTAGAAATGAGTTGTTGGAATTCCATGTTAAGCTGAAAAAATAGTATTATAGCTATTCAACTTATCTAAATAGACTGACACTTTTCATGTCAATTTCTACCATGCTACAGTTTAGTCTTCTGTTTCAAGGAAGTTCAAACATCAAACCTAAAATTACTTTGAATTAAAGGCCTGTTTTCATTTCTTCCACTTGTAATCTGACTGTTCCATCAAAATAATAATGCTGTTTTTGTGGCCATTATGAATAAGCTGTTGTTAGCTGTCCACCAAAGACCAGAATCCAACGTTTTTCAAGCTTCCTGGAAGAATACATATAGCAATACTGAGTTCCTCCTTTTGCCTAGTAAACCTCACTGATAAAATCAGTCACAGAATGTCTAATCTATTATTGTTCTAAAATTAATTTTCACCAGAAATGCCCAATTGCATAATTTAGAGCTTAAATCAACAAGAGAAATGTAATAAAATGCAGAGAACGTTTACTGGAGTACACATGTGTACTTATGTACTTATATGTGTATGTTAACTTTATTATTTCCATTATAAATAACAAAAACTTATGCTATGCCTATTCATAATGCTTGCAAAATGTTCAGAGATCCCGCTAATAACACATTAGCACTTAGCCAGCTGGAGAAATGGTGATTGCTGCCAATTACATAGAATTCTTCTGATAAACAATAGTTCCTCCCTCTCTTGAAATATATGGAAATGGACTATTGTTATTTTAAGTGCTGCTGTACTGAAATGGCACCTGTACTTGGTGTAACATGGAACATTACATTCCAAGTGAGAAACAAAGCTCAATGGAACTCCATGTCCTATTGTATTCATCACAAAATCTACAAATTTATTCAAGTCAAAAGAAGGGAAAAAAAAAAGAAAAAAAAAAAAGTGTCAGCTACCTTCACTGCTTTCATTTGGACCATGCTTACCTATCACCTGCTTTGCTCATACTATGAAAAGACTGGACATGCCTGTGAAAAAATGAAGGTGGTCAAGAGAATGCTAGTTTTTTCACTTTTATTTATTTATTTATTTATTTATTTATTTATTTATTAGGATCCACATATACATTAATACAATAATATGCCATAAAGGCTCAGCAAATTCTATGTTAACTATTTAGACATGCCTCACATTCCTCTTCATTCAGCTTCTTCCATTGTCACCATTTTTTTTTCAAGTTGTTCTTCTATTGTATTTCAGTAATGGGAAAAACCAAATTTGTTTTTACAAATCCTCAGCTCACAAAATTTTATTACTATTAAGATAATCCAAAGTCTTTAATCTTCTGCATAAAGCTGTCCTGTACCAGTGCAATTTATGAAATAGTCAGTTTTATAGCCCATAGAATGGTTCATTATGGTAAAGCAAAATGCTGCTGCTGTGGTGTATGGCTTTTTACCAAGGAAGTGTCATGCCCTTGTTATTAAATTAAACTCCTACATTTTGAACAAGAAATTTAAACATTTTTGTTCAAATGAAAAAAGGGATTTTTTTTCTTTTACTTCTAAATGAAGTTGAAATACGAGCATTTCTGTTCTTTCATTGTTTTGTTTTGTTTTGAGAACAAGCAGTTATTCAAGCCTTCAATTTCTTCATATATTGTATCCTAAGTACAAAGATTTGCCATCAAATTGAATTGCAAAACACCACAGTGAACCAATAAAAATTCCAGAAAGGTGAAAATCAATGTATTAGCTTATATTCTTCTCAATATACAATAGATGAACTAATATCATTACCCAAACCATTTTTTAATATATCTATAAACTTGTGCAAACATAATTTTATTCCAATATACTGATATTCTCTTGTAAGTGAATATTATGTGCAAAGTCTGATAAAAGATTAACACAAATTAATTCTCCAGTGCACAGAGACATTAAGATTTTGATTTTGTTTTTGTGTGTGTGCATGTATGATACTCATATTATTGATGTCTTCTTAGAGTAGACTTCAGTTCTATTTGATATTTGATTTTCTCTGTATCCAAGAAAACCTTTCTGAGTATTTTCTCTATATTCAAAGGTATGGTCTGCTGAGTATATAAATAGTATGCTAACTGCAATTGGCATATTAAATCAGTATGTCAGCATTGATTTCTCCATCCTCTATGACTAAGCCAAAAAATGTTGAATAGTCTTGATGCATTGTAATATTATAACTTTATCCAAAAAGCAAATGAAACAAACAACAACAAAAGTAAGCTTGATCAAAGCCAATTAACAAAATTAGAGTTAAATACTTCGCATGCACTAATAAAATTCTGCTATAGTCAATATTCAGATCTTTTTATCTGCAAGGCTTTCCCATAAATGTTGCTTGCAAAAAAATGCTGGAGTGATCTCCAAGATAGGCAACTTAATTTGACTTGTACTCTTGTTTCTATTTTAATTCAAATTTAAGTTGTAAGTATTCACTAATTACCCTCTGGGTAAATAATTAGGAAGTCATGCTCCATTTTGCTAAAGCAAAGTTCAAATCACAATCTAGACAGGTATATCTTGACTAAATGCCCTATTTTTGTATCACTTTAGAAGTAGAAGTTTCAGAAATGTGTAGATTAAATATACGTGGAGGAAACAGAAGCAGCAAGGCCTTAGACATGGCAGCACCTCCATTTTGCCTTTTCTGATGTAAGTTTGGTGATATTCCTTTTTAATCTTGCCCACATGCATTGTCCCCTCTACTGTCTCCCATCATACTAGTTCAGGATCAGTTCTTCCATGGTCTTACTTACTTCTGTCATGGCAATTTAGGATGTTGTGCAGGCCAGGGTCTGGGGAGCTGGTGTCTGTAGGGTACACCTGACCTGAGTAGGGAGGACATGGCCTGTCAGGACACAGTCTGACAAGATGGTTTCCCAAAAAAAGACAGGCATTATAGAGGCATTAGGGAAAGCCCCATTTCCAGTTATCACGGTCCTTCTAGAGACAAGGATGGATTGAGTTTGGGCAGGATGCGGTCCTGCAGTTGAGCCTGGCTCTCCAGTATCAATAGCTGGCAGGGCAGAGTGATGAAGGGCTGGAGACCAGCCCTTCTTGCAGCATCATCAGGAAATGGATGGAAATGGGACTGAAATGGGGTACCTGCTCCTGGATAGATTGGAAAAGGCCCCAAAGAGCTGTCTGATACTGAGGAATATTTTAAAGAACTTCATAAATGCTTATAACAGCCACATAGGATGAAAAAAAAGTCATAGCTGCATTGTGGGGAATTTAATAAAATGATTTATTCATAAAAAATTTTGCTTTAAAAATACAAGTAAAATTCAACATTGATTAAAAAAAGGATAAAGTTTAATACTTTTAATGCCAGACAAAATCAATAAGAGATTCATATCTAGAACACTGCATTATTTTTATTTGCAATTTTTCTTAAAACTCAGGAACAAATGACATTATTAAACACATGATGAAGAATGGAAGAACAGATTGCTTAATTTAAAGAAGAAATCAACAAAACGAAAAGATGTTAGTGGCACAATTAGTGTAACTAACAATTAGTTATTATTACAGATAACAGGAATATCCATAAAAGATGTAAGATTGAATTGAAAAACCATCTAGCTATGCTTCAGGGCATACCTCAGATAATAATCAAGAGGTAGCAGGAAACAAGTTCTTCTATTTTCTAAATTATCTTGTAAATTTGTAGCATGAAACTGATTACAATCTGTTATGATCTATGTATACATGTTAATGGAGTGATCTAACTGAAAGCTATATATCACCTTAGTGATGTAGGTCAACAGATATGTAACAGATAACAAAGTATCTGAAGATCTATTATATGTATTATTGGATAGCATCTGTTTTTCTTTGATCAAGTTTTAGTTTGAGATAGCGAGGAGAAGATAAGTGAAGTGAAAGATAGAAGGAGAAAGAGGAGGCGAAAGTGAAGGAAAGAGAAAAAGAAAGAGAGGAGAGGAGAGGAGAGGAGAGGAGAGGAGAATTAAGTGCAGTCTGTCTATTTCAGAAATAAATAGGAATTCCAATGAATATGATCTGTAACTTTTCATAGCAATCATAGAATCATAGAATCATAGAATCATAGAATCATGGAATCATAAAATGGCTTGGGTTGAAAAGAACCTCAAAGATCATCTAGTTTCAATACCTCTGCCGTGGGCAGGGTTGCCAACCACTAGGCCAGGCTGCCCAGAGCCACATCTAGCCTTGAACATCAATTCAAGTTTTCAAATGTAAATGATGTCTTTGCTCTTACCTTTTTGATTTCTAATTAATCGAAAGTAGAAGTAGCATATTTCATGTGTTGTGTACTTCCAACTGTGACAAGAAAATAAACATGAAGTCACAAGGAAGTGAGTTCCTAAATGGTTTTTCTGTTTGATTTTTTATTCAATAAACAGTTTAACAGATCATTGATACATATTCTTTAACCTCTTAGACATTAACCTACTGATCTTTTTACTCCTACAAAATGTTTGAAAATTGTAGGATAATTATTATATTTTCTTGAGATATTGACACAGCCAAAAATCTCATTTCAAGTCTCGAACTAAACTGCTGATAATATTGTTGCTACAGAGTAAGAATCAATAAATATTTTCATTTACTATGCATTGTGAGTTTCTTATAAAATAATGTGATTCAGGATATAGTTTGTATATCAATCTTATTACACATAAATGTTAAATGTGCTGCAGTTTATATGAATAAAAAAGCACTTCAGATTATTTTTCTCACCACTGAAATTGCTTGATAGAGCTAGTGCCTTATATAATGGATATATTTCTCTAGTCTTGTTAAAATCAGTTTCATTGACCAACTGCTACAATAAAAGAGTGATATTTTATCTTTATCAGGATAATTTAAAAATGTTTACCTTTTCCCTTGCCTGTATTGAAGTTAACAGAGTTAAAATTACTGGAAAGGGAATTATAAATTGAGTAGTAACGTCAGTGAGGATCTACATTATTCTAATCAGAATAATGTAGATTCTTTCGAGGATCTCAAAGTAACACATGCTCTTTGTATATTTACAACTTGTCAGTACTGTTCCTATCTAAGTCTGTGTCAGTATCTTCTTTGAAGTCAAAAAGTGCACTGCCTGTCTTCAAGATTCCAAAAACATTAAATGTGGGAAAGGGAGAAGTGAGCAAGAAAGTCTAGATATGAGATGTGCTTGCAGCAGGAGGGTGAGAACTTCATGAGAAACATTGTCTGGACTAAGAAGTCTATTACAGAGGCTTAAGAAAGGCTTTAAGAAAAAGGTAAGCATGAGGCAATCCTCTTTTTGCTGAACTCTTACAGTTCATGGGAATCAGTAACAAATGCTTTCCTGCCCCAAACACTTTGCCTACCTTCTTCCATTGGTATCCATTAATGGATGTGTTTACCATTTAAATATATTTATTTTTTAGTATATTATACTAATCTCTATGATAATCTGCAGCAACAAGTTCCACTGTGAAGTATGAAGACGGCATTCTTGTTTTCTTTTTGTGTTTACCTTGTAGAATAAAATCTGGAGAAAATAAAATACATTGTAGTATGGAAATTCACTGTGAATGTATCTATGAACCTTAACTTTATATTGTACATAATCTTTCTAACTGTTGTATAATTTGAAGCAAATAGAACCTGAACATGAACTGATGATATCTGTTAATATGGCTTCTGCTATGAAAATTGCAAAGAAGGAATTCTGGCTCAGTATACAACATTTTCAGGTAAAACTGGAAAATGCTTGGGGCATTTGTGCTATTTGTGCTCAGAAGAGTTTGTTTTCCTAACAAACAATTTAGAATTGTGATTTATGCAAGTCTGAAGTGAGTGAGATTAAGTAAATTAGATAATATGAAATAGTATGACAGTGCATTGATTTTGACAGTATAATTTAGCCTCTCAGTTCACTGATGAGACAGGTTTTTTGCTATTATACTGTAGAAGCAAATATCTTTTTAGTTAATGATATCCTGGTTACTGATCACGGGCACATCCACAATGTCTGTGTTTATTTGTCACAGTTCTTAACTCTGTATCCCAGTGGACATTTCTAACAGTTGTGGAAGGAAATAAAAAGATAGACTAAGCTCTTAGTTTCCTCTCTTGTTAGGGATGGCAGAGTCCTTTCTTCTATCTAAGCAGTTAAATTCTGTCCCAATGGGTGGAGGTGTCAGAAAAGATTGAAAATCTGACTCTTCTTTTAATTCTTTAAATCTCTCCTTCTGGTATAAATCAGAAATAAATTCACTAAAGAATTTTGAAATGATAATCTCACCATCTGTGTATACATATCTGTTTTTGTTGGCTCAAACCTTGAATTTTTTTAATACTATCCTTGAACAAAATACTCAATTCTGTACTACTCAATAAACAGATCTGTTTCTTTGTATTTGTATGCAAGATGGTAACAATTCTATTGTAATCTGTATTTGTAGTAGATATAAAATCCTTCAAGCTGGTAGAAATTTATGAACATTTGTACTATGATAAATGCTATGATAAATAGCAGGCATACTTCTCAATTTTAACAAAGGAGTGGCATAGAAAAAAATTATTAATTACCAATTAAGATTTCTGTAAATTCCTCTTATTTTTTTTCTAATGATACCAAATATGCTAGTTAATTATAAACTTACTTATCAGTAAATAAAAAAAATTAAAAATAAGAAGCATTTGGAATGATGATATTTGGGTGTACTTTTATCTTTATAGCCCCTTTTAATACAAATTTGAGGTTAACACAATTGACACCAGCCTACAGATGTAGCTCTAATACAGTATGTGGTTTATGCTGAGCCATTAGAGCTATTAAACTAGTGTAATAATATGAACTGTGCCTTCTACATTGCTGAAATGTTTCTTTCTTTACAATTTCATTGTGGAATTCTGTATGATTTATTACCGTGCAGCTCAGCTAATTTCAGTATTGCATGTTTTACCTTGTTTGGGCTACTCACAAGTCTTTGAATGAATTTCAGTTCAATTAGCAGTTGTCTTCGGCTAAGCATGTTCATCTGAACAATGGAAACATCCACTACCACTACCATGCTGCTATATGAATTTATATTTAGTTTATTTTTGTTGCGTATTTTAATGGATAACTCTGGCAAAATATATAAACATATATTAGAATACTTGTAACTGTTCAGATGTTCTTTTTCAGCTGTGTTTGTTTGTTTTTAAGGGAAGACATGACTGATACGAATGTCATGGAATTGCAGAGGGAGTTTAAGCAGAAGAACTGATTTGAAATATTCCCCCTAAGAAGCTTAGCAGGCAAGTGGTAGCATCAAAGTGAGATTTTCCCAAGCTTCAGTTCAGAGTCTCTCTTCACTACTGTAGCCTTTGTTTTCAGTGGTTTAATCTTACCCCTTCTTTAACTGAGTTTTATGTTAAAGTTGAAGAGTAATAAACATTCTGAAGAACGTTTAGTCTTTCACTGGGAACTTTAATATTGGTCATTCTTTCTGAAGTATTGTTGAATGTCTCAGATAAACTACTGACAGACAACAGTATGTTATACCTGACTAATGGAAAATCTTTTCATCTATAAAGGTCATGGCACTTCCTTTTTCTGTTGAATAAAGCTTCATGTCCGGCTCTAGTAACAATGTAGCTGATATGTTCTTACTTTATCAGAAAATTATTGCATTACAAAATTGGAAAATCTTCAGGTCCTTTCTTTTCAGAACTACACTGCACTCAGAAGTGAGAGGGCAAAATGATGCTGAGCAAACCTGCATTCAGTGCAGAGCATAAAATGGCACGTTCAAGATTTTTTCTTGAAAAATATAGACACTATGTTGCTGTATATCTTAGGCTATCTCCCCAAACCTTTGTTTTCAGACTGTACATTTTCAATTTCATTGAGACCACAAAGGCAAATTGACCGCCCTATGTCTAATCCATCACTTGAACTATTTTGATCTTTCACTTAAAGACAAGAATGCTAAGGACTGTGTTTTCAAGGTTTACATGCCATAGAAGGAGAAAGAGCTATGCTTTATCAGCATCATCCGTCAATCAAGAGGGAATTTCCCCTTATTTTGTAACTTGCAGGCTACCTGAAAAGTTAGGTTCTTACAATACTGTTATTTTGTTTGATTTTGGTAATTCTTTCACAAACACTTATGAAAATACTCTGACACTCTAAATATATGACATTTCGTTTTGTGTCTTAAAGATAAAAATAGTTAAGCATAATATTAAAAGAAAAGCAAAATGCCATCCAAAAGAGTTTGGCAGCAGCCAGTTATGTCAGGCTTTTTCTTAAAAAAGAATATCTACTGTGGTTCCATACAAGGAATGTAGCAGTTCTTTTCTACTTCACCTTCTGTAAATGTTTCAGGTGTGCCATACAGAGTGATGTTAACTGATTGAGAGAACATATGATTTAAGAATTGTAAGACAAATGGAAAACCAATCAAAAAGACGGTTGTAGTAGGACTGTTAGAAACATCAGGCTGAAGGATAACTACTAACCAAGTTACTCAAGAATCAGCTTTTGATTTCATTAATTATCTTCTTATAGATAGTAAAAGCATCCTGAGAAAACACAATGGTGTTACAAACTGGAAGCAGTGTTAGTATTAGAAAGAACTGAGACTCAATATGCAGAGCATGGCTGACAACTGTGGAGACTCATATATTTGGCAGAATTTTATGTTCGTGTATGCTGAATATAGATGAGAAGGAGGATGAGTTAATGACAAGATGTACAAGGGCAAATGACAAAGGCAAATGCAGAATAATTTCCAGGATGATCTCAGGAAGATTTTTAGGCATCTTTAGTGTATAATAATATTTTATTTTGAAGTTAGAGACAGAAAAATGTTAATGTCAATTTTAAAGGACTTTGTGGCAGTTCACCTAAATTACTCATTTTCTGTTTTGAGATGCATATTTAAGAATAGTTCCATCTCTGAGAGATGTAGTTATGGCCTATTTATAGAATACCATTTATCACAGATGAAAAACTTGTACAAACTAATTAATAAAGCTTGATCTACTTCATTGTATAAGGAAAACCAAAAAGTGTGGCATCTTGCCCTTTTTTACAGAGGATGATATGCAAATAAAGGAAGAATTCAAATTAATGATATAACAGTACATGGCAATAAGAATGGCTATGTTTTAAGTTAAAAACAATTTGCCACCCGTGTCTCATAAGCTGCATGCAAGTAACAGGAAATCCAAGTGCAGCTTTCTGCTGGATCCATAACACAGGAGCTACAAGGACACTATCGTGTAATGGCTGCCTAATACTCCAAATCTTTAATTATCCATTCCAATATGACATTAGGAATCAATGGATCCAGCATAGCAATGATCTTATTGTTTCCAGCAAAGCTCCAACTCCTTAATTGTAGCTGCATTTCTCTGAACTATGAACAGACTCAGAATATTAAAAGAGACTTGGGAATATGAATAAAATAATTAAA
The DNA here is from genome assembly GCF_019232065.1 of Centrocercus urophasianus. NCBI lineage: Eukaryota > Metazoa > Chordata > Aves > Galliformes > Phasianidae > Centrocercus > Centrocercus urophasianus. The sequence goes on from NW_024884711.1 coordinate 36,463,777, forward strand.
TAACTGATGAATAGATAATATAATACATGATAAAAGGAATTGACAATAACACATACAGGGGCATTTTCTCAATTTGGACAATAGAATGAGTTAAACTTTCTGCATATTATCTGCTGTCTATATTATTTGTGTTTTGTTGCTTCCTAGTCCTTCTTACACTAATAACTAAGCTAAATAAGAACTGCTGAATAATCAAATTTGTTGTTGAAAGTATCTGACTGAAAACCCTTGTTCATGAAACAAGCATTCTGGGGAACACAGTGGAGTATATGCCTAACATTTAAATGGCTAAACATAACCCTAACCTTGTCTGACTATCAAAGACGTATAGATTTTGAAATAGCAAAGGAAATAATGTGAGGGAAAAATAGATGGGAAAAATTATAATTTAATCTATTATAATTCAAAGTTATAATTTAATTTTAGCTTTTTAAAACAATTTCTTTTTTTTTTTTTTTTTTAATATAGTCTAATGTTTAGGCTACTTTTTCTATTTTTCCTGGGTATAATAGAGCACTGGATTAAGCTGTTGTTTTCTACACTCCAGAAATAAAAAGAAAGAAAGTTAACAACAAAGTAGTTAATATCTGAGAGCAAATACAGACTTTTAATAAGCAACCTAAGGGCTATAAAGATGGTTAAAAGTTTTATAAAACAAACAAAAAAGAATTCATCATTTTAAGCTGTTCTGGTCTGAGGCATTTTACTTAGTACTAACTCAAAGACTTATACAGTCTTGATCTCACTGTCCTGTAGACAACCAAATGTAGTTGGAAAATTCCAAAACCAGTTCCAAAACCAGTTCCATAACCAGTTGGAAATGTTGCCCATTCTCCTCCTTAGGTAAGTACTTTTTATAGTAGTCTGGACTCATGATCTACAGCCAATCCACAAAGACCACCAAAAGCCATTACTCATTGCAGGGTATACTGTAGGAATATAGTTGGGATCAGGTAGAATCCACTGCAACTAGGCCTACTGCCCTTTTTACTTTCTACTTGTTGAACCTGGTGAGATGGATGGACAAGAAGAACACAGGTCAGGTCTGGTATAGGACTAGGTTCTTACATCAAACTGGAGTTTCATTAATGAGATAGGGACATCCATTATTTCTATGTCTGCCAGTGTATGTGTAGGCCAGATGTTACTAGTCACTGTAAGATTTCTTGCCTTTTAAATGTAGCATAGCACACATTCTAGACAAATATTCAGTGTCTATAAATCCAGCAGTAAAGAAAACAAGAAGTAGGAAAAATACTGTTCTTAGAGTTACCATTTTCCCTTTATTTTTAGCCTTACTGTCAAATCTGGCAAATTTACCTTGAAGTAAATGTCTTTAATACCTGCACAAACTACAATAAATACCAGAGAAATGTCATTGGAGAATAAGGAAAAGAACATGTGCCAACTATTTCATTTGCTCCCCATCCACTCTTCATAAGTGAAAAAAAAAGCTAATACCTTGAAAGCTTATAAACTAAATGTCTGTGTCCCATCATGAATGCTGTTATTGATTCTATTCAGTAGCAAAGTGAATGAAGCAAAGCAAGGATTCGAATGTAAAGCAGGTGAAATACCTTTTGACATCTGCTTCACAATTTATTTTCCAGTGCTTCGAAAGTAACTGGTTCTTCAATGACATTAGTGCTGTTTAGATGAATGGACATTGCAATGGCAAATGGAATTCTCTGATGAAAAAATACAATGTAATGAACACAGGAAGGAATAATCTGAAATGCTTAACATATTATTAGATTATAAATTAACTCGAAGCACTTACTCAAGATAAAAATAAAGTGACAATCACAGTGGAAATTTCTGACCAATATGCTGTAGGTTCTAAAAATGGAAGTACACTGATGGTGTATCAGAAATGAAATTCAAAATAATTGAATTGTATTACTCCTGGTCACCATGGTATTTGAGAATCCCCATGCAATGCCATAAATACTAAGAAATATATGTGATATAAAGTGTAGTTTCTTGTGTTTTATAAATTGCTTTATCTTCAGATGTTTGCATGTGTGTGTGGCTGTGTGAAAAAGAGAGAGTACTTATGGCCATGTGGACTATATTTCTATTACAGTTATTCTACATTAAGACTAAGGATACAAACATCAATCTTATATCACTCTTTGGTTCGTATTCCACATACTGTGATGATAACATTTAAATCAAGCATACACCTCAGTTTTATTTGACAGATAATGTTTATAAAAGAAACAAATAGTTCATCTGGGCAGCAAAACAGTTGCAAGAAACAACCTGATTACCTACATTTTACCTGAAGAAATTCAATAATAGTATAATGATAGATCTAGAGCAGCTGCCACTGTCAAAATATATTAGATCTAAAGATGCAAAACCAAAAAATTCAGTTTATATTTATTTATAACTCAATTGATTTGGCTTTTCTTACTATTTCTCAACATAAAAGAATTACTCATTTTATGCTTTGTGTCTGCTTATGTTCCTGAAAGTTTCCTGCCAATTGTATCTCATTGACTTTAACAACATAACTCCTGATGTATAGAAATATAACTTGCATTCACAACAATTCTTTTTAAATTTAAATGACATGAGTATTCTTAATTAAAATGAGCTAGGGAAACTGCAGCTGTACTATTTTACAATGAAAAATGCTAATGGGAAATTAGTGATTCTGAATGTCCACTGAAATTCTCTTTTCTGATTGATATAAGTGAATAAATGCTGATGATATTGAAAGACTTACATCTTCAAAAGGTAAAACCAATTTGTTTTTCATTTTTATTCAAGAAGTTTCTTTTATTCCTTTGATTAATTTTATATGACGCTGTACTAGTCCACATTACTCACAAAAGAAGAATGCTTATGAATAGAACAGGACAGGAAGAAAAGAGAAGAAAAGAGAAGAAAAGAAGAAAAGAGAAGAAAAGAGAAGAAAAGAAAAAAGAGGAAAAAGAAAAGAAGAAAAGAAAAGAAAAGAAAGAGAAGAGAAGAGGAGAGAAGAGGAGAGAAGAGAAGAGAAGAGAAGAGAAGAGAAGAGAAGAGAAGAGAAGAGAAGAGAAGAGAAGAG